>NC_136526.1:48993886-49018886 GCF_053919585.1 Euprymna scolopes | reverse complement strand
AGGGGTTGGGAACGAGGAAGAAACAGAATTAAACACGTTTCTCGAAATAGGAAGAATATACTTAATTTGAAAAGTACTCTGAAATAAGGGACATGAATTTGCTAAATGCCTTTAAATAACGGAAGAAAACTTACAAAAGCCTTCAAATAAAAGCAATAAGCTTACAAAATACTTCTAAATAAGGGAAAACTAATTTGCAAAATGTCGGAAATTTATCCTCTTTCAGATAAATTCGGCGTGAAAGTAACTAGCCTGAAAAGAAATAAAAGCATGAAATAAAAACGGGGGGGGGGTAAAGAATAAAAATAAAGGTCTTGTTTCAAAACGAAGAAGAGATTTTATTTACAATAAAGTTAGTTGCAAATTTTTCCCTTTGCGGGCATTAAACTCAAAAAAAGAAAAAAGAAAAGAATGTCAAGGTAACAACATATAATGAAAATAATAACGCTTGTTCTTATAATGAAGATGTCGTATCCATGAACGAATACCGTATAATTCAAAATAGTAGTTCCTAAACACTCTGTCATAAGCAATAAATTTAAGTAACGTACTCACAAATAGATAACGGCAGGCTTGTGCTTTTTTTCTTTTTTCTCATTTGAAGTCCTTTAAAAATTTCTCTCCTTCCATTTACGTGCAAACCATAGTAACATAAAATAGTCTTTTTAAAAATATTACACTCCTTCCAGATACGTGCAAACCGTGGCCACATAAAATATAGTCTTCAGAAGTTCGCTTTCAGCGCATCCGGGTATTCTTGCCGGGTTAATACATTTTTGGGGGAGGCTCATCAAAAATCCATTGTCTGCGCCGGGCAATGAATCCAATATCCTCGTCGCCAGAATTTCAAAAGAGGCCGAATTTCGCACTGGGCTCGTGACGTCATCAAGGAGCTAGGATTTCTCTTTTCTTCAAATTAAAGGGAGTTTCGTACAAACCCAAAATATACGAAACTAAGAATCATAAAGGATACGAAATACAAAAAAATCAAATATAAGAACCAGAATAAAAATAATAAATGTATAAACAGGGGGTGCACTATTATTGGTACAAAAAATTCCGATAAACCCAAAGGACACAAGATTGGCGATGTCCTTGCAAAAGGCAGAAAATTTTAAGCCCTCACAGCCGGAAATAACCAACTGCAACAAATCTGCGGGTCACAAAGCGAAAAGACATTTCTTTGCAGATCTCATCCTTTATTTTCTGCATAGCCTTCTTGTGACTGGCAGTCCACTGGTACTCTGCTTCTTTTTTTAACAGATCTCTCATGGGTGCAGTTAAGTCTGATAGGCACGGAATGATTGTGACAAGTAAGTGATGATTCCCAACACTTTTTGCAATTCATTGACGTTGGTAGGGCTGAGAAGCTGCTTTATAGCTTCTACCTTACTAGGATCTGGTTTAATGCCGTTCTTGTCATAGATAGCCCCAAAAAGCTTATCTGCTTTTGACCTATCTCACATTTATCACCATTAAACATAATCCTTCCGTTTGTGCTACTTCCATAAGCCAGTGGAGGTTGCTGTCGTGCTCCTCCTGAGTCTTTCCGAAGACGATAACATCATCTATTATTCCAATTGTACCAGGGCATTTTTCCAGTATCATGTCCATTCTCTGCATAAATACATCCTTTGACATTAACAGATCAAATGGCATTCTTTGGAAACAGTATCTCCCAAATGGTGAGTTGAAGGTCGTTAGTAATTGGGATTCTGCGTCAAGAGGTATGGACCAATATCCGTTTTTGGCATCTAGCTTGGAGAAGTGTTGAGCACCTGATAGCTTGTGTGCTAGCTCTTCCATGGTGGGAGTCTTGTAATGACATCTCATTATTGCCCGGTTCAGATTCTTTGGGTCAAAGCATAAGCGAAGTTGTCCATTCTTCTTTCGAACATATACTATGCTGCTGACCCATTCAGTCGGTTCGGTGACCTTTCTGATGATGCCTTGGGCTTCTATGGATTTCATCTCCTCTTCTATTTCTTCCCTAAGATGGATAGGGCATTTCCCCGGTGCATGTATTACTGGAGGATGATCAGATTGTGGTAGTCACTTTTAAAATGCCCTATGCGACCGAACTGACTTGCATATTCATTTTTTAATTCACTGACGGAGTTAATCGGATCTTTCTGTTGTTGAATGGTGCAGTGGAGGCTTATCAGCTCCAAGTCTCTGAAAGAAGGTAATCCTATGATTGTAGGCCCTTCTGTTGTGACAACAAAGAATTTTAAAGTTTTCCACTTGTCTTTGTGTCCGCATTGTATGTAGATCGATCCATGCTGTATTATATTTGAGCCGTGAGAATCGTGTGCTCTTTCTTTGTGGAGCCTGGAATGGGTTGTCATAAGTCATCAACTCTGTTGGGAAACATGCTTGGAAAAGTTCGTAGAAAAAGCGTATTCCCTTCTGCACCTGTGTCCACCTTTGCTTTGAGCATATGAGTGTCTGGTCTATTGGGAAGCTTTATTTTAAATTCCGTTATAATTTCAGTACGCTCGTCTTTTGGCTGATGAATCGCATTAAACTTTAACTGCTCAAATTCTCTATACATCTCCTTGGGCTCAGATTTTACTGAGCAGATTTTACTGTTCCGCTTTCTGTATCTGTTTTCTTGTGGCTGCTTTTGGCTGTTCGTCGTTTTTGTTTGGCTGTATTTTCTTGTGCCCTCCTATTTGTTAGTGCAGACTTTCGCCCAGTGGTTCTTTTTGCCACACGCTGAGCATGTGGTGCCCCAGAGTGGATATTTTTCTTTTTCATGTTTATTTCCACAACGTCGGCACTAGCTTGCTTTTATTGCACTAATTTCCTGACAATCGCCTCGAATTTCAGCCATTTGCCGCATGTGGTTAAGGGACGCTTCGTGTGTTCTACCACTATTTAAGGCCTCTTTGAGTGTAAGCTCCATGTCTTTTGAAAGTAGTTTTTGTAACTCTGGGTGTCTGGTGCCGGTAATCATTTGTTCAATGAGACATTCTTCAGTCTCTTGGTTATCCCATAACCTGCATTTTTTTTGCCTGTAGTTTACATCTCGCCATGAAGTCGTCGATGCTTTCCGTATTATTCTGTTTATATTCACGCAGATAGAAACGTGCAATACGAAAATTGGTTTGGGGCTCTAGACGCTCCTCAAATTTATGCCAAATTGCCTCCGGGTTCGTCCGGTCAGCATCATCGGCAAATGTCCAGGCGTTATATCGCCGTAAACCTTCCTCACCAGACAGCAGTAGAATGTGGTCGACCTGCTTCTCGACGGGAATGTTTTTTTACTGAGAAATATAATGTGCACCGTTGCTTGAAGAATCTGAACGATTCAAATAGATTCTCAGACTCCCAGTGCATAACAGGTTCGCTTTCATTAGAACTAATTTTACTTTAATTTAATTATTGTTTTTTTTATATATTATTATTATACTAATACCCCCTTTTTTAATAAAAAAAAACAAAACAAAGAAAACAAAACAATGACATGACTGAATGAAATTGGCGAACTTACTTTGTGCATCGTTTTTTTTAAGATGGTGCTTGTCGTCGTCACCACGTGCGTTTACGTGCAACACAAAGATTGATGTTTTCTTTTGCGTTCATTCTATTTGTGGATGGATTTCTTTTCTTTTTTTAATTTTTTTTTTCAAGAAAATCCCCGTAGCTGCCACCATGTACGATTATGTTTGTTTCATTATATAATACGCGATGAACCTTATTAAAAAAGACACCAGAAGACAAGATACATTTACGCGTGATAAGCCATGGAGCAAGTCCATGTATTTTATTTTTACAAACCCGAAGGGACGCAACTCTTGTATTGTTTTATATTAAAGAGTTGACCGAAAGGGACATAACTCATAATATGACACACTGGAGGGGATAAAAATTCGTCAGGATTTCTTTGTTTATATCGGGTGTGACAAAATGACAGAATGTTTGTTATTAGGGGGGTGGTAAAAATTTCTCCTGTGTTTTTCCATTTTGTTTATTATTGAGTTGGGGCGAAATGGCAGAATTCTTATTATTGTGGAAATGATTAAAAATCCTCTCGTTTTTAAGAGGTCCAGGTGAAATGTCGGAATGTCTGTTATGGCGTGGCCGATTAAAATTCTTCATGATTTTTTAGCGGATCGGGTGAAATAGCGGAATGTCTGTAATTTGTAGGTGGTTAAAATTCCTCTTGTTTATTTTTGCTTCCACCTCGATGGAGAGGCGAGATTTATTTTTACTCGCTGGTACAAGAAGCATGTTTCAGTGGGAAGGAGTCTGACTAAAAAGGAATGACTTTGCAGAGTGCTTTAAGAGTACCCAAATACTCAAATGTCATTTTGATTTGGAAATAATATGCCTAATTTTTACTGTTTTATTTTTGTTTTGAATCGATGTAATGTGTGTGAATTGTATATAATTTATGTAAATATGATTTTGTTTTTGTAATTTATTTAATAAATGACAAGTTTGGCATGGGAGGTGTGTGATACAATGAAGATGATTCGGGTCACTAAGTGGTGAGAAGGAGGATAAAAATACAAGTTAGAAATGACTAACAATGAACAAAGAAGAGGAAATGATAAACAATGAACATGTGGATATTTTTAGATCGAGCTTTTAGAATTGACAAATGACAATGGAAAACTGTAGAACTGATTATAAAAAGAATTAACAACACTTGATGTGGGAGTAAATGAAATTTTTTGAAAGGAAAAGGCAGTTTCTTGTTAGCTAGAATTGGGGATTGGAGTTTACGAGGCTGACAAGTCAGTTGATAGAGGATGGCGATTGAAAATACATTTTTAGACAATTTTAGAGCTGACAGTGAGGCAGGAATCAAGATGAGCTGACGACTGACAGACGAACCTAGCCTTGGGAGAATGTGGGAGTGAGCCTTTGGACACATACACACATGCCCAACCGTCAGATATATATGAAGCCTTGGGGTTGTTTTTCCTTTCTTTGTTCCACGACTTATTTTTTCGATTTTTGACCCGCATTCATTGATCTAGACAATACATTTTTGCAAACACAGCATTTCAGATATGGATTTTTATTGTATTTGTTCTCAGGGACTATTTAAGTAGAAAGTGATATATTTTTCTATCTGGCAACAGGATGCTTGTTGCAGATTAGATTTCATAAATCTGTCTGTCACACAAGAGGACAAACATGGGGCCCTCCAGAAGTTGTAGGAACAGCAAAAGTGCATTGCAGCCAGAGGAGATCACTTAGAAGGGGACTATTGTGTGTGTGTGTGTGTGTGTGTGTATTATCAAATGACTGCACATAAAAGTCTAGAAACTTATTTAAAGCATCTCATATGAAACTGATTTCAATAAAGCATTTCACTTCCAATTCTGTAATTGAATTCCTCATTAGTATCTCACCATGAACTCGAGGAAAGGAAATTTCTCTTAAAATAAACTTTTGTTTAATTTCGTTTTAAAGTATTTCAGAAAACTGAGGAGATCTGATATAAAAACAAAAATATTTTAAACACATATTAAAAATATAAAATGTAGATTGATATCCTTTATTCACAAAACTGAACTCATACAAAAATAAAATCAATACGCTACAAATACTGTGCTTTTCGGTACAACTTGATAAAACAAAAAAGTAGAATAGCAAAAAAGTTTCCACGATCATTATGATTTGAAATTCATATTTCATACAGCGTTGAGAAACGGGTCATATACGAGATTATATTTTTCAAATTGAATTTGTTTTAAAAACATTTTCGTCTACGAAAAATAGTGGAAAACTATGTATTTATCATACAATATCATTAGTGTGATTATTAATAATCATTAGTAATTATTTATCATTATAATGATTATTAAATTATAATTAATATGATTATTTAATTATGATTAGTATGATTATTTAATTACAATTTGTATGACTATTTAATTATGATTAAAATGATTGCTTTATTATAATTATTTATTTGATTATCCAAACCATTAAGTTTTTTTGCAATGGAAGTTCTTTGTGTATTTCTGGCGATTCATTTTGACATATGTTTGGAGTAAACTTGTTTTCTGATTCCGTCTCATTTGTACGACAGTCTGGTTCAAAATTGTGTTTGTGTACAATTTGAGATTTGGATTTTGGGATATATTCACTGGTGCTCACAATAGTTGCATGATGTTGATGGTCACTCTCTGCAAGCCCCATCCCTCCTGCACTTCCAGACAGATGCCGTCTAATAAGATACTGGTTTTGGTATGTTATTTTGTACAGTGACAGAATTTTCCGTATTTTAATGGCCAATCTGTTCCTGTCCTTTTATGGCCAGTCAATAATGCCAAAGCTATATGCTATAACAGGCACAGATCATTGGTTAATGCGAATGATCTTGTTTTTGTCTGTCACTTCTGCTTTAAAGATTTTTCTTATGCAACGTATATATTATAATATATTCTTTGCTAATTTTCTCACTCATCTTGGCATGTTGAATTAAATCGTTTTCTTCTATGCCAAGGTATTTGTATTTTTCTGTTATGTTCTCTATCTTCATCAAGCTGTACGTTTTCCATTAGATCCTTTCTTCTAGCTTTGATGGCGTAGTTGGCAAACCAAACTTCATTTCAATATTTCTGGAAAAGTTATAACAACCTGTAAGGTCATCCATAAAAAGCAGGTGGTTTAATATTATTTCAATCCATTGACTCTGATTGTAAGTGCTTGACTTTTTTTTTGATTTGTTTGCATAATAGAGCTATCGCAAGGTAGACATAAATGCAATAGACTATGTTTAGTGAATTCCTCTTCTGAATTTGATGTAAGTTATTTTTACAATTCTTTTTGTGTGGCTTTCTCCCTTGCCTGTGCTTCCATATGCCGCAACATATTGTTTTAAATGTAAAAAGAGCCACATACTTAACAGGAATATGCTTCTATCCAGTATGTGTATGCATGTGCCTCAACATACTTTGTTTCTGTGTAAAGGAAGAGCCACATACTTGACAAGAATATGGTTTCTCTCCAGTATGTGTTCGCATGTGTAGTAACAAATTTTGTTTTGTTGAAAGAGAAGAGCCACATACTTGACAAGAATATGGTTTCTCTCCAGTATGTTTTTGCATGTGTAGCAACATATTTTGTTTTGTTCTGCAGGAACAGCCACATACTTGACAAGAATATGGTTTCTCTCCTGTATGTATTCGCCTGTGTATCAACATGCTTTGTTTCTGTGTAAAAGAAGAGCCGCATACTTCACAAGAATATGGTTTCTCTCCTGTGTGTGTTCGAATATGTTTCATCACACCTTCTTTTGTTGTAAAAGAAGAACTACATACTTGACAAGTAAGAGATTTCTCTCCAGCATGATTTTGCATGTGTTGTAACAAGCTTAGTTTTGTTGAAAGAGAAGAGCCACATACTTCACAAGAATATGGTTTCTCTTCAGTATGTTTTCGCATGTGGTGCAACATACTTTGTTTATGTGTAAAAGTAGAGCCACATACCTGACAAGAATATGGTTTCTCTCCTGTATGCGTTCGCATGTGTAGTAACAAACTTTGTTTTGTTGAAAGAGAGGAGCCGCATACTTCACAAGGAAAGAGTTTCTCTCCAGTATGTGTTTGCATGTGCTTCAACATACTATGTTTCTGTGTAAAAGAAGAGCCACATACTTCACAAGAATATGGCTTCTCTCCTGTATGTGTTTGCATGTGTTGTAACAAACTTTGTTTTGTTCTAACAGAAGATCCACATACTTCACAAGAATATGGTTTCTCTCCTGTATGTATTCGCATGTGTATCAGCATGCTTTGTTTCAGTGTAAAAGAAGAGCCACATACTTCACAAGAATATGGTTTCTCTCCTGTATGTGTTCGCATGTGTTGTAACAACATTTGTTTTGTTGAAAGAGAAGAGCCACATACTTGACAAGAATATAGTTTCTCTCCTGTATGTATTCGCATGTGAGTTAACATGTTTTGTTTCTGTGTAAAAGAAGAGCCACATACTTCACAAGAATATGGTTTCTCTCCTGTATGTGTTCGCATGTGTTGTAACAAACTTTGTTTTGTTCTAACAGAAGAGCCACATACTTGACAAGAATATGGCTTATCTACTGTATGTGTTTGCATGTGTTTCAACATATCTTTTTTTTTGCTGTAAAAGAAGAGCCACATATTTTACAAGAATGACGTTTATCTCCGGTATTATTTTGCATATGTTTCAGCATATATGATTTCCGTGCAAAATGAGAGCCACATCACAAGAATATGGTTTCTCCTCAGTATGTATTCACATGTGTTGCAACGTATTAGTTTTCAGTGTAAAAGACGAGCTACATACTTCACAAGGATATTGATTTTCTCCAGTATGTGTCTGTATGTGTTTGCATATTTGTTAGAAAAAAACTTGTCCTTTTTTAATCCCTTTTTCATTTTTTCCTTTGTAAATTACTTTTTACTTGAAGGCACCCCATCTTTGTCCACCAAATAGGCAAGATGGTTTATATGATCAATCTAACCAAAATCTTTATTTCCTCTGTAAGAAAACAAATAACAAAGGTATTTGATCAAATTAAGTGAAATATTTTTGTAAATATGAAGAATCACTACCCCCTCCTGAAAATTCTTTAAAACTTAACACTTTTATTTGTTTTCGGAGGTGCTGAAAACTAAAATAACATTTTAAATTACGGCAAGAATAGTTTGTAAAATATAAAGAAATGTTAGTTTTTAAAAAGTGGGGTTAACTTTTCTATAATAATTAAACGTAAAATGAGAACCCACTTTGTGGCCACTATTTAGATATTTATTTTATACATATATACATTATAGATATTAATTATATACATATTTTTGCGAAATAAAGACAATTAAAATATTTGTAAATACCTTGTCTATTGTTTATATGAAATAAATTCGTTACTTAATTAAAAAAGTGTTTTTATTTACACTTGAAGGAATACTTATAAGCAATTACGGTTGAAGCAATACTTAGAAGCAATTACAATTAAATTAATACTTGACAAGGATTACAGTTAAATCAAAAGTTGAAAAGCTACAATTTCAATATAACGTCATGTTCTCATTAGTCCACTAAATCAGTTTATCCGTAGTAGTAGTAGTAGTAGTAGTAGTAGTTTAGTTTTGTATTTTACTTTCAATGTAGTTTTGGAAAAATTAGTTTAGTTTTGTATTTTACCTTTAATATAGTTTTGGAAAAAATTAGTTTAGTTTTGTATTTTACCTTTAATATAGTTTTGGAAAAAATTAGTTTTGTATTTCACTGTCAACATAGTTTTTGAAAAATTAATTTAGTTTTGTATTTTACTTTCAATATAATTTTGGCAAAAATTAGTTTAGTTTTGTATTTTACTTTTAATATAGTATTGGAAAAATAAGTTTAGTTTTGTATTTTACTTTTTATATAGTATTGGAAAAAATTAATTTAGTTTTTTATTTTACTTTCAATATAGTTTTGGCAAAAATTAGTTTAGTTTTGTATTTTACATTTAAAATAGAACAGGTAAAATCCGGTTGTGTTTATTTAAATTATTTTTGTTGCTTCATTGTTAAATTAAATTTCGCATTATTTTTAGAGTTTTGTAATTCTTTATTAAAATTTAATTGTGATAGTTTCTTTTTACATTTTAATTTTGTAAGTACATATAGGCAATTGCGATATTTCATGTCTTCAGTGTAAAAGATATGAATTAAATTTTTCAGAGAAGTCGAAGAATATGTCGAGTCAATAATATGAACAAACTTGTTTATGTCAATATTGTTTATATCATTATCATATTAAAGAAATAATAAACATAAAATATTTCACAAATTCGGATAATTACCTGTTATTAATAAATTCTTTACCACCGAATCAGTCTATTTTTTATGCTTCATTTGATGATTTTGGCTGTAATTATATGCAGTTTACATTTTCCAGAATAAATCTGAAAAGATAAATCAATTAATTTTGATTTTCCATGATGAAGACGTAAACAGTTTGGATTTCATAATTATTATTAAAACAAATTAATAAATTCTTATTTATTTATATATTGTTTGGATTTCATATTATTACAATTTTTAATAAAATCCTCATTTTTTTATATATTTTAATACAAACAAATCAAACCTCTAGTTTTTTTAAATAATTTTAAAAAACTGAATGTAAAATAATACGATTAAAACTCAATTTGAAGTCAATATTAAATAAATTCTACATTGAAAAGAAAAAACTATTGGCTTACATCGAAACAAAACCGTTTTAAAAATACAAAAATGAACAAGTAATAGAAAATATTTATATTATATTTACATTTTGCAACATATGTTTACACCCACAAAACATAATTATATATATTTTCACAAATACCACATTCCTTTCTTTAGTAGTCACATATGTGTGGCAATTAATAATACGAATTAATGATTTCAGTTCTGATATATACACACGCCCATATATATATGTGTGTGTGTGTGTGTGTGCATGTGTGTGTGTTTAAAGCTACTGTGTAGCTTCATTGTTATATATTTACATAATTTATTACCTAGCTCTACTCACTGTAACAGTAAATACTAAAAATTGATGCATAAATTCTTATATCTCAACATAACATTTCATGAGAAAATACAATAAAAATAAAATATATAAAAACCTTTAGCAGCAGCCACATATCATAAGGGTTAGACACACTCACTGTAGTCTAGGCGACCGGGTTTTAAACTTGGCTTGGGGTAGTGACTAGCCTAGCCGCGCTAAGGAGCTGTGATACAGCGAAAGTCCGTTTGTAGATGACTATATATATATATATATATATATATATACATAACACGGAAATTACATAATTGTCGATGCAATAATTTATTTCAACCTTATGGTATTTTCAAGCATCTAAACTAGACAATTACATTTTGGATACTGAAATAAAGAAAGAAATAATTGACCATGAAACCACCGGGGATCGGTTCTCATTTTTTAATAACCATCATTGTTTAGCTAACTCAGTTTTGTTCTTAAGTTCTGGGTTATTGAAAGAATGTTTATGGTCTTAAAAACGCTATGTTATTCGGATGTTCCAAACGGCTTTAGGCAGAGATACAGTTTAGGCCTCGAGGAAAAAATAAGAATCCTGAATACGAACACAATAATCTCTTAAATAAACGAGATGAACTGATGGCCAGATGCAGACATAAATGTAAATTTAAAATAACCAATAAATTCAGATCCGACGAACAGATAATTCTATAACGGTAAAGAGACCGAATTTAATACCACTAGATTATTTACGATAAACCCTCCCACCCCACCCCACTGGCAATTATAGTGCTGTTTGGTATAAACTCGGTTATAACGACTTGATGATATTTGTTGTCCGAAATTTAAGTTGGATGTACATTTTCCGAAGTACCTGTTTATCCAAATTACTTATAAATAAATGAGATAGCATTAAGAAAAATTTTTTTTCTGCAGATAATACATTAGTTATTAAACTGAGTTAAGTCAAAAAGATCAAATACTACCACTAGACATTATTAGATTTAATATAAATTAACACAAAACTTTAAAATAATAACTATTTTATTTATCTATTTCTTTACGCGTGCATGAAAGTACTTTTGTGTACGGAATGTATAAAAGTATATATTAACCGAAACTAAATACGTCCTGTGGAATTGGGGCGACTAATAATGCAATTTTCTGCATCTTAATCAATTAAGAAGTGAAATATCAGTGAGCAAAATAATAACGACCGCTATAATCACCAATAAAATTAATTACATAAAAATACTAAAATATTAACTACATAAGAAACAATTTTTGAATTCATAGTAATATATTACAAATACAATATAGGAAATTATTATTATATTATAAGATAATATTTACTTCAAACTAATTTTAACATGAAAACATACAGATAGTTTTTAAAAACTTTGTATATAAATTTCTTTTTTTATATATCTTTTAATAGAATTATTTTCCATGACTCTTAACTCCATGACGCGCGTATAATCTTCATTTTCTATCCTTTCCCTTCTTTTTCTCTGAGAGTCTAGACTAAATTAAACCATATGACAGGCAGCGGATGGTCACTCTCTTCCTTCTTTTTTCTTTCTTCTTCTCTTTCTCTTACGCGCAGCCAATTGTCAGTTTATTTATTTCCTTCTCTCTATATCCGCATATTTCTCCCTCTTCTTCCTAGGTTGGTAAACGCGTGTCAAGTCATTTACGGGTAAGAACGTGCATATTTAGGTGTGAGTGTGTATGTGTGTATGTGTGTGTGTACATGTGTGTGTGTGTGTGTGTGTGTGTCTGTTGTTACGTCGGGTTACCGGACAGTCGCTAAGTGTCATAATGTTCTTTCTGTTTGTTTTTTTTAATTCCTCCCCTACTAACTTAATTCCCACCCTCTCTATACAATGTATTAAGTGGATTGCTACTACATCCCTCTCTGGTTTTTGACGGTCGGGGCCCGATTCTTTTTCTTTATTTATTTCAGTATTCAAAATGTAATTGTCTAGTTTAGATGCTTGAAAATACCATAAGGTTGAAATAAATTATTGCATCGACACTTATGTAATTTCCGTGTTATATTTTTATGTTATTGCTCTGTTTACTACATTGAGCTCTCATACCCGGATTTCCTCCTGGAATTATTCCATTATAACACTATATATATATATATATATATATATATATATATATATATATATATATATATATATATTACATGTAATCAATCATGAACACGTTGGCTCTAAAACTATGTAAGACTCTCCTATCTAAAATCTAGCTAAGAAATATAGAATTTAGGGTGTGGTGTCAGTTTCACAGATAAGATTAATGTAAGGTGTTGCAATTCTTTTTATTTATAATGAGACAGCGTCCGTCACAGTTGGAAGATTCTATTTATAAACGCTGCTGCTAGAAACTGACAACTCAAATTAATTCACGTTCTGCTATCGACTGATCAGAAACCAGAGTTGCAATATAAAAATTAAAACTTTTTAGCAACTTTGCACATATTTTGCTCATGTCAACAAGAGAAGGATCCTCTGCTCTTTGGCTACAAAATTATGAAGTCTGGAACCTGTGCAGAACAAGTGTCTACTAAAAATTAATCTCCAGGACTTGTATAGAAAAACTACCCATCGGAAACTTTTCTGAAACTAAAACATGGCCCAAGATAAAATGATCAGTAACTTTTTAGACTGATAGCGTTTTAATGATATCTAATCATTTTAGTAAAAACTTAGATGTACAGTATTCTTTTTTTAGAATGAGGCACATCAGTCGGTCGGAGAGAGCTGACATGATCAGAGGAGGGTCCCTTTAGAAGCGAAAGGAGAACGTTTAATCATGTAGAACGACTTTGAATTCCTTGACGTCATCATCATTCGACTGGTCGATCTGATAATAAAGAAGTTATCATCATGTTTTTGTAAAACTGTGTCGTGTCATCATTCAACAGCAAAAGGTAATGTGTAATCCTTAACATGAACTTTGTCTTCCTCATCGTTATTATGAACTTTATATAACTCTCTCAAAGGAGAGAAAAGATAACATATAGTATTAAAGAAGATACTATATATAAAAACGTTAATTTTATTAGTAAAAATAAAAACTAATAAGAATAAACCGAAAATAAACAGATATTGTAAAATTGGCAAATATTTAAATTGAAAAATTTTGCTCAATTTTAAAAATATTCAGAGCAGACAAAATATACTTGATTGTGAATGGGGGAGGGAATGAAAAGTGCTGCCCAATTTAATGCAAAGTAACAGCCTTATTTCCAAGACTTTTTCATGGTTTAGGACTCAAGGCTGAAGTATTTTTTATTTGGAAGATAAATTCCGTATGTTTTACTTTTAAAGTGATTGTGTGTGGTTTTAGCACTTAAGGTTAGATAGATATTAAAGATTAGTTACCAGTCTCAAAGAGTTAGTATGTCCTAGAAATGAAAGATAATTTCCATTAAAAATTATATGAAAAATGATTTCCCACTGAAATTCTTAAATATTTGTTTGAAATATTCACACATCATCTCCTAAAAAAGCAGAATTTCATTATTTCGAGGGAAAAAGACAAGTGTCTTCATTTAGTTTTAAATATGATATAATTTATTTTTAAAATTGACAAACTTCTTAATGTTTTCCCATTTTTTACAATTGTACCATTTTATCCTCTTCAAACTCCCTTTCAGAATTGTTCTAAAATCTATCAATTAATTAAGATATAATTAATTATTGATTAATTCGTAATATATTTCAATTTAACTTTTATTACAAACACTGTATTATTTTATTATGTTTCTTGCAAAACAAGTACCCTCTTCGAAAAACAGATAAAAATTAGCTGATAAAAGTTGGCAGCAATCTTGGGAGCTAATCGCTTCAATATTATTCCAAAAATATATGATGAGAAAACACATAATATTTTTATGTAGAGTAGGAAGTTTTACGACATTGTGAATAAGATTTAAGGTTAAATAGATATTAAAGATTATACTCAATTGTGAATGGTGGTGGTCATGAAAAGTGCTGCCCAATTTAATGTAAAGTAACCCCTTTATTTCCAAGGCTTTTTAACGGTTTAGGACTCAAGACGGAAGTATTTTTTATTTGGAAGATAAATCCTGTATGTTTTACTTTTTTGTGTGGGTTTAACGACATTGTGAATAAGATTTAAGGTTGGATAGATATTAAAGATTAGTTACCGGTCCCAAAATTTAGAATGTGCTTAACTTCTAAAATGTTTGTTTGAAATATTCACACATAATTTCCTAAAAAAGCAGAATTTCATTATTTGGAGGGAAAATAGACAAGGGTTCTCATTTGGTTTTAAATATAGATATAATTTATTTCGAAAATTTATAAATTTCTTAATGTTTTCCCTTTATATAAATATTCTCAAAGATTTTCACCTCGTGCTATTTTCCATCTTTACAATTGTGCCATTATTACCCTCTTCAATCTCCCTTTCAGAATTGTTCTTAAATCTATTAATTAATTCACATATAATTTTTTTAATTTTTATTTTGCAAATATTACTTTTTCTGGTAGTTTTAGAGAATTTATTTGTCAATATTAAATATTACGATACACCATTATTGTAATTAATTTGTAATGTATTTCAACTTTTATTATAAACACCATATTATTTTATTCTTTGTTTCTGGCAAAACAAAACTCTCTTCGAAGAACAGATAAAATTAGCTGATAAAATTTGTCAGCCATCTGAGGAGCTAATCGCTTTAATATAATTCCAAAAATATATGGTGAGATATAGAATAGCAAGTCAATTCCCAGCACTCCAAAGAAGAGAAGTTCATAACACTGTTTTTGTACACCTCCCCCCCCCAAAAAAAAACAGTTCAAAGAATTATCGAGCAAACGAAAGGCAAGATGAGTTAGTCTTATGTCCTCCCCACGATTTTAATTTCCCCCAATATCATGATTTCAATTTCAGAGAGAACGTCTTTAATTCATCACTGCCAAGAAAGCAATACAAAACTAAAAAAAAATTAAAAACGCAAATATTTGGAAGCAAACATCTTCAATATAACACAAAATGAACATTTTTAATATGGCACATTTTTTGTTATCAATTCTTCGTTTGGACTTTTTTTTAGCTTTTTTGTTTATAAAAATGTTGCTTCAGATTTTAATTTGGCTTTTTTAGCATTTTTTTCTGAAAAATTTGGCTTCCAACATTTATTTTAGTTTGATAAAACATTAACTCGATGATCAATTCGATTTCTTGTATTCGCGTATTTGAAAAAAGAACGTTTCGCTATAATCTACAGAAACCACCTAAAATTTTCAAAGAGATTAAATTAATTTTTTGGTAATGTTAACTGGTCCTATACTATGAGCGTGAGTCTGCCGAATTAAATAGTTTATCCTGTAGTTGGAGTTAGCCCAGTGTTGCAAATTTACTGGTTTTCTCACTAGATCTTGAGATTTTGTTTGCAATCTAGTGAGTAAAATTAAAATATAAAGGATCAAGGCTTTTATCTAGAAAAAATATCAAGATATTTGACATCCACACACCTGCAATTTTAGATTTGAAAAATAAAGAAAAGCGCTTGAAAATACCTTAAAACGTAAACTAAACTCATTCAAGTAGGCAGAAAAGTAACATTTATTGCCTTTGATAACAATTATTTATTAACTATTTATTTTTTCACCATTTTTTGGTTTACCATTCTTAAAACTCGCTATAAAATCGATTCTTCTAAGTACATTTTAGGGGAAGGGAGTTCCATCCTCTGCAGTTTAAAATACGGTTTTAATTTAATATTTTGTTCAAAGTAGTTTTTACATATTGAATAAAAAATAAAAGAAATAGCCGCTTTTGTCTTAAAGTAAAATTTAATTATTTACCGACCTGTATACTTTGCATACAGAATAAAAAATAAACGAATGGCTGCTTGCCACTTAAAAGGTGGGGAGGATTAATTCTTGAAAAATTGTAAGCAAATGACTTATTCTATCAGTAACCCTAAGTTCAAGTAAGACTCCCAAGTTTATAGTTAGTTGTAATCATAGATTTTTTCACACAATTTTTAAGAATGAAATCCACTACGGGTTAGTTAACAAGTTATTTGTTGTAAAAACAGCGAAGAAAAAAGCGAAATAAAAGAATGTAAGCCCAGTTTCAGTACATATAAAAGATACTCGAATTTTACTGCGTTTGGTATAAGGTATTTGTTGATTTTTGTTATTGTTTCCAATTTCTCGATTGTTAACTATTCTACATTTTAAAGAATGAATGTTGTTCCTACTTACTTGCCTCCCCAAAGTGCCCACGTTCATGATTTTATTTATTTTCATCAAATTTTTCAACGTTTTGCCAGAGTAAACCACGTTTATTAACAAACAGCATATGTTAACACCTCAGCAAAGATTCTCGCGTTTATTTTCAAGCAAACATTAAAAACAGAAAGAAAGTTTTCCACATGTTAAAATATATACACATATTTACTTGTCTTTTTACGACGCCGAAGGTAGACATCCAATCGGTTTTTAATGTAGTGAGAACCTGACTAATCCCAAAAAAGAGACTCTAGATTGGGGCAATATTTTCTATTAAATCCTTACTCTTAAAGGATTTCTCCTTCATTGACAAAGGACAGAAAAGATAACGTATAGTATTAAAAAAGATATTATATATAAAAACGTTAATTTTATTAGTAAAAATAAAAACTAATAAAAATAAACCGAAAATAAACAGATATTGTAAAAGTGGCAAATATTTAAATTGAAAAATTTTGCTCAATTTTAAAAATATTCAGAGCAGACAAAATATACTTGATTGTGAATGGAGTGGGCATGAAAACTGCTGCGCAATTTAATGCAAAGTAACAGCTTTATTTCCAAGGCTTTTTCACGGTTTAGGACTCAAGGCTGAAATATTTTTTATTTGGAGATAAATTCTGTATGGCTTACTTTTTAAGGTGATTTCGTGAGGTTTTACGACATAGGGTTAGATAGATATTAAAGATTAGTTACCTGTCCCAAAAAGTTAGTATGTCCTAGAAATGAGAGATTATTTTCGGTAAAAACTATATGAAAAATGATCCCCTTTTTTAAATTCTAAATACTTGTTTGAAATATTCACACATAATCTTCTAAAAAATCAGGATTTCATTTTTCCAAGGGAAATAGAAAAGGGTTTTCATTTGGTTTTAAATATGGATATACTTTATTTCTAGAATTAACAAACTTCTTAATGTTTTTCTCTTTATATAAATATTCTCCAAGATTTTCCCCTTGTGTTATTTTCCCCATTTTTACAATTGTGCCATTTTTACCCTCTTTAATTTCCCTTTTCAGAATTGTTCTAAAATATATCAATTAATTCACATATATATATTTTTTTTAATTTTCATGTTGCAAATAATAATTTTTCCGATATTTTCAGAGAATTTATTTGTTAATGTTCAATATTTAGATGTGGCATTATTGTGATTAATTCGTAATATATTTCAATTAAACTTTTATTATAAACACTGTATGATTTTATTATTTCTTTTTTACATAGGCATCACCACATTATCAAGGCCCAGAGGCCACTCAAGGATAAGGGTTAAAGAGTGTACAGTAGAAATTGGACAATATAGTAATCATTAGTAATGAAAATTTGGTAAATTTGATAACTTATATGGAACGGCTCATCAAGAACTTATTTACTTTAGACTTGAACACAACCATATTGTAGTCAGCCGGAAAGCAGGAAAACGGAAGACGATTCCACAGGCGTGCAGTTCTAAGAAAGAAGCTTTGTTCATAGAATCTACGTTTAGGTTTAGGCACCGATAAAGAGTGGGGGGAATTATTGATAGTGTTTACAGCTAGACGAGTGTTTCTTGTGAAAGTTTGGCAAGGGGGGACCATAGATTGAAGCTCAGTCGAACATTTTCCATGAAAATAATGATACATCAGAGACAAACTCGCAACATCTCTTCTGTGAGATAGAGGTTGCAGCGAAGAGAAAAGGACATCTCCTACGAGGCTACGAAGTCTATTTTGAACTCTATCAAGGCAGGACAAGTCCTTTCTAGCAGCTCCTGCCCAGATGTGGCAACAGTATTTCATCTTTGGACGTACCTGGCTCTTATATAGATAGAGAATAGCATCAGCAGTGAGATATTTACCGGATCGATAGAAAGATCCCACCATTTTTCCAGCGGCCTTGGCAACAGATTTGATGTACGTGTTCCATTTAAGATCAGGAGTAATGGTCAAGCCCAGAAGCTTGTCAAAACTTGAGGCCTCCTGAAGACGAGAGCCATTCATTTCAATTGATGCCAAATGTGGATTAG
The DNA here is from genome assembly GCF_053919585.1 of Euprymna scolopes. Taxonomy (NCBI): domain Eukaryota; kingdom Metazoa; phylum Mollusca; class Cephalopoda; order Sepiida; family Sepiolidae; genus Euprymna; species Euprymna scolopes. The sequence goes on along the minus strand of NC_136526.1, from coordinate 49,000,105 downwards.
AATGTTGATGATGTAAAGAGAGAAGCTTGGTTTTAGATGCATTAAAAGTAACCAGCCACTCCTTTCCCCATTGTATTACGTGCTCAAGATCAGAGGAGAGAGAATTGGAGAGAACTTGGTCGTTTACTGTCTTAGATGTGCAACCATAAATGGTAGTGTCGTCAGCATAAATGTCTACAAATGATGTAAGGATGTGATTTGGAAGATCATTAATGTAGATCAGGAAAAGAGTTGGGCCCAGGATGGACCCCTGAGGGACACCGGCATTAATACTGTGAGCTTCTGATTTTTGCCCCTCAACTACTACTCTTATGAACCTATCAGAAAGAAATGATTTAATAATCGAGAAGACATTTCCAGCTATACCATAACTAGCGATCTTATGAAGTAAACCTTTATGCCATACCCTATCAAAGGCTTTAGATATGTCAAGAGCAATTGCCCTAGAAAGATTGCCACCGTCGAGAGATTTGCTAATCCTATGCGATATAAGTGTAAGCACATCTGCTGTAGATCTAGCAGAACGGAAACCATATTGAGTGTCACTAAGGAGGTTATTTTTGTTGAGATGGTTGATTACTTCTGTATTTGACACAGATTCTAGCAACTTACTCATGACGCACAGGAGACTTATTGGCCTGTACTGAGAGGGGGATGAGCGATCACCTGAATTCTTAAATACAGGGCATACTGATGAGATTTTCCAGGGAGATGGTAAAAACTATTCTATTTAAGACAACGTTTAAACAGTTTTGTAAGTACGGGCGCTAGTTCAGGTTGAAGTTTTTTGAGTACTATAATTGGAATACCGTCAGGGCCAGTTGCTTTACTCGAATCAAGGTTTTTGATTAGCTTCGCAACATCACGTACAGATATACGTATATCACATAGCGTGTTTTCTGATACAGGAGGAAATATTGGAGGTTGGCGGCCTTGGTCGCAAAGGGTAGAATTAGCTGGAAAGTTCTTGACAAAGAGTTTGGCTTTGTCTGATGCTGACGAGATTACCTCAGGTCCATTGATAATAGTTGGGATGGAGCGCACGTTTCTGTTCAGGATTCTGTTTGCTATTTGCCAAAACTGGTGGGAACCAAGCCGCTGCTCAGCTACTTTGGACTTAACAGATTGAGCATACAACTCTCTTGCGTTCTTTATTACTTTCTTACAATGGTTGCTGGCAGTCCTAAAAACGGCTTTAGTTTCCATACGTCTATTACGTTTGAAGCAGTGGAAAAAGTGATTTCTGTGCGCAATGGCAGCAGCACATTCTGGAGAGAACCAAGGCTGGCTGTTAGGTTTTTGCTGAAACTTTTTAGAGGGTATGAAATGGTCAATACCTACAATTAACCATTCAGTCAGGTCTAATACTATAGAGGACACATCCTTTTTAAACATGGAATGCAGAGGTAGATCAGATATAAATGTACGGAAGCTATCCCAGTCAGCCTTAGTGTATCGATATACTGTACGATGGAGAGGTACGTCTGGGGACTTATTACATTTCATTTTTATCTTAATTGATACAACAGAGTGGTCGGAAGATCCAAGAGGCGACAGAACAGAAACTGAACATAGTTCAGGGCAAGTTGTGAGAAAAAGGTCTAGTAGGCTCGCATACTGGCCGTCATTGTCGGGCACACGGGTGGGTTCCTGAACAATCTGCAAAACAAAACCTGCTCCGAAAAACATAAAATTAGCTGATAAAAGTTGCCAGCCATCTTGGCGAGCAAATCACTTCAAAAAATATATGGGAAGCAAATATAATATTTTTATGTAGAGTAGGAAGTCAACATATAGTGTTTTTCCTTTTGGAAGATTTTTTTGGTCTTAAATTAGGATTTTTTTTTTTTAGACGGAAAAAGTTTAAAAATTTAGTGATTTTTTAAAATGACTTTTCTTCCTTGATCTTGCGGGTTTTTAAAATCTCAGTTAGCAACTCTGATTTAGACAGCAAAACATGGAATTGAAATGAAAATATGAAACGAAACGAAACGTAGCTTTTTCATTTTTATTTTTTCCATTTTTATACTGGTTGTAACAAAAACATACCAATAAATGTGGCATTGATATTTATTTGGTGGATTTCTGCCATTATTTTTTTGTTTTGTTTTCGACTCTTTGAACGGTTGAGAATATCATAGCTCTATCTTTGTACAACAAAACAGTTAAAAGAATTATCGAGCAGAAATGTTAACAAAAGATATGTTACTGTTATGCCTTCGCCAGTAAATAAAGTTATATCACACGAAATCATTTGAAGGAATGAATAGACTTTATTCTCAAGCGTACAGAACAAAACTCCAAACAGAACTGAAACCTAACATAAAATGGAAGGAACAGACGACAACTCTCAATAACAGTTATTTTTTATTTTATTTTCGACTCTTAGAGCCATTCTCAGGACTCCAAAGAAGAGAATATCATAGCACTGTCTTTATACTCCTGCTCCCACAACAAACAGTTCAGAGAATTATCGAGCATAAATGCTGTCTTCACCAGTAAATAAAGGTATATCGCACGAAACAGATTGAAGGAATGAAGAGACATTATTCTCGAGCGTACAGAACAAAACTTCAAACAGAACTGAAAAACTAACACAAAATGGAAGGAACAGACGACAACTCTTAATAACAGTCATGCTGAGTTATTTCCCTTGACCGATATGAGGTCATAATTTGATATTGGTGTGACGCATTTTTTTCTCTTTTCTCAAGATAAGGTATCTTAGAGTCGATCACAAAATGTTAGTAACATAGTCTTTCAGGTAGGATGGTTTTGCCCTACATTTGGGAGCACAGGTATGTCTTTGTATATTGACTCTCAATAAGGTGAGGTTTTTAATGCAGCGAAAATCTGGCTACCCCCAAAAGTTCTACTTAATATTGAGGCAACAATTTTTTTAAACCTCACTCTTTAAGAATTTCTCCTTCATTGACAAAGGACAGAATAAATAATGTATAGTATCAGAATAGATACTATATATGAAGACGTTAATTTTATTTGTGGGTGGAGTTGACTACAATCTTCTCAATCACAATAGTTAATTGACTGCTTAGTAGTTACGTCTTTTCACTGGTTATGCTGCTAATTGTCTCAGGGACGAAGGACTTGGTATGCAAGGGCAAGTTTCTAACTTCCTCTTCACTGTCCTCGTCTAGGACTCATGTTCACAGAAGCCATACCCAGGTAGATTCTCTTCGAAAACCTCATAAAACTAAGAATTAGGCAGTTGACATTTCAGCTTCTCTGAAGAGGATAACATGTCATCTGGGTCGATGACGACATGAGAAGCGATGTTGTCATGGTGTTTGCTTGAAGTTGGTTAAGTATTCGCCACATCAGCAGATGTTGTTGTAATAAACGTAGATATAGCTTGCCAGATGTGTTGTGATCTACGTATTTCTTGTGGTTCACTAGTGTTGTTTACAAGAGGCACTCTGCCTACTACACTCCTTGTGATTATGGGTAGCGGCTAAGGTTTGACTGATACTATGCGACCTGAATCCCAACGAGGCTCAATGGAAAATTCATCATTCTCATCATTGGGCATGGAGAGTTCAAAGTATTTCCCAGGCTACACTGTTGTTTATTGGGGTGAGGAACATAAAACATGAGCATGTCTGGCCAGTCTTATGTTGGGAGGGGATGTAGTAGATCCATACCTGAATTGTGTGTTGCCAATCCATATCTCAAACTCTCACTGGCAGGTCATTACTGCACATGAATGGGACAGCGTTAAGTATCTCAGTATCAAGATCCTCAACAGCCAGACCTTCAAAGCACATTGTGTCCCCTCTATCCAACTAAGCATGGTCTCTCCAACCACATTGAGGATGGAGAATCTATCTCTGCTTGTCTGGCACACTGGGTAGACTTTGTGATTTTACCATCTAGGTACTTGGCTGTTGAGTGTCGAATCATATTCCCCATGCAACCACTGTCCACAATAATCCATACCGGATGCTGATTTAGAACATGTCGATGTAGTGTAACACCAAAGAGGGGCCACATCAGATCAGTAGGGTCGATGTGACGTTTTTTGTGTTAAATGTAATATTCAATCCCGTGCGAACGCCGGTTACAGAAAAAAAAAATAATTTTTTTTTAGTTAATATTTTTATGTGTCAAAATCTTGTTGTTGAGATACCATATGGTCGGGGGATAAAAATAGAAATCGCATGCTAAACTTCAAAGCGAAAGATTACTTAAAACATTTTTTAACCAAAATACGCTCGCGTTTGAACTAAACGAGCCAACACAATAATATTCCGAAACAGAGATTTGAAATGTCGGTCGGCTTAAAATGTGGTGTTTGACAGGTGAAATGTCGGATCGTTTTGGATCTGAGAAACACACACACACACACACACGAAACAGATCGGGCCTGCTAAAAGAATTAATGACGTCAGCCCAAGGTTCGACCTGAATTGTTTTTTAATATGTATTATCTGAGAAACTTTAGAATGATAATATGTTTTGGGCGTAAATAGAATATTTTGGGGAAATACTCAACCTGCCGATGCACAAAGGACTTCAAAAGCAAGCCAGTGTTTATTTCCAATTATGACTTATCTAAAAATGTCATTTGGCAAATTGTTTTGGGCGTTAATGGGAATTCTGACATGTAAAGAATATTTTTTTTTTAAATCACACGGATGTTTTTACAAAACAAATAATTCAAAGAGGAAAGGAGATCAAACGGATATTTTTAAATAGATGAAATCTGGTGATCTATTACAAGCTAAAAATAATATTTCCTCTGATTATCAGTTGATAATAGGAAAAAAAACATTATCGAGAAGGCGGGGTCAGGCAAGTTGGGGAGGAGTCACTTTAATTTTGGAAATTGGGGGCGGAAAAATAATACCTGCCACAAGCCAAATTGACCAATGAGAAGGAATCAGGTGGATTGTTATCAATCAATTTGATTGGTCGAAGACGAACGTAGGCGTCGTCATTATTCAAGGGTTTTACTGTATAAGATCTTTAAAACTCGATTTAAGGAGATAGAAGAAGAGAGAAGACAGAGAGAGATCTTTGGAGAGACAGAAATAAAGGTCTCGGTAGAGGAATCCAGCCACCCAACTTCTCTCTCCCCCTCGCTGGTCGCCAGCAATTTGCAACTTAATAGAATTCAGAGGACCTAGGAAGAAACCAGCCAGAACACCTTAACGATAATTGCAACGGTCCGCGACTCCGACCGAGTATTTCAACAACAAGAAGCTCATTCACAAATCTAATTGCTTGCTTCCATTTAATCTTCAATAGTACATACGTCTGTAGATAATCATTTATGAATTTCCTAAATACATTATATATCAACCAACCTCCGGAGTTTGTTTGCTGATGTGCTGTTATTCCATGTAACTTTATTTCTTTTACTTGCCACTTGTGACCCCGTTCCCGTCAACGAACACCCAGTCAACAGGACGACTAACTAGACGATCAAGAAGAACAGGCCTTGAGGACCATGCAACCGAGAAGAGTCCTCCAACGCCTTGACGAGAACTCACTGGGTGACGCGACGTACCAACGGTTGGCAGACCTAGTTGCCCAGTCGACATAATTAATTACCCAGTGACTAGGATAGTCATAATTGGGCATCGACCAAGGTTAAGATCATAACTGTACCGACCAGGTTGCAGATCATAACTGGGCCACGATCAGAGGTTTAAGGTCACGTGTAAGGTCACAGTAGGGGGATTATTCAGTTTTCACTCACCAAGAGGTAATCATATTTTTATCTTCTATATGTAAATTCTTTAAGGTCTCGGTACAAGTGGGTATCTCGTCTTCTGTAGGAAAATTGTCATGATGCCGTATATTTGTGTCAGTGTTTAGTAGGGAGTCATCAATGAAGGCTGCAAGTCGCTGAGCATTCGTCCGGTTAAAGTCTTATGATATCAAAGTCCAGGAAATGAGAGCCATTATTCTGGAAGTGAAAAAGATGTCTCATGGCTTGCCAACCATTTGTTATTTACATTGAGTTCTTAACAATGGCACTCTGTGATATGCTACCACAATAATTTTCACGACATCATCTCAACAGTAGTATTCTTTTGGATAACGGTGTCTCTGTTGACATCAGGTACTTTCATATCGTCATTTGTAGAGCCATGGTGAGAATGAGTGTGTAACTTCTTCTCCCGGTTTGTTTCTAGGAATGGGGTATAGTTGCTATCAACAGACCAACAATATACAAGGTTATGTCTCTACACC
>NC_136526.1:48973886-48988886 GCF_053919585.1 Euprymna scolopes | reverse complement strand
AAAAAATAAAAAATAAAAAAATAAATAAATAAAAATAATTGAAACCATTGTTTTGGGTTTTTTTTTTTTTTATCTGACAAATCTTATTCTGAATTTAAAGAAAATGCACCCACTTTATTTTTATCTACATTTGGAAGGGGAGCGAGTCAAGGCTTGCCATGAAGCTACACATTAAAAACTCAGTTGTGTTTGAAGGACCAACGTAAATATAACTTTTTATTGTTTTTTTTGTTTTTGTTTTTTTTAAAGATTCGAAAAAGACGATACGAACTTTTAGGGTTAGTATACGTTTAGGGCACACCCTAAGAAAATAAACAATTCAATACAAGCCTCTGAAATGATGAACAAAACAACTTCATAAAAGGTAACACAGAAAAGGTTTATTAATAAGAATGTGGGGGTTTGTATTACTGTACACATAGATTCGAAAAAGTTGTCAACAAACAAATATATAACAAATAAATGTTATGAAAGGCAAGATAAGTTACTTTTCTGCCAAACTGGATATATTTTTTGTGTTTTTATTCAATGTAAGATATTTATTCAGCTTGAAAATACACAGTGTTTACCGATGTATTCGAAAATTCAAGATGGCGTCTCACACCCTCTCTAACACCGAAAGTTTGGAAAAAGGTGTTATAAATAAAAAAAACTAAGGGTAATATAGTTATTCGGGTAATATAGTGATTTCGGGTTTGTATACACATAGATTCGAAAAACTTGTCAAAAAAAGCAATATATATATATATATATATATATATATATATATATATATAACAAATGCATGTTATTAAAGGTAAAATAAGTTACTTTTTTACTTAACTGGATACTTGTTTAATATTTTTATTTAATGTAACATGTTTATTCAACTCGAAAAACATACGGTGTTTACCAATGTATTGGACAATTTAAAATGGCGCCCGACTCTCTCTTAAACACGGTAAGTTTGCGAAACGGAGTTAAAAATAAAAAATACTATACAAAATACTGTTAGAAACTCGCTAAATATGTTACCGTGACATAGGCTGGCATATATTCGGTGGATTTCAAACAGAATTTTGTATAGTTTCTTATTTTTAACTTACTGTGTTCAAGAGAGAGTCGGGCGCCATTTTAAATTTACAATACATCGGTAAACACTGTGCGCTTTTCAAGCTGAATAAACATGTTAAACATTAAATAAAAATATAACAAAAAGTATTCAGTTAAGGAGAAAAATAACTATGTGTGTATGCATGTGTTATATCGATTTGAAGCTAATGAAATTGTGAATGTAATCTAGTCGGTGTTGTATGGCTGCATTGTTTCGTGGAATAGTTATTTGCATTTTTATGCTGCCTGGGTTGCGTTTACTTCGATGTTTGTGTTTTGTATTTTGGTTTTTCTTTTGCTGTGCGGCTTTATTTTGATAACATTTGCTGTGCGGCTTGCCTTTGATAATTTATTTGTTATATATTTGTTTTTGTTTTTTTTGACAAGTTTTTCGAATCTATGTGTATTAATACAAACCCGTGATTTCGTTTCCTTTTTTTGGTACTCATGTACTTATTCATCCGTGCTGAAATAATAATGTTATTATTTAAAAAGCCATTCTTAACATGGGGAGGGCAGGGTGTTTTGTACCTATTGTTATATCGCATATCCTCCATATTTGCATGAATAAATTGGAAACCAGCAGAGGCAGGAACAGCGACAACAATGGCGATGCTAGGACAAATCCTATGCTTCAAATACAGATGCAGATACCAACACCCGTCCAAAGAGGTTTCGATGCACACAGCCACCATCATACAACCAAAGACACCACAGCAGCAGTTGCAACCGTTACCGATGCAACAGCAACCGCTACATTCGCAATAACAGGCAACACAATGTAGATACACCATATTCGACATATAGATCCATGCCTACTTCACATTCCTATAAAAAAAAAATCCCAGCAAGAAAAACAAGGGGACAACTGTCCGCACGTTTCAGAGACTTTATCATGTAAATATGATCGAGATCGGGGGGGGGGCATATATCCATGAATAAACTGGAAACCGGCAGGGGCAGCGACAGCGGGAACAATGGCGCCGCTAGGTCAAATCTGTTCGTCAGTACAACGCAAATGAACACAATAAACACACACAACAACTTCAAATCCCATTTCTTTAGATACACACATCATTAGAATAGCTTGCACATAACCTCACTTGAGAAAACCGCCAGATAAAGCCGCACAGCAAAAGAAAAACCAAAATACAAAACACAAACATCGAAGTAAACGCAACCCGGGCAGCATATAAATGCAATAACTATTCCACGAAACAATGCAACCATACAACACCGACTAGATTACATTCACAATTTTATTAGCTTCAAATCGATATAACACATGCATACATACACCAAACAGACGGTTCGCTACAATACATTATAGCACGAAAAACAAACACAATCAAAAAGCAAACTGAAGGCAGCAATTAACAAAACTTTTTTTGCTCCTTACAACGTCCGCCTCACGACTATAAAAATACCAGCTTTTTCGACAATCGACAGATCGGCCCTAGTGTGGCGTGCTGTGAACTTGCTCTGTCTTCAACCAGCATCGCTAATGACATCAGACGTGGAGCTTACTACGCACGGCCAGCATCGCCCACCGCTACCATCTCACCCGCAATCCTGATACAAGCCTCTTTCCTTCTCGCCTGATACCAAATGATCACCTCTCACCAACCCCACACTAAGCGACATCAGCTAACAAGGATCGCCGCACACGCTAAGCAACATTTCTGCCATCACCGCTCCGCACCCAACCAAACCCAATAAAACTTTGATCGTTGACGAGTTTATCTCAATACACGGCCAGCCATCCTAACGATGACGCTTTAAATCTATGATTTGGTGAGAAATAAAATGTATATATATTTAACCTTACTCAGTTGTCTGTATTTTTCTTGCAACCATACACTTGTTTATTTCAATATTCTGTATTTTAAACTTACAATTGAATAAAAAAACATATCGGTTTGTCAGGAATTTGTTTATGTTGGATTTGAAGACATCCAAGTTGTAGTGAGGTGGGAAACAGGCGAACGGAAGAGAGTTTAACAATCATGCACTTCTGAGAAAGAAGCTCTGCTCATGGAATCTATGTTTGGATTTAGATAAAGAGTGAGTAAAATTATTCACAGTATTTTCAGCCAGACGGGTGTTTCTCGTGAAAGATTGGCGAGGGGGGGGGACGAGAGATCGGAGCTCAGACGAGGACTTGCCATGGAAATAATGATAAAACTACGACAGGCTCGCAACGTCTCTTCTATGAGAGAGCGAGAGAGGCTGCAGGGAAGAGAAAATGGCATCCCCTACTATATCACGAAGTCTTTTTTGTATTCTGTCAAGGCCGTGATGCTTTAATCACATTTATCTTCTCTTTTGAAGCTATTCACTTTCATTGTATGTGCATAATAAAGGAAGTCTCGTCATTCAAAGTGTGGGTTCATTTTTGAGACACCCTGTATTAATCAAATTGTGAACAGGGGTGGGGGACGAATTTTTATATAAAGATATGTATATATATTATATGTATGTATATAGTATATAGAATATGTATATGTATATAACATACATATACATTATATGTATATAATACTTTATCATATATATTACATAGTATATATAAATATATATGTATATACATTATATAGTATATGTACAATATATAATATATATATATAATATACATTTATATGTATAATACTTGTATATATATTCATATATATAATATCTACATATAATATATATAAATACAAATATATAATATATATAAGATATATAGAATATTTATATATATAAAATATTTATATAAATATACACAATATAAATATATGTATATATATATTGTATATATAAGTGTATATACAATATATGTATATATAATATAAATAATGTATATTTATGATATATATATATATGTATATATTATATATATAATATATATTTATGATATATGTATATATATTATATATATAATGTATATTAATGATATATATGAATATATTATATATATTATGTATATTTATGATATATATGCATATATTATATATATAATATATATTCATAATATATATGTATATATTATATGTATATATAATAAAAAAAATATGTATATAATATATAAATCTATATATATTATTATTTTATTTTTTTTTATTTTTTTTTTATTACATTTTCACCCCAAACAAGGCACATTGCCACTTTAATGTAGGGGGCTACTATCAGGGGAAACATCTACTGGGGTACTATGTAGGGATTAGGGCAGCGAGATGTTGGTTCACGTTGCACTTGAACTTATGCATGTCAGTACAGTTGGGGAAGCAGTGACCTGGAATGGAATTCCAAAGTCTAGCAGTTCTGGGGAAGAAACTACTGGAGTAGAAGGATCTTTTACATCTAGGCATCTCTACAGTGTGGGGGTGGGATTGTGTAGCTTGTCGGGTCTGTCGAGGGTGTTCACGTCGTGGGGGCACAAGTGATTGCAGTTCTTCAGAGCATTCACCATTATAATACTTGTAGAACAGGCAGAGGGATGCAACGTTTCGACGATGGGACAGAGGCTGAAGTTTTGATGCCAGTTTAGGGCCTATCAGATTTGCGACTCTCTTTTGAACCCTGTCAAGGAGCGAGAAACTAGTAGCCGATGCACCGGCCCAAATGTGACAGCAATACTCCATACATGGGCGAATAGTGGCCTTATAGAGGTACATGATACTTTCGGGTGTTAGAAGTTTTCTAGCACGGTAGAGAGAGCCCACCTTCCTCGCAGCGGCCCTGGCAATGCCCTCGATGTAATTGTTCCAGCTCATGTTTCCTGTGAACGTTAGGCCAAGGAGCTTGAAAGACGTACTCTCAGCTAAAGAGTTGTTGGCCATTGCTATAGGTGGTAGAGAAGGTTTCTTGTAATTATTGAATGAAACCAGTTTTGTCTTGGTGGCATTGAACGTTACCATCCATTTTTGTCCCCATTCCACTACTGATTTGAGGTCATCCTCTAGTGTTTCTGCCATTACTTTAGATATATGTTCATTTGTTTTCCTGTCGTGCCTGCTATAGAGTGTGGTGTCATCAGCATATATACCCATCTCAGAGACAGTTTTGTCGGGGAGGTCATTTATGAATATCAGGAACAGCAGAGGACCAAGGATAGATCCCTGGGGCACTCCCGCATTTATATTATATTGTTTAGACGTACGACCGTCGAGGACAACCTGGATTTTTCTCTTATCTAAGAAGGATGTAATTATGTTAAGTATTCTACCAGTGATACCGTAAAATCTAATCTTCCTGAGGAGACCCTCATGCCATACCCTGTCAAAAGCCTTAGATATATCTAGAGCTACCGCTCTGCCCTCTCCCGCTTAGTCCAGTGAATGGTATATGCGTTCAGAGATTACAGTGAGGATGTCTGCCGTGGAACGGGCTTGTCTAAATCCATATTGATGGTCGGTCAGAAGTTTAGCATCTGTAAGGTGCTGGACTAGAGCATGGTTAATTAAGGTCTCAAATATTTTGGCAAAAAGTGGGAGGAGGCTAATAGGGCGATAATTTAATGGGTCAGTTCTTTCGCCAGAATTCTTGAATACTGGTACAACAGAAGCAGTTTTCCAATAATTATATAAATATATATATACAATAATAGAATATATATGAATTATATATATGTATATAATATACATATATATATATATAATATATACAATATATATATGTATATATAATATATATAATATGTATAATATATATATATATATGTATATACATGTGCATATATATAATATATATGTATTTATAATATACATATGTATATACAAATGTTTAAAATATCTATGTATATATAATATATATAATATATATATTATATATATGTATATTTGTAATATATATATATATATATATGTATAACGATAACATATACATATATATACATGAATATAGATAATGTATATAATATATATGTATATATTATATATATGACATGTATATATAGATTTATATAATATATATTTAGAGTATATATAATATATATAAAATAAATATCATATTTACAATATATATATTATTTTACATATATACAATATATATATAATATATATAATATATTTATGATATATATATATAATATATAAAAATATATATATAATATATATATATATATGTAATAAATGTAACATTTACATATATATATATATATTATATGCATATATAATATATGCATATGTATATTATATATAATATATGCATATATATATATATTATATATATAATATATGCATATATATATTATACATATATATGCATATATATATTATATACTATAGATATGTATATGCACATATATATTATATACATATCTATGCATATATATATTATATACTATAGATATGTATATGCACATATATATTATGCATATATATTATATACATATATATATGCATATATATTATACACATATATATATACTATATACATATATATTATACAAATATATATTATATACAAATATATATTATATACATATATATATTATATACATATATATATATATTATATACATATACATATGATTTACATATATATATATTATATACCTATATATAATATATACCTATATACATTATATACATATATATATATTATATACATATATATATATTATATGCATACATATATCATATACATATATATATATAATATATATATACATATATATTATATACATATATATATATATTATATACATATATATATTATATACATATATATATTATATACATATATATATATATTATACATATATATATTATATACATATATATATTATATACATATATATATATCATATACATATATATATTATATAAATATATATATTATATACATATATATTATATACATATATATATTATATACAGATATATTATATACATATATATATTATATACAGATATATTATATACATATATATATATATTATATACATATATATATATTATATACAGATATATTATATACATATATATATATATTATATACATATATATATATTATATACATATATATATATTATATACATATATATATATTATATACATATATATATTATACATATATATTATATACATATATATATTATATACATATATATATTATATACATATATATATTATATATATATTATATACATATATATATTATATATATATTATATACATATATATTATATACATATATATATTATATACATATATATATATTATATACATATATATATTATACATATATATTATATACATATATATATTATATACATATATATATTATACATATATATTATATACATATATATATTATATACATATATATATAATATACATATATATATTATACATATATATATATTATATACATATATATATTATATACATATATGTATATTATATACATACATATATTACATACATATATATATATATTATATATATATATATATATATATATATATATATATATATATATTATACATATATATTATGGACATATGTATATATATTATATACATACATATATATATATATATATTGTATACATATATATATATATATATATTATATACATATATATATATTATACATATATATATATTATACATATATATATTATATACACATATATGTATATTATATACACATATATGTATATTATATACACATATATATATTATATACACATATATATATATTATATACATATATATATATTATATACATATATATATTATATACATATATATATTATATACATATATATATTATATACATATATATATTATATACATATATATATATATTATATACATATATATATATTATATACATATATATATATTATATACATATATATATATTATATACATATATATATATATATTATATACATATATATATATTATATACATATATATATATACATATATATACATATATATATTATATACATATATTATATACATATATATATATTATATACATATATATATTATATACATATATATACATATATATATTATATACATATATATATTATATACATATATAAATTATATACATATATATATATTATATACATATATATATATTATATACAAAACTATAGATATTATATACATATATATATATATTATATATACATATATATTATACACATACATATATATATTTTTTATACATATATATTGACTATACATATATATATATTATATACATATATATATATATTATATACATATATATATATTATACACATATATATATTATATACATATATATATATTATATCCATATATATATATTATATACATATATATATTATATGCATATATATATTATATACATATATATATACATATATATATATTATATATATGTATATATATTATATACATATATATATATTATATATATATATTATATACATATATGTCATATACATATGTATGTTATATACATAAGTATTATATACATATATATTATATACATATATATGTATATATTATATACATATATATATATATATGATATACATATATATATATATGATATACATATATATATATATGATATACATATATATATATTATATATATATTATATACATATATATATATATTATATACATATATATATTATATACATATATATATTATATACATATATGTATATATTATATACTTGTATATATATTATATATATGCATATTATATACATCTATATATTATATATATTCCATACATATATATACAGGGTGTTTTAAAAGTCTTGGGAACATTACAAATGCGTATATGTCATGAACTATTCCAGGTAGAAAAATGAAACTGGTGCCATTTTAAAGCTTGCTTAATCAAGTTTTTGGTCATACTAATGATTTTTGTCTTATCTTTCCAGGTGCGGTAATGGCGTTCTCTAAACAAGACAAGACATTTTGCGTCCTCCAATTTGCAAAGACTGAATCGTGGACATGTGTTCAGCGTGCATTTTGCAGGAAATTTAAAAAAGAAGCCCCTGAAAGGAAATCCATTGTCAGACGGCATGCTAAATTTTTGAAAGATGGGTGTTTGTGCACAAGCAAGCGAACAGGTCGCCCTTTAACTTCAGAAGATGCAGTTGCGCAAGTTCGGACAGCCTTTCAGCGGAGCCCCGGTACATCAGTGAGAAGAGCCAGCAGGGAACTTCAGCTTGCTCCAGCAACTGCTTGGCGTGTCTTAAGGAAACGACTGCAAATGGTACCTTACAAGCTCAAGTTGGTCCAAAAGTTGAAGGACACTGATAAGCCACTTCGCCGTGACTTTTGCAATGCAATGCAAGAGAAGTTGGAAGATAACGGCTTTGATGACCGGCTTGCTTTTAGCGATGAGGCGACCTTCCATCTGAATGGCAAAGTTAACAAGCATAACACACGCATATGGGGTACTGAGAATCCTCATGAACTTCTTGAGCATGAGCGAGATTCACCAAAAGTGAACGTGTTTTGTGCAATTTCCAAGAAAGGTGTCTATGGACCGTTCTTCTTTGAAGAGGCAACTATCACTGGTGAATCCTATTTCAACATGCTGGAAGACTGGTTAATGATTCAGTTGGAAGAAGCAGAATCTGATGACTTCATTTTTCAACAAGATGGTGCACCACCACACTGGAGTCTTAGAGTAAGGCAGTTTCTTAACACAAGGCTGCCTGGTAGATGGATTGGGAGATCTGGGCGAGGTGAGGACGTTCTCATGCCCTGGCCTCCTAGGTCTCCAGATCTTACCCCGTGTGACTTTTTCCTTTGGGGCTTTGTCAAGCAACAAGTCTATGTGCCGCCCCTTCCAAGAGATATTGACGAACTAAATGCTCGAGTAACGGCAGTTGTGGGAACCATTGACGTCAAGATGCTGGAACACGTTTGGCAGGAAATGGACTATCGACTAGATGTCTGCTGTGTGACGAATATTGCTCATATTGAGCAACTTTGAAGATTCCCCACAAAACTTGAAACTTTAACCTTTCGAACGGTACCAATTTCATTTTTCAACTCCTAATAGTTTTTGAGTTATTAAAAATCGTTATGTTCCCAAGACTTTTGAAACACCCTGTATATTATATACATATATATTATATACATATATATATATATTATATACATATATATATTATATACATATATATAATATATACATATATATATTATATACATATATATATTATATACATATATATAATATATACACATATATAATATATACACATAAATATTTTATACATATATATATATATTATATACATATATATATATATATATATTATATACATATATATATTATATACATATATATATACATATATATATAATATACATATATATATTATATACTTATATATATTATATACATATATATTGTATACATATATATATTATATACATATATATATTATATACATATATATATTATATACATATATATATTATATACATATATATATTATATACATATATATATTATATACATATATATAATATATACATATATATATCATATACATATATATATATATTATATACATATATATATATATATTATATACATATATATATATATTATATACATATATATATATTATATACATATATATATTATATACATATATATATATTATATACATATATATATATATTATATACATATATATATATTATATACATATATATATATTATATACATATATATATATTATATACATATATATATTATATACATATATATATTATATACATATATATATTATATACATATATATACATATATATATTATATACATATATATATATTATATACATATATATATATATATTATATACATATATATATATATTATATACATATATATATTATATACTTATATATATTATATACTTATATATATTATATACATATATATTATATACATATATATATTGTATACATATATATATTGTATACATATATATATTGTATACACATATATATATATATTATATATATATTATATGCATATATGTATTATATACATATATATATTATATGCATACATATCTATATTATATACATACATATCTATATATTATATACATATATATATATTATATACATATATTATATACATATATATATATTATGTATAAATATATATATATATCATATATAAATATATATTATATATATATATATGTATATATATGTATATATATCCTACATATGTGCCACCAAGAATTTCAGCAATAGAGTGGCCTTACATAAGAGCAACATCAAAATTGCACATAACAGACACCTCTATGTTTCAAAACACGTACACACATGCAGTGGAAACAGCTTCAAAATAATGCCAATCTTCCAAACAGACAATTATTTTTATTTACTTACACAGGAAAAAAACTTCATCACCAAATTCACTCCTGAACTGAATAGAACCTAATACCATCACACAAAAACATGAAATGCAAGGTACACTCGCATGCACACCCATACATATACACATACACACACCCACACATAAATCAGAACCGACACATTAAAAGACACACAAGTGCGCGCATACAACCACACACAGACATAACACCCGTATCTCTAATACAACACACTGAACAATACCAACCCTACTTAACCTCGAAACCAACAACACTAGGAAACACCTAGAACCGTAGTATAATATCTGTTCCAACACCTCGCTCCCTCCTCAGTCAGGGGAGGAGAACCCCCTCATGACTGAAACGACTATCTTCCCTTCTATCATCCCCCTCCCATACCTACACCCACCAATGCTCCCCCCCTCTGGGGAACAAAATCTGCCCCACACTAGGAACCGATCCCGTGTCTGGCCATACCCACATGGGGAGACAAATAAATAGAAACATTAAAAAATCCCCTATTTTGAATACACCCCTCTTTCTAAACAAACATAATATAAGACTAAAACGAAAAAATCACAATACTAAAATCCAAGAATCCAAAAAATAAATATCAAAATAGAATGAAAGCACCCTACCCTTACTTCAGAAGAGCCAGTCCCCCTCCCCACACATACACATTAGTAACGACCTCGGACCACAGCCGCCTTCCTAAGAAAGCAAATAACCCCAAAATACTATAAAACAATATACACATTCCCAAACCAATAAAAGCAAACACACACGCGCGCACACACACACACATAAACACACACGCACGCACACACACACACACACACACACACCCTACCCCACCCTAAAGGAAAAGAAAAAACACATTAGCAGAAAGAAATAGCGACTGACTGACTACAGCCAGGTCAAAATCTCCCTGAACAAACCAAAAAAAAAAAAAAAAAATTCAGCATACCAATGTATAATAAACACTTACAAGCCTCCACCCCTTGGAAAAACTTCAAACTAACGAAAATCGCCATTTTTACACATTTGAAAATAATTTCTGACGAGGACGCATCAGACCGTCTGAAACGTACGTAAACGATTTCAATGACTTAAAAACATTATTACAATGATCCAAACATATTTCTCAATGAAAAACCAAGACACGAGATAATAAAATAATGTTAAAAAATACACATTGTTGGTGACCACTCCCTTATTTAAATATATATATATATATATATATATATATATATATATATATATATATATATATTATATATATATATGTATATATATATACATAATACGAGCAAACAGTTAATAAGACATGTTAACAAACACTTTGAAAGAGTTAAATATGTTTTTAACTTTGTTTTAGTGTTTTTAACATGTTTTATTAACTGTTTGCTCGTATTTTAAGCTCTATCTCCTATTTGGTTTTACCGAGCTTTTACATCTGGCTGAGATAATTTTATAAATATTAATGCTTTAATAAGTATAATATACTTTAGTTTACCATCCTGGATCATTTTGATAAATTTAATTGTAATTCTTATTGTATATATATATATATATATATATATATATATATATATATATATATATATATATATATATATATATATATATATATATATATATACGAAAGAATAAATACCGTATTTTAACGTCTGACCTGCATAAAAATATAAATATACAAAATATTTCATGGTTTTTCTCCCTCATATTTTTGTGATTATATTGAAACGGTTGGCTCCAAAAATGACTGCAAATTTTCCAGCTAATTTCATCTGCTTTTCGCAACGGGGTATTTGTTTTGTAAGTGACTAATCATGGAATTAAACAATGTTTATGTAATCAGAGTTTTTTTTCTGTCTGTTTCAATTTACTCAAAACCGCACACACCTCGTCTTCTCATGTATCGTTCTCTTCTTCCTCTTCTACTTCTTGCTCTTTTTCTTCTTAGTCGTCAGAAGCGTCGTCTTTGTCTTGACTACGTTTTTCCTTCTCCTTTCTTGCTCACAGTGACCCGTTTTTATGCTAAGCTGAACTCTCGTGTGTGCGAGAGAACACGAGATTTTGCGTGATTACTTGGCAATATTAACCGGCCGCCACCATCTTGCCATTTTTCTTTGGACGTGCCCGCTTTGCAGAGTGCACACCTCGAGCGTTTGTCAGGTAAGCCCGTCTGTTCGCAATTTATTACACAGTTTACTAAAAATTAAATTCAAATAAATCACAAATGAAATGCCACAATAATGACATTCTCTGCAAATATAAGAAACATTGATATTTGCAATATATATATATATATATATATATATATATATATATATATATATATATATTAAATCCGCAAAAAATTGTGCTTATAAATGAAATCATGTTTTTATAACTTTGTATTGAATTTGTTAACAGATAGAAACAGATAATACACACATTTTTTTTTTAAAATTAAAACCAAGAAAAGCACAAATCCTTCTAGATTGGAGCAACTGTATTTCTGGTCTCAATTCAGAGTGCACTCTTTGGGAAGCTACATTAAAATTTGATTTTATTATACTTGCAAATAAATATCTAATACGACACACCATTTTATTAATATAAAAACTCGCATATGGAATCGCTTCTCCCTTCTATATTTTTTTTAGTCTTTTTTATTTTTACAGCAGATTATTATCGAATGGTTATTAATCTAAAAGTTTAAAATTAAAAAAAAAATGAACCAGAACTTTGGATCAGTTGTTAAAGAATACAAGAACGACAATTAGGAAGAAATTTATAATTCTTTAATGTCGGATATGTTTTTCCATGATGTGGGTTGTAGTGCATTGATTTATATGATTGTTTTTATGTGTTTAAAAACAACAGAGAAACAAATTTGTTTTGTTAAAATTTCATTTCATCTTTGAATCATTATTTAAAGGAAAAATGACATTTTAACAAAACAAATTTGCATGTGTTGTTTAAGTAAAAATGTATAAGACCATTCTTCTTATTTAAAAAAGACGGCGAGATACCGGACAGATTCGATGGTATACACCAGATGTTCCGGGTTGGAGGCACCTCTTCCCCCTGATTTTTTTTTAAGAAAGGGAGAAAGACGAGTGGCAGTGTGTGTTTTACAGTGAAGATGATTAAAATTTGTTGTTTTTCCTTTAGAATCGAATGCCATATCTCTGCTGTTTCATAATTTATGTAATGTGTGTGGATTGTATATAATTTATGTTGATATGATTTTGTTTTTGTAATTTATGTAATAAATGACAAGTTTGGCATAGGAGGTGTGTGATACAATGAAGATGACCCGGATCACTAAGTGCTGAGAAGGAGGATAAAAAGACAAGTTAGAAATGACTAACAATGAACAAAGAAGAGGAAATGATAAACAATGAACCTGTAGATATTTTTAGATCTAGCTTTTAGATTTGGCAAAGGACAATAGAAAACTGTAGAATGGATGATAAAGAGAATCAAAAACACTTGATGTTGGAGTCAATGAGATGCTTAGAAAGGAAATGGCAGTTTCTTGTTAGCCGGGGT
>NC_136526.1:48618886-48968886 GCF_053919585.1 Euprymna scolopes | reverse complement strand
GGTTTCTTTCCAGTATGTGTTTGCATGTGCTTCAACATACTTTGTTTCTGTGTAAAGGAAGAACCACATACTCGACAAGAATATGGTTTTTCTCCTGTATGTGTTCGCACGTGTTGTAATAAATTTTGTTTTGTTGAAAGAGAAGAGCCACATACTTCACAAGAATATGGTTTCTCTCCAGTATGTGTTCGCATGTGTCGTAACAAACTTTGCTTTGTTGAAAGAGAAGAGCCACATACTTTACAAGAATATGGTTTCTCTCCTGTATGTATTTGCATGTGTCTCAACATATTTTGTTTCTGTGAAAAAGAAGAGCCACATACTTCACAAGAATATGGTGTCTCTCCTGTATGTGTTCGCATATGTTTCAACACACCTTCCTTTGTAGTACAACAAGAGCCACATACTTCACAAGAATATGGTTTCTTTCCAGTATGCGTTTGCATGTGCTTCAACATACTTTGTTTATGTGTGAAGAGAGAACCACATACTTCACAAGAATATGGTTTCTCTCCAGTATGTTTTCGCATGTGTGTCAACATACTTTGTTTATATTTAAACGATGAGTCACATACTTCACAAGAATATGGTTTCTCTCCTGTGTGTATTAGCATGTGTTGTAACAAACTCTGTTTTGTTGAAAGAGAAGAGCCACATACTTCACAAGAATATGGTTTCTCTCCAGTATGTTTTCGCATGTGCTGCAACATATTTTGTTTATGTGTAAAGGAAGTGCCACAAACTTTACAAGAATATGGTTTATCCCCAGTATGTAATCGCATGTGTATCAACATATTTTGTTTCAGGGTAAAAGAAGAGCCGCATACTTCACAAGAATGAGGTTTCTCTCCTGTATGTGTTCGCATGTGTTGTAACAACCTTTGTTTTGTTGAAAGGGAAGAGCCACATACTTCACAAGAATATGGTTTCTCTCCAGTATGTTTTCGCATGTGCTGCAACATACTTTGTTTATTTGTAAAAGAAGTACAACATACTTTACAAGGATATGGTTTCTCTCCAGTATGTATTCGCATGTGTGTCAACATGTTCTGTTTCTGTGTAAAAAAAGAGCCACATACTTCACAAGAATATGGTTTCTCTCCTGTATGTGTTCTCATATGTTTGAACATATTTTGTTTAATTGTAAAAGAAGAGCCACATATTTCACAAGAATGAGGTTTATCTCCAGTATGTATTCGCATATGTTGCAAAATATTGGTTTTCCGTGTAAAGGAGGAGCCACATACTTCACAAGAATATGGTTTCTCTCCAGTATGTGTCTGTATGTATTGCCACATATTGTGTTTCAATATGGTTTTTCTCTAGTATAAAGTCATATATGTTGCACTATAAAAAAAGCCACATACTTCACAAGTACATGGTATCCCTACAGTGTGTGTACGCATATGTAGTATCCTATAAGATTTTTGTGCAAAGGAAGAGCCACATACTTCACAAGAATATGGCTTCTCTCTAGTATGTTTTACATGCGTTTGAACATAGCGCATCTATGTCTAAAGCAAGAGCTACATATTTGACAAAGATATGATGTCTATTTAGAATGCGTTGCAACATAGTATTTTCATGAATATGTTTTTTTTTTCAATGTGCGTTTTCATGCGTTGCAAATATTTTATTTTCTTGTTAAAGAAGAGTTACAAACTTCACAAGAATTCAGTTTGTCTCCACTACGTGTTCACACATATCGCCACATATATTGTTTACTTTCCAAGAACATATATATGTTTTACCATATTGGTTTACTTTTATTTGTGCAGAATAGATTTTTACTTGTAAAGGAAGAGCCGCATATTTCAAAAGAATGTGTTTTATTCCTCGTATGTATTTGCATATGAATTATGCATATTTGTTAGAAAAGAAGCAGATACTTTAGAAGTTGTAAGAAAACAAAAAACAAAACACTACTTGACCAAATAAAGTGAAATATTTTGGTAAATATGTAGAACCACTCCACCCTGGAAAATTCTTTAAAACTTAACACTTTTATGTGTTTTCGGGGACACTGAAAACGAAAATAACGTTTACAATTACGGTAAACGTTTGGAAAATATAAAGAAATGTTCATTTGTAAAAAGTAGGGTCACTTTTTAAAAATAATTTAACGTAAAATGAGCAGCCACTTTGTGGCCACCATTTTTAGGAGGTGGAGAGACTTTCTTTCCACCCGCGGAATGTTGTGTAGCAGGGGGTTTATACTGGAGACATATATAACGGGGGACTCAGAACAAATGATATTTATATACATTTACATCACACGGAAGTTTGTGACAATTCTTTGGAACTTCATATTATTAGTATGGAGCTGTGACTTATACTTTAAAATTAAACTAAAGCCACATATTTGGAAGAATGTGTTTTGTTTCTTGTATGCGTTTTCATAGGAATTATGCATGTTTGTTTGAACAGAAACAGGTATTTCAAAAGTAATAGATTTTAACTAATGTTTGAAAATGACATATTATTATATACAATGCGATCATCTGTATATTTTGTAATACAGTTTCATATTAAAAGTCACCAAGAACATGTAGATCCATTCAAATCCAATGATACTGTTTTTCTCATAAATGAATGATATTCTGCAAGATAGAAAAGAATTAAAAGATGAATTTCAATAGATATTAATTTATATATATTTTTGTGAAAAAAAGACAATTAAAATATTTGTAAATACATTGTCTATTGTTTATATGAAATAAATTCGTTATTTAATTTAAAAAGTTTTATTTACACTTGAAGGAATACTTATAATCAATTACTGTTGAAGGAATACTTAGAAGCAATTACAATTAAATACTTGACATTGGAAAAAAATTAGTTTAGTTTTGTATTTTACGTTCAATATAGTACTAGAAAAAATTAGTTTAGTTTTGTATTTTATTTTCAATATAGTATTGGAAAAAAATTAGTTTAGTTTTGTATTTTATTTTCAATACAGTATTGAAAAAAATTAGTTTAGTTTTGTATTTTACTTTCAATATAGTATTGGAAAAAATTAGTTTTGTATTTTACTTTCGATATAGTACTGGAAAAAATAGTTTAGTTTTGTATTTTACTTTTAATATAGTATTGGAAAAAATTAGTTTAGTTTTGTATTTTACTTTCAATATAGTATTGGATAAAATTAGTTTAGTTTTGTATTTTAATTTCAATATAATTTTTGAAAAAATTAGTTTAGTTTTGTATTTTACTTTCAATATAGTATTGGAAAAAATTAGTTTAGTTTTGTATTTTACTTTCAATATAGTATTGGAAAAAATTAGTTTAGTTTTGTATTTTATTTTTAATATAGTATTGGAAAAAATTAGTTTAGTTTTGTATTTTACTTTCAATACAGTATTGAAAAAAATTAGTTTAGTTTTGTATTTTACTTTCAATATAGTATTGGAAAAAATTAGTTTAGTTTTGTATTTTATTTTTAATATAGTACTGGAAAAAATAGTTTAGTTTTGTATTTTACTTTCAATACAGTATTGAAAAAAATTAGTTTAGTTTTGTATTTTACTTTCAATATAGTATTGGAAAAAATTAGTTTAGTTTTGTATTTTATTTTTAATATAGTATTGGAAAAAATTAGTTTAGTTTTGTATTTTACTTTTAATATAGTTTTGGATAAAATTAGTTTTTTATTTTACTTTCGATATAGTATTGGAAAAAATTAGTTTTGTATTTTAGTTTCAATATAGTATTTAAAAATATTAGTTTAATTTTTTATTTTTGTTTCAATATAGTATTGGAAAATATTAGTTTAGTTTTGTATTTTACTTTCAATATAGTATTAGAAAAAAATTATTTTTGTATTTTACTTTCAATATAGTATTGGAAAAATTTAGTTTAGTTTTTTATTTTACTTTTGATATAGTATTTAAAAAAATTAGTTTAGTTTTGTATGTTATTTTCAATATAGTATTGGAAAAAAATAAGTTTATTTTCGTATTTTACGTTCAATATAATACTAGAAAAAAATTAGTTAAGTTTTGTATTTTATGTGCATAATATAATATTGGAAAAAATTAGTTTTGTATTTTACTTTCAATATAGTATTGGAAAATATTAATTTAGTTTTGTATTTTACTTTCAATATAGTATTGGAAAAAAATAGTTTTGTATTTTATTTTCAATATAGTATTGGAAAAAATTAGTTTAGTTGTATATTTTACTTTCAATATAGTATTAGAAAAAATTAGTTTTGTATTTTACTTTCAATATAGTATTGGAAAAAATTAGTTTAGTTTTGTATTTTACTTTTGATATAGTATTTAAAAAATTAGCTTAGTTTTGTATTTTATTTTCAATATAGTAGTGGAAAAAATTAGTTTAGTTTTGTATTGTATTTTCAATATAGTAGTGGAAAAAATTATTTTAGTTTTGTACTTTTTTTTCAATATAGTACTGTGTAAAATTCGATTGGATTTGCAGGTTCAATCCTTAGTGCAGGCAACCCAGAATACAATTGTGAATTACAACTTAGATTGAGTAAGGGTTGATTGAACGAGGAAATGCTTCTTTCATGGATTGCATAAAGTATGGCAGAAAGTTCATAAGTTGTGCAATATACATCTGAAAGTCATAAGTGCCTTCAACCGAAATGTAGTGAAAAGAACACTCAAGAGAAGAATAGTAATCTGAAGAATTTAAATAATACAAAATGGCAAATTATTTTCCTATAAATTGCTATTGATTTTTAACAATTCTAAAATTCCCTTTTCACTTCTCTGATTAAATGTTTTTACCTTTTATATTTCTTGTAAATGTTTTCTATATTATAACAAATTGTCCTTTGCTAATGATTTTTCAAATCTTGTTATATTTTTATTATTTGACCCGGATACTTGGGAATTCCTTTTAAGCATAGATCGGGCAAGACCACTAATCATTTTTTTCAAACTATTTATCAAAAAAAGTTTTTCTATTTTCTTCAAGAAAATGTGAAAGTTTTACTTTTTTAACCGTAAACTGTTAAGTGTGAGTACAATTTTCTTTTTGGATGTGGGGAAGTTTCAACAGAAATTTCATGTATATATATATATATATATATATATATATATATATATATATATATATATATGTATGAAGAAAATACATAAAAATATGTTTACAAAAAGTGTAAATTGTTAGATGCAAGTACAGGAAAAAATTAAATTAAATTAAATTTCGCCACATTTTTGGAGTTTTATGTTTTATTGTTATACTTTTTTTGCATTGTAATTTGTAAAGTACATTCATTTACTTCTAATTTCAATTGTGATATTTCATGTCTTAAATGTAAAGGATATAAATGAAATGTTTAAACAGAAGTCAAAGAATATGTCGTGTAAAATTTTATATGTTAAATTAGTAAAACATTGTATTCTATTTTAAGTACAATAATATGAATAAAACTGTTTATGTTAATTTTATTTATATCATTACCATATTAAAAAAAAATAATAAACACAAAATATTTGACAAATTCCGATAATTACCTGTTATTAATAAATTCTTTACCACTGAGAAGCAATCTATTTTTTAAGCTCTATTTGATGTTTTTGGCTATAATTATATGCAGTTTTCCGGAAAAAAATCTGCAAAAGATAAATCAATTAATTTTGATTTTCCATAATGAAGACGTAAACAGTTTGGATTTCATAATTATTATTAAAACAAATTAACAAAATTCTTATTTATTTATATATTTTAACACCAAGAAATCAAATCTAGTTATTATAATAATTAAAAAAAAAAACAGAATGTAAAATATTACGATTAAAATTGAAATAATTTGAAGTCAAGATTAAATAAATTCTTTTACATTGAAAAGAAAAACTATTGCATTACATCGAAACAAAAACTGCTTTAAAAACACAAAAAAATAAACAAGTAATAGAAAATAATAGTTTGAGATTATATTTACATTTTGCAACATAATATATCAACACACATTTACACCAATAAAAGAGTATACACCTCCAAAACATTATTATTTCACCATCACACGTAATCAAGAATGAACACGTTGGCTCTAAAACTGTGATAGGTTCTCCTATCTAAAAACTCGGGGAAAAATTAGAATTAAGGTTAAGCTGTCAGTTTTACAGGTAAGTTTAATGTAAGATGTTGCAATATTTTTATCTCCTAATGGTGTAGGGTCCCTCACATTTGGTAGACTCTATTTATAAACGCGGCTGCTAGAAAAACAAAAACTGCTTTAAAAATGCAAAAATGAACAAGTAATAGAAAATAATAGAAGATATGAGTTTGATGTGTTTTGTAAAAACATATTTTTTATTGCTGGTAGAAATGACAGGAAGTGTCAGAATAATGTGGAACGAGATCATACACGTTGTCCTGAGGAACCCCTGCTCAGACATGACAATTTTGACCTTTTTGGGGACGTAAGAGTCGACATTGAGTTTTGATCTGAGATACACAAGCTATCACAGGCATGGCAGAGGTGCACGCACGCAAAAGTGTTGGGAATTCCCCGTTTGATGTGTTGGATTCTGGTTGGTCAAGCGGATTGCCACGGCCAACCCTTTTACCTTAGTACTTAAGCAAATGCCTAGGCTTATTTTGGAGATTAAGCTTGACCTTCAGGGAGAGAGAACCTAACCAAGAGATACCACCTCTACCTGGCCGTCGCTACCACCGCCATCATGGAGAACGAAGAATAAGATTTTGGAGATTTTGGTTGGTTGGTTGGTTTGTTTCACGGCATATCAACCCTTTTCAGGTTATTTAATGCCGAATCTGGTGATTTTGGAGAATGATTTTTTTAATATAGTATATTTGTTTTTTAAGTTGTAATCTATTTAACCCATAGTTGGGACCCTAACAGGTGCTACCACTCTGGGTCAGAGTGGACCTGGGAGCAATGGCAATTAAAGTGTGGCTCCACACTCCTTAAGGCCTGCAAGTTGGGGCACTCATCATCGTATATAGTTTTAGGTTATATCCAGGACCGGAGATTTTGGAGAATCTTGATGTTTCCGGTGTAATCGAACTGAACGAGGTTCATATGTAAAAACTTGTAATTTTTGTGAAATTAACTTTTTCGTAGTAAAAACTCCCGAGTCTGTTTTTTTTTTTTTTTCTGGCGTGCATGCATAGGCTGCAAGTCTGAGCGTTTGTCCAGTTCAAACCTTATGATATCAAAGTCCAGAAAATGAGAGCCACTATTCTGGAAGTCAAAATGATGTCTTATGGCTTACCAACCATTTGGTACTTACATTGAGTTCTTAACAATGGCACTCTGTGATATGCTGGGGCAGTAATTTGCCACCTGTCACAACATCATCTCCACAATATTATTCTTTTGGATAGTGGTGTCTCTGTTGACATCAGGTACTTGCATACCATCATTTGTGAAGCCATGGTGTGGATGAGCATACGACTTCTACCAGTTCGTCTCAAGGAATAGGGCATAGATGCTATCAAGAGACCAACAATATACAAGGTTATTTCTCTACGCCTCAAAGGAAGAAATAGTCTCATTATTTTCTGGGCACCACGGCTTATGGCATGTTCAGACATACTGAGATATACTTGAACAACTCGTATATGTGAATACGAGATGCTTTGATAGTCCAGGAATCCCTTCAGGCATTCGTCCAATTAGTTGGTGAGTAATATACTCCTTATTCAAAGAAATAAAATTATTTTTCTTAGCAATACACATGGCTGTTAAAACGCTTTGGATAATCAGATTTCAAGGGAGTTCTGCTAAAATAGTCATATTTTAAAAACCAAAGTCTTCAAAATGCCACCGTTTTGTTCTGAAATGAATATACTTTTAAATGAATTAGTAAATAATAACATACATTATATAGTTTTAGAGTTTTAAGCAAATAAAGTGATAAAAATGTGAACATCATAAAACAGCATTTTCGGTAAGATTTTGTAACAACCCTCCCCCCCTTCCCCGGATTTCTAAACATTCATACTGTGTTTCTGTTAAGAATTTTTTAATGAAATTTGGAAATTAGCCAAAAGAGATGTCATTTTTAATAATTTCGAGTGTCCGAAATTCATTTGACCACTCGTTTTTTCTTGTGTTAAAAAAGGATTTCAAAATGATGAGTATTGAAAGTTTTGAAAAAAAATTTCTTCGGACACTCACTATTAAATAAAACAATCTTTTTACAATGTTTATTCGTTAAAAAAGATGATTGAACAGTGTTTTCTCTAGTGGTACGTAGCAATTTAAAAAACATAATATCCGAAAAAGTCGTTATGAATTTGAATCAAGACTTCTGTAGTATTAGTGACCATAGCACTCAGCAGCAGCAGTGATAACATGGCGTAAACAGACATTTGTTTTTGTTGTTTATTTTTATTCCAAATCGATTTTTTTTTAATTGAAAATCTGGTTATAAAAAAAAATTCTTACATGTTTAGTTAGAGCTATTTTGTTATCAACCATACAAATATTTTTAAAAATTGGGTAGTAGTAAATTTTAAAATATTTTAACAAGCAAAAATGTGAACGATCATTGTTTTGGTTCATGTGTACAAACGGTACACACACTTCTAATTTTCATCCCTTAATTCTATGTTTAATCCTAGGTACGAGTGGCCAGCCTCCTAAAATTCTTTTAGTCTTAACAATAACGCTAAGTACAAGTGGCAGAGCTCTCCACTAAACAAACTTCCTTTGTGAGCTTATATAAACGTAAAAAGAAAAAAAGCATAAAAACGTTTAAAGAAAAGTGCACATGATTAATCCCCCCCAAAAAAAATAAATTGGTCAACTTTCCTAAAACGCTAGGATCGTCTTGAAATGGTGAATTATTTTACATTTATGTGAAACCAACCCCCACTCCAAATTCTAAAATTGTTTTTGTTTTGTTTCTATCAAGTCTTCAGGATGTTCACACATAATTTTCCTTAGCCCTATCATTAACCTAAAGTCAGAGTGGCAACCTCCCTACCTTCTCATAATTGCACAAAGACCCTCTTAAAACCATGCATAATCACCTTTTAGAAAACAAACAAACAAACAAAGAAATACCCAGGATTTATCTATCATAGGAAAGGGGGGGGTAACTGCCCTAAAACGCTCGAATGATTCAAAATGAGAAATCATTTTACATTAAATTCTAAAATAATTTTTATCTTTTATTAAAGTTTTTCAAGTTGTTCACATGCAATTGTCTATAAAGGTAGAATCACAAATTTTTGAGATGTGGTTAGATGGGGAGGGGTAACAGAAGGTGTTAATCTACAATAATACCAAAGAAATATTGCAATATATTGATTTTTAACGAATCCTAGATTTCGATTTCAGTTTTTGGCACATAAAATGCATTACAACTAAACTTTGAGTTCTCTAACTTCTTTTCTTTTAATGAATACATGGCATTTTTAAGCAATCGCAGCATATTTATGTGCATTTACCGCAGATTATTTAAAAACCATTCATTTCTGGATATATTCAGTAGCATATTCAGATTCCTTGCACAAAAACACACTTATATGGCAAATTTCATTGCTTAGTCTTGTGTTTTAACAAAGATATAGCATTTTTACTGAAAAAGTAGTGCAAAAAATGTGACAAAACGCATATGGTCTGAAAGAGGGGGAAATATCCAAACACGCAGGGCATAAAAATAGTCATTACTTCCTTGATTTTAATTGGATTTAAAAAATTTAAAAAGATTTTTTCTTAGCTTATCAAGCTCTTTCTATATAGTAATTGCCTGTATTTTATATATATATATATATATATATATATATATATATATATATATGTATTTATATATATATATATATATATATATATATATATGTATTTTATATATATATATATATATATATATATATGTATTTTATATATATATATATATATATATATATATATATATGTATTTTATATATATATATATATATATATATATATGGCTTAAAATATTTCAATATTGTTATATATATATATATATATATATATATATATATATATATATATATATAACAATATTGAAATATTTTAAGCCATTTAAATTTTTTATATGTATTGTTATTTTTCCTTTGGAATAGCGAATGAGGGTAAATAAACCGGTGTCAACATGCAAGTAAATAAAGGTATATAACACGAAATCGTTTGAAGGAACAAAGAGACTTTATTCTCGAATGGACCGAACGAAACTCCAAACAAAACTGGAAAACTAAATACAAAATGGAAGAGGCAGACAACAATTCTCAATAACATCGTCATGCTGAGTTATCTCCCTTGACCAATATGCGGTCATAATATTAATACTGGCGCTAATTGAATAAGTTTTTAGTGCTTTTACTTATTTTAAGGCGTTTTTTAAGTTTGAAACACAAGTAGTGCCTAGTTGTAAACTTATAACAACAAGATCAGGGAAATTCTTCAGAATTCCGGATGCATCATATTTCGACTTAAAAAAACACTTAAAAATAAGTTAGAAGAGTGACTGGGTTTGTTACACATAGATTCGAAAAAGTTATCAAAGACCAAATATATAACAAATAAATGTTATCAAAGGCAAGATAAGTTGCTTTTCTACCTAACTGAATAAGTTTTTAGTGTTTTTATCTAATGTAAAATGTTTAATCAGCTCGAAAAACATGCAGCGTTTTGGCGGCGAACTCGCTGTAGTATACATTAAGTTTAGGAAAATGAGTCCAAACTAAAAAAGTATACAAAATACTGTTAGAAACTGACCGAATATATGTCAGTGTATGTAACGGTAACTATAATTCAATAACTTGAGTGTTATTTCTTCTGCCCGTCACACCAATAATTTCCTGGGTAAGGTTGACACTGTTGTCCAAACTTCCAACTTACAAACTTCTGTATACTTAACGCACCTTCTCTCAACTCCAAACGAACTTCTGCTAATTCAACTTATTTCTTCAAAATCCAACTTCAAAATGAACGTCCCTCTAAAAAACCAACCCTCTTTTATCTCATTTGCTTATCGGGTGGTCACATTGCAGGCATATAAAGAGATAAGGCAGCCATTTTTGTTTCTTTCTTCTTCATTCATTTCATTCCACTACCGACCCGTTGTATTATGCACACGTGCTAGTTAGGTAAGTCGCACGTCTCCCTACACTCCCCCCTGATCTCATGATCACACACAGGGCAGGGGGCGCAGTCGTCTTTGTCGGGCACTTCTTTGAAGAATCGGGGGAAGCACTTCCTCATTGCCATCTTCCTCATTACCACCGTTATTGCCACCAGTCTGTTCTATTATCCCCTCTTGTGGGTCCCTGTGCGGTGTTTCACAATCAGGGCAAGGGGGCAGTATCTGTCTTTGTTGGGTACTCCTTCGAAGAATCGGAGGCATCACTGCCTCGGTTCCATCTTCCTCAGTATGTTCCATCATCCCCTCTTGTGGTGCTATAGGCGGTGTTTCACAATCACGGCGGGTGGGTAGTACTCATCTTTCTCGGGTACTTTGATGAGGAACTGGTGGTATTACTTCCTCATGTCCATCATTCTCATCACTATTGCCACTAGTATGTTCCATCATTCCCTCATCTGGTTCTGTAGGTAGTGTTTCTATGCTCACCTGTAGGGGCAGTAGGCGATCAGGATCATCCCTGAACTGTATGTGATCTTCCTCATTATCCTCAGAATCAGAAGAGGTATAACAGGAGTGGATATCTTTTACATGACGTGGTACACCATTAATCAACTTGGTCTGAGGACTTATGATTTTTTCTATTTTTCCTCTGCAAAATTTTACAGTGCACCCAGCATTCGGGGGTTTTACCCAAACACGGTCTCCCACTTGATATGGTGTATTGACAACGCTAACCACTGATGGTGTGACAAATTCCTTTTATACGCTGTTCATAGCGGTCAATCCCATTAGCTGGTGCAGTTTCTGGTGTTGCATTGTTCTTTAGTGTCACATTATACCAGTACACAGCTTCTGGAATAGAACACTGTGTCCTGGCCGCAATTCTCTTAATGGTGAGGTGACACCACTCCGCTATACTGTTACCTTCTGGAAAATATGCACATCGGTAACGCATTCTAATCCCCCATTCCTGCATAAATTTCTGAAATTCTTGAGATCGAAACATAGTGACATTATCAGTCAGAATTTCCAGCGGGGCACCACGTTCAAAAAAGACAGCTCTCAACTGTTGTATAATGCTAGACGCATCCTGTCGTGTCAACAGGCGCCATATCGTGAAACGTGTTGGACCACAATCTGTCAAGGTCAAAAAATGCTTGCCCTCATAATGCGTTACACCCATTCCTACTCGATACCAGTTGTCCTCCACCTCAAGCTTCCCTTTTTGCCATTGGGACAGTGCCGGATCAATTCGCTGACAGTCTTCACACAAGTGTAAAGCTGCCTTGATTGATGCTCTTGTAGTTGAAGGACACACTCTTCGGACAAAATATGTTGTCCTCCGAATTCCGGGATGTCCACTCTGCTGATGTATTGTACGGATCTGGTCAAGTGTTTATTGATCTGCTACGGCCGCTCATGTCTGTTGTGGAGGATCAGATCCCTGCCTCATTACATCAATCTTCTCTTTGGTACTCTAGTCAAGCTATCAGCCAAGTTCTGCATCAACGAAACTAAGGTAATGTCCACCTGCAAGCTGTATTCATCAACTATTTATGCTTTATTATCGCCAGTCTCCTTTGTACTAACACCTCACTTGCAGCTCTAGTCTTAACTCGAGCCTTTCCAGTCAAGGTGTCGGTCAACCAGTGGTAAACACACAATGAGTCAGTGTGGAGATGCACAACCTTAGCCTGCCATTGCAATGCAAGATTAAGCCCTTTTAACGTGGCATCAAGTTCTGCCAAATTTATATGCTGGGCATCATTTTTCGGACAAAGCCAGCATGCATCTTCCACAACAGCACCCAACTGTTCCAACACGACACCTGTAGCCAGTGAACTTGCGTCAACCCATGCATTCAGTTCGTTTCCAGATACTTGCCACTCACCCTGGGCAGGGTCGTTCCTATGTACTCTGGACAACATTTCAGCCATCATTTGCTGGAGAGAATCATCATCCACCATGTCGTCCCATCCTTTGGTTACTGCAGTTACTTGTCTTTTTAACACTCCTGTTGCCGATTGGAGCCATCCACAGACAGGTAGATGTCCTACTAATTTACCGCAAATAGAAAACACAATGCGTCTTGTCAGTACACTGGGTAACTCTGGAATTGTACTCCCTCGCTTCCATCGCAAAGTATTGCCCTTCTGATAAACCTCTAGGCCTAACACGAGCACCCTGTCCTTTAGGCGCTTAGGGTCTTTGCTTATTAACCTAAACGATTCCAGTTTTGCGCGAACCACATCTGCAGACATTATATCCTCATTAATGTAGATGTCATCAATGTAAGCTGAAGCAGCTTTAGCTGTGGTTTCATCCCGCATCAAAACAGTTTTAATAATAGTTGTCATTATTAAGGGTGCTACGTTTAGGTCAAAACCTAAACGTGTCAAGCAATATCGTTTTCCCTTGATTATCACTGTCTGAAATCGCCATAATGACTCATGGACACGTATCTGCAGGTAGGCTCTCTTCAAATCCAGCAGTGCTACATTACTCCCTTTCTGACGCCACTCTCTTAGTTTAGCAGCGCACACATCTGCGTTTCCAGTGAAAGCATCAACATGTTGATTCAATTCTCGGTAATCCATTATGGGCCGAATTTTGTCTTTAGTAGGTTGTTCAACAGCCATGAGCGGAATTAATTCTTTGGGTGGTCCCAGACGTTCCTGTGGGTACGGTATTAACCATCCGTTATCAATCCACGTCTGAAGTTCTTCTTCATATGCGGCCCTATTCTTCATGGAAACTGCATACTCTGGAATGGTGTTGCACAGCCGATCTGGTGCCTGGCTCATAGTCCATTTCCACTTTGCAGTCCACGCCTTTTTGTTGACAACGTAGCACAGAAGTCCTTTTCTTCAATAGACATGGCTGCACAGACTTCTTTTCCTTCTCCAAGCATTACACCTCCAGTCGCTGTGATTATGACGCCTCCTAGTGCTTGTATTGCATTAATTTCAATCAACATGTCATAGCCAAGGGGTTTTTCTTGCATCACCAGAACATCAACTTTGGCTGTGTCACCCTTCACAGTACAGATCGTGACTGTTCCTTCACCACATGCTCGGGATAAACCATTGATCGTTATAATACCGACTGGTTGCTCCTGCCACATCTGACAGTAATATGCACTAACTATAGACCGGGAACACCCTGTGTCTATGAGTGCTGAACACTGCACATCGTCAATTTTAACGCCAATGACCAGTAATCCTGTGTTTATTGGTTGGCAAGGGGCAAGGGTGGTGATAGTACCTTGCCCCCAACGTCATTTCCCGAACAGTTGCCAGATATGTGCCCATACTTATTGCAGCTATAGCATTGTACTGTTTTCTGTGCTCGTGGATATACACACCTATCACTCCGGCAATCCTTAGGAAAATGATTGGCCTCCCCACATTTATAGCACACTGGGCCTACACGCTTATTACTACCTGGGAGAGAATCTACATTGCTTCCATGCGGTTCGACTGTTGCATGTTGAATACTAGTTGCTGCTGCAATTGGCTCCTGTTCCTTACAAATGTTTGGAGCTCGGGCTAATAACTCGTCTGTTGTCAATCCATCAATTCGTGACAATGCCCGTAACAGTTTGTTGACCTCCTCATGTAAGCCTACTAAAAAGGCACATCTTAATATCTTATCGTTAACCCCACCAAATGGTACCGACAACTTTCGTAGGTCGGCTAGGTACACATCAACTGTTTCATTGGGGTGAAGTTGCCTGCTCGTGGACTGTTGCCATGCAACAAACGGATCTGTACCAAACGCTGTATACAGGCTGTGTTTGATTGTATCCTAGTCTGGTTCATCCCCAAGTTGCTCAAAGGAATGACTGTTGCTGGGTTTTTAATTCTGCACAGTGTACAGATCTTTTCAGCCTTTTCCACCCATTCGATGACAGACAGTCCAGTGGTAGATCCATCAAACTCAAGTATCAAGCGAAAGTTGAATCTGTCCATTTTCTGCCTTTCGTATCACCGTACACCGAAAGCCGAAATAGCTTATAATTCAATAACTTGAGTGTTATTTCTTCTGCCCGTCACACCAATAATTAGCTGGGTAAGGTTGGCACTGTTGTCCAAACTTCCAACTTCCAAACTTCTGTATATGTAACGCATCTTCTCTCAACTCCAAACAAACTTCTGCTAATTCAACTTATTTCTTTGAAATCCAACTTCAAAATGAACGTCCCTCTAAAAAATAAACCCTCTTTTATCGCCAACCAGGTGCATCTCATTTGCATATCGGGTGGTCACATTGCAGGCATATTAAGAGATAAGGCAGCCATTTTTGTTTCTTTCTTCTTCATTCATTTCATTCCACAACCGACCCGTTGAATTATGCACATGTGTTGTTAGGTAAGTCGCATGTTTCCCTACAGTAACATTTATTGAGTGAGTTTCAAACAGTATTTTGTATAATTTTTTTATTTTTATCTAATTTTTCTAAACAGCGAGAATTTTGGCCTGCCTAAGGATTGAAAAATTGGCCTTTCCGAGGCCAAATTTAGCCTTTTTACACTCTTGCGTAGACCATGGTTCCACACAAGCGCGTAAAAAAGGTGAAATTTTGCTCCAAAAAGGCCAATCTGTGAAGCCATAGAAAAGCCAAATTTTCAAAACAAGATGGCGGTCTCGATTGTTGTATACTTAGTCTAATAAAAAATGTTGAAAAAAAAATAATAAACATTAAATTTTTTCGGGTTTTATTTCAGCCTTAAGGTCTAATAATATGTTTTATATAAAAATAAATAATTCATGTAATTTTTTGTCTGTCAAATAATTTACGCCACTAAAATACATAACTTAATTACATTTCCTTTCGAAAATTAATAAAAACTGCTTCACAAAAATGTGAAATAATTCAAGTAATACTTACATTATTGAATCTTTTTTGCTTGGCTTGTTTGATGGAAACATTCGTTGATGTTTTAACGATTGTTGTTTGTTTGTTTTTTTTGTGGGGGGGGGGTTAAGCAGAATTAAGTGAATCTCGTCAAGGTCAAATAACGCATTGTGTCATCATCAAAACTGAGGTTTTCTACTGGGTTTCTCTCCCTCTTTCTTTGCAAAGTTTGTTATTATTATTTATTGTAAACACAATTGTTACATTTTATTTTTACTTATCATTCTGTAAATTATTACTTTTTTATTGTCATCGTTGTTACATTGAATATAAGTCTAGTCTTGTGAACTCATGAGTTTCGAAGCTGAGCAGGTTTTGTTGTCAGATTGGAGTAGTCGGCGCATGCGTCATCAACCTATTCTCTCTCTCTCTCTCTCTCGTCACCTTTAAATTGTTGTTGTTATTCTCGGTATTTTTATTCCCCGACCACGCCGAATACGCACATTCATTGTTTTTATAATTATAAATAGTTTTTTGGCGCTTCCACACTATTGGGACGAAATTTCAGAAATCGTAAAACTGAATTTTATATGTAAACAATGGTATCTACGTATTCCTCGTATTTTTAAGATAATTATATCCAAAAATTACGAAAATCGAAGAGGTAGAAAATTATTTATTAAAGAAAATTAGAAAAATAGAATTTGAAGAAAACGATCGTAAAACTCAGGAGAGTTTAAAAGGGAGGTAATTTTCCGTTCTCCACACTAACGTAATGTACTTGCAATAACCCTTATCCCTGAGTGGCTTCCAGGCCTTAATAAGTGGTGACCACTGAGTAAAAAAAAAAATAAATAAATAATTAAAAAAAGACCCCCCCTTTTTTTTTTTTTAATAATTCCGTAATTTTCAAGCAATTTCCATTGCATAATTTGGAAGCTACCATTGTAACTTATTAGAATTAAAAAATAATAATAATTAGTTGAAACCATTGTTTTGGGGGTTTTTAATTTAAAGTAATAATGCAGTAATGCACTCATTTTATTTTTATCTACATTGGAAGATGAGCGAGTCAAGGCCAACCATGAAGCTACACATTTAAAAACTCAGTTGTGTTTGAAGGGCCAACGTAAATATAACTTTTTATTGCTTTTTTTTATTTTGAAAAAGACGCTACGAACTGTAAAAATGTCCATATGATGAATGATATTATAATAATGAATGATATTATAATAACGAAAAAATATGAATTTCAAGTAACGCAAATAATAACATATCCAAAATTAAGGAAAACGAAAAATTATTTTTTAATAAAAAACTGTTTTCGAAAAATTTTGCCCGACATTTTGAATTACGTTCCTTACGTGACGTAAGCAACATTTCTTCAACCTCTTATATATATATATATATATATATATATATATATATATATATATATATATATATATATATATATATATATATATAGTGATTTCGAGTTTGTATTACTAAACACATAGATTCGAAAACTTGTCAAAAAACAAATATATAACAAATAAATACTATTAAAGGCAAGATAAGTTACTTGTCTACCTAACTGGATATTTTTTTTAGTGTTTTTATTAAATGTAACATGTTAATTCAACTCGAAAACATGCGGTGTTTATGTATTGGAAAATTTAAAATGGCGCCCGACTCTCTCTTGAACACGGTAAGTTTGGGAAACTGAGTTAAAAATTAAAAAAATACAATAAAAAATACTTTTAGAAACTCGCTAAATATGTTGCCGTGACATAGGCTGACATACATTCGGCGGATTTCTAACAGTATTTTGTATAGTTTCTTATTTTTAACTCAGTTTCCCAAACTTACCGTGTTCAAGAGAGAGTCAGGCGCCATTTTGAATTTTCACATCGGTAAACACTGTGTGTTTTTCAAGCTGAATAAACATGTTACATTAAATAAAAATATTTAAAAAAAGTATCCAGTTAAGTAGAAAAATAACTTATCTTGCCTTTGATGGCGTTTATTTGTTATATATTTGTTTTTTTACAATTTTTTCGAATCCATGTGTATAGTAATAAAAACCTGTGTTTTCGTTTTCTTTTTAGGTACTCATACAACACTTATTGATCTGTGCTGAAATAATGACGCTATTATTTAAAAAGCTATTCTTAACATGGGGAGTGGAAGGTGTTTTTTGTGCCTATTCTGTACTTTAACCTTACAATTGGATAAAAAAAAAAAAAACATCATAAAACTTCAATTAAACTTGGAAATACGATTAAAAAAATAGCGCGGATCAGTAAGTGCATTAGCACCCCCTTTTTTTATTAATAATTATTTTGCTACCTCATCGTTTTTCATAAGTTTTTTCATATGTTATTATTTGAGACCTTGCGTAGGTACCATTTATTTTTCAAGATTTTTTTTCCGTTTGTATAATACAATAATACCAAAATGTCTAACAAAAGCAAATCATTCAATCAGTTAAAAGAGAAAATAATGTGAAACTGTGCAGTGTAGTTTAAAAGGGAAATGGTGTAAAAATAAAAAATAAAATAAAAAATAAATAAATAAAATAATAAATAAATAAAATAGAAATAAAACATACAACTTTTACAAAACACAAGAAAATCTAACTTTGTATCAAATCACATAGTTTTTAACGTTTGGAAGTCTTTTAAATCGTTTTTTTTTTTTTGTTTTTGTACTTGTACAGTTTAATCAAGACATTAAAAATGAAAATATCGAAAAATAAAGTTATAGTGTGCATATCCGTTATGGAATGAAGTTCTCCGAAAAAAAAAAAAATTTCACGTAATTTGATGAAGTAGATTTTGTTTTTTTTTTCACAGCAAAAAAACAATTTGTTATGATACTGATCAAAAGGTAGTGTAGCAGTCGACACTCGCTACATCACAGGCAGAAGCTACTTCTCACGACTTTGAGATTAGATATCCATCTCTCCCTGGCTTGTCCAATCACAAGCCAGCTCTCTATCACGTGACAGAATATATAAAAGGCGAAATCTGAAACCATTAATCCTCTTGTATCTTGACCCTGCCCGGGAGCAGACTTCACCCGGGGCTTCGGCAGAAGACAGAACGTGAGTACAACAAGCTAGCTATGACTCTCTTCTACCATTTATTTCCACGAACTTTACCATTCTACAGGAGTACTCTCGTCGATACAACTCACACTCGCTCATGACAACACTAAAACACACTGAAGACTTTGACCTTTCTTTCTCTATATACCCATCTTCCTTTGTTCCAGCGACTACTAGCTATAAACACGTGTAAACGGAACTGAACTGTTCTCTCCTCAACAAGCCCGCAATATATTAATTCTATCTCTATACAAGAACACTTCAACCTACTAACCAGTTTCACTCATGTACATTCTATTAACGAAGATAACAAATAAAGTTGTTTATTAATATAGAATGAAACTCCATTTCGTCATTCTCTCATTTGTATAGTAGCCATGTTTCGATTTTCAGGAGGAAAAACTAGTGTTTAAGGTGGGGAGGGGGTTTCAGTGCTTTATACTGAGTTATCTCCCTGTGGCTCATGGCGTGTTCTAAAAATCCAAACATGGCTACCTTCAGCACGTTGTCATAACAATGTGTTCTTCCACTGTGAAAAAAAAAAACCTACTCGATCAGATTAAGTCAATTTTTTGGAGATCTTCAGCCCAAAATGGATACATACAATATAACTTTTTCCGATATTTTAATTTGTTAATGTCTTGTCTTACTTTTTTTTATTTAATCGAATTAACGAATTCTATCCACATTTGCTTTATGCATTCAAGAAAAGCGGCGACCTCCACCACTTGTTTCATAAAAAAGAAAAAGAAATAAAATTATGAAATTAGATGTAATTCATTAAAATGTTATGCATTCCCATACAGCATAATCACGTTGACACAATGGTTACCATAAGATCACCAAAGTTAAGCAGCATTGAGCCTGGCTAGTACCAGATGGGTGACCATTTAAGAATTCTAGGTGCTGTATGTGCTTTCCGCTTATCTCGGCATTGTTTCCATACGTCCTGAACCTCCACTTGCCACTGGTATTCAACAATGTCGACTCAGGAGAGATGTGCTTTGAGATTGCACAACTCTTGCCACAAAAATTTCACGTGCAGTCACCCTTACCGTTGGTATCCATAGTCTGTCAAGACTGAAGGAAGTCTGTATGCATGTCCATATTATGGCTTTGCTTTTTCATTAAAAAAAACTATATAAGAACATTAGAATATAAAATATATAATGTTTGAAAATTATGCCACATACAAATTAAAAATTAAAGTAACAGTATTTTTACGCCCAAACTAGACATTAAAATTGTTTAATCTTTCTTTCAGTCGCAATTACTTATTTTTAATATTTAATATATGTGTCAGAGTAATTTATTTATAACAATAATTTAAACAATATCTAAAATGAAAAAAATATTATAAATAATGTAAACATTATAAACATTTTGTTACTCTTTCTGTGACAACGGTCATGGAAACAAACGTACAAGAATGGTGTGTACATATTGTAAAAAGTCACTGATACTCAAACGCGAAACTCGACTGATAGGAAACGAAAGGGTGACATATGAAAATTGAGATGCTATCGAATTTGAGAATATAAATAGCCGGTATTGCTTTCATTAGGGAGGACATTTTTTTTTAATTGGAATCGTTTGAACGCACGGTTAATTCGCGTGTCAGCTGGAAGACAGAAATACGGATTTTCTATGCACCTTGAAACTGGAAAAGAAAACAGGATTGTCATTTTTGCATGTGCTGAGAACATTGCAAACTGAAAAAAAACTTTTTTTCTGCACAAACGTTTAACGGTATTCGGCCATTCAAACACAAATACTAATTTAGACACTTCATTTTCTTATTATTTTATACATTTTTATAATTGATCCATGAATGTTGCTCCAAATAGTTTTGTAATTATTTCGCCATTTATTTTAATAAGAACAACCTCATTAGTATTTGCCAAGAGAAATACGTCACATGGTTTATTTGCTGTAATTTACATCCCACATCAAACACGTGAAAGGAAATGGACTTACCCACCTTTCCAGAGATAATGTTCCTAGTTAATTGCCTCACCCGGTGGGCAGAGTTAGACACAAAATTGGTTTTTAATGTAGTGAAAATTCATGTATCATTCAAACACTACCGTGTTTGAATATAAGGTTAAGTGGCAGTTTTAGTCATTTAGAACTGATCTAAAGCTTCACCGCTCACTCATTTTTTGACCAAATTTTAAACAAGTATTACGGTTTATCGATCACCTTCTCAGCTATATTGTAAAAAAAAATTCAATTTTCGTGCAGTAAAACAAGAGTTATGATGCCTTACTGGTGTAATTGTAAAAATTCATAAGGAGGTAAGCGACGTTTTTTATGACTGGTTTCCATAGCAACTACATCGCTTCAGCGACTACTGTTGCTACCAATTCACCACTCTCGCGAAAATAGATGTAACAAGTGAAACAGAGAATGAAAAAAATAAAGGGAGATAATTGAGGGGATTTTACTGAAAGCAGACGAGTGCCGTACATTGTTATTGCATATGTATATGTTATATTTATGGGGGCAAAAAGATTTAAACTGAAATTAAACAAAGAACAAGTGAATTTAGTAGAAGCTTGGAAAAATAATAGATTACAATAGAAAAATGTGAGCATGAAAAGTAATATGGTTGAGCTTACACATGAAAAAGTAAAGGATTAGTTGTTAAAACTAGAAAAGAAAATAAGATATTCTAGTAAAAAGTATAATAAATTTATAACTTAAAATATTGCAGCAGCATTCTTAGAATTGATTATATAATGTTATAAATTGAATTAAAAAAACACTGTTAATGCTGCAATATTTTAAGTTAAAATTTTTATTATATTTTTACTAGAATATCTTGTCGTTTTCTTTTCCAGTTTAAAGAACTAGTTTTTTTACCTTTTCCATGTTTAAGCTTAGCCAAATTACTTTTCATGCTCGCATTTTTCTATTGTAATCTAAAATATGTCACTTAAACTTTGAATAAAAATAAAAATTGTCTCAGTCTAGAAAGATTTCTCCTTCACTGACTGAGAACAGAAGAGGCTGTGCAATATTAAAACAGATACTACACTTTGTTGCTAGCCAATGTTTGTTGGATTCATGCAAACAAGCTACATGTAATGGCGCAGCTTAATGATAACAACTACAGATTTAAATTAAATTTGAAAAGTTGTGTGTATTCCCAACATGAACATGTATCTTGTGTGTGATATCAGTACCAAGAGAATGCGTCTGTTTCCCCTGAGTCATTGTGAAGCACACATTTTTTATTAACCTGTACAACTTGTTCAAAATCATGGTGCAAACACTTCTATAAAATTAGTAACAGATTATCTGAGAATATGTATCAATGTTTGCCTCAAGAATCTTTTCTAACCACAGCCTCTTTCTGATCATTAATGATCTCCAAAGCAACATGCAATGATCATTTGTTCACATTTATACAGATGACACATACAGATGGCAACATTGCGAAAACATCAATGAACAAAATCTTTCTCATTCTATATTTATAATCTTCGAGTACATCATGGGAAAAGTGTGTCTGATTACTTATAATGCACCCAAGCATTACTTTTTTAATGCATCCAAAATAATTTAATACAAATGATTTTTCCTAATGTTGACTACAATTATATATATATAAAATTTTTGGCCTTTTGGCCAAGATCAAAGTGTAGTATCTGTTCTTCAGATGCTGCACTTCCATTTCTTGTTCTCTTTCGGTAGAGGATCAGTCCTTCACGGCTGAGACAATTTTTTTATTTTTGTACCTTTTCTCCATAGTAAAAAACGACCCTGGTGTCTAACTCTGTCCCGTGGGGAGGCATTGTAAATAGGTACAATTATATATATATATATATATATATATATATATATATATATATATATATATATATATAGGGTGAACAGAAAGTCCTTGGACCATTTTTAGTTTTAAAATTAAATATTGTTAAAATCACTTTTTCTCTTTTCGAATAAAGTAAGTATTTAGTCTAACTATTGATCTAATTATTTTCAACAAAAATATTAAAATAATTTTGTTTAAACTTTCAGAAAAATGAGCAAACGAGAGGCCATAATTCAACTTCATTGCGCGGGAAGGACAAACTCAGAGATTATTAAGCTCTTGAAAGTGGCTAAATCCACCGTGTACCATGTTGTGAACAGATTTAAGGAACTTGGTACATCTGATGACCGTCCTAGGAGTGGAAGACCTCGCACTGCTCGAACAAAGAAGGTGATTAAAGCTGTCCGAGAGAGGGTAAGGAGGAACCCGAAGAGATCTGCAAGACAAATGGCTAAAGACATCAATGTGAGCGTGACCTCGACGAGAGCAATCGTAAAAAACGATCTCCAGTTGTCCCCCTACAAGATGAGAAAGAGGCAGTACCTCACACCTGCCCAAAAGCACAAGAAACTTGAAAGAGCAAAGCTTCTTCTTGGAGAACTGAAGGCTGGCACGGCAGAGCGAGAGATCGTTTGTTCTGATGAAAAACTCTTCACAATTGAAGCGACTGTTAACAATCAGAACGACAAAGTTTATGCAAAATCTTCAGCAGACATTGATGACTCCGTGAGAATAGTTTTCCGCCGACAAAAGCCGTCTTCCCTCATGGTGTGGGCTGCAGTCTCCAAATCTTGGAAGTCGCCTCTGATTTTCGTGGAGCAGGGGGTTAACAT
Source organism: Euprymna scolopes (assembly GCF_053919585.1). Classification (NCBI taxonomy): domain Eukaryota; kingdom Metazoa; phylum Mollusca; class Cephalopoda; order Sepiida; family Sepiolidae; genus Euprymna; species Euprymna scolopes. Next base: position 48,945,231 of record NC_136526.1, on the reverse strand, counting down.
CAACACAGATCGCTACATTAACGATATTTTGGTTCCAGCATTTGAAGAGATGAAGAAACACTTCAAAGATCAGCCTTTCACCTTCCAACAAGATGGAGCACCATCCCACACCTCCAGAAAAACTCAGGACTGGTGCCAACGTCATTTTCCAAGATTCTGGAGTAAGGAGATGTGGCCTCCTGCATCGCCTGATTTGAATCCCATGGATTTTTCTGTGGTCTTTGTTGGAGGCAAAGGTCTTTTCTGTTGCTCATCCAAGTGTTGATGCTTTGAAGACATCTCTTCTGAGTGAATGGGCTAAAATACCTCAGGAAAAGCTGCGTGCCTCGGTTGGTAACTTCAGACAGAGAATTGCACGTCTAATCGAAAGGAAGGGGCATCACATTGAAAATAAATAATTTGAATTTATTCTTGGTTTCCTAACTTATAATTTTCATTCATGTTTAATTTATATTTTTGTAATTTTTCTATTAATAAACCACTTTTGAATTGGTCCAAGAACTTTCTGTTCACCCTGTATATATATATATAAGACACCCATTTATTTAAATATATTACTTTTGGATATATATATATATATATATATATATATATAGTCTTTGAAGTTTTTAACATTTGAAACCACACAAAAAATTATTTTTTATCATTCATCAAAAAAAACATCTAGTCAGTAAGTCATTTAATCACCTGCAATCACTGCATCAACTCTCAAATTTACTATAATACCAATTTTTATATTTTTTAAGGGATCATCAGTTGTTTACCATGAAACACTGTTTCGGGGATTTAAAAACAAAACAGTGTATTACATCATGGCTCCCCAGCAGTGTTGATCAAACACCACCACCCTTAATCTTAGGAAGAAGACAAGTTACAAAATTTTTTTTTTCCCCAATTTCCTATTCTTAATTGTAATTACTAACCTTTTCATAGTATAAAAATGAATTTCTTACCTGTGCGATTCATCAATTTCCACATTTAAAATGGATACATTTTTTAATTTTTTAATTTATCATTCTTGTATTTATAAGATTTGGATTAATCCATTTAACTACTTATCACCCCCACTATAGTTAGTAGTTTGTATATTTTCATTCTTATTTATTAAAAATTAGATATATAAAGGTTAAAAATATTTTATTTTTACATATATACATTTTTTTTTTTTTATTTTTTTTTTTTTATTAACTATATAAATTTATTATATGTAATTATAAATACATTTATACATTGCTAATATAGTTTTGGATTTCCTTTATCAATATAATCTGGTTTATCTTAAACGATTCAAAAGCATCAGGATAACGAACAAATGCTTTGTTTAACTGTTTAAATATTTTATTTTTATCTCCACCTTGTTTTATCATCCTTATTACTAAGCTAGAAACTGGTGGTATAAAATCTGTTAATTTTAGAGTAACGCGAGCTATTCTCAAAAACTCTGACATAATGGTTCCATAAAACACAAAAACGGGGCAGGTGCTATCCTTATGGGGCATACGTACTATTTTAAAGGGGAAAGCGTTTCTTTTATCAAATATTTTATAAAGAAAAATTCCATCCTCAATTTTTATATATATATATATATATATATATATATATATATAAGACACCCATTTATTTAAATATATTACTTTTGGATTTCTTTTTTCATTTAAAAAATTTATCAAGTGATTATTATGAGATTAAATCAAAATTTAATATTTAAAAAATATATTAATTGTCGCTAAAGTTATTTTTTTTAAATAATTAACTTGAATTGTATTAAAAACGCACATAGATACCCCCCCCCCAAAAAAAAAACACTGTACATAAAAATCAATCTTGGTTGCAAAAATCCGTTAAACATTCACAAAAATCCGAACAAGTCAGTTATTTTATATTTGTTTCTGCTATTAATAAGTTTGGCTTAAATTTATTTATTTATTTTATTATAATTATAATTATTATTATTCTAAATTTTATTAAAAAGTTCTGTAAATATATTAAAAACGCACTCAGAAAGGCACCCATTTATTTAAATATCGTTTATTTAAATACATGGGTTTTGTTACTTAATTAAAAAAAATGTTTTGTGAATATACATTTTTCTTTTAAATCTTCAAAAGTTTTGTAAATATATTTTTAAAACATCTTACTTGCGAATATTCGACCATGTCTGCTATTTGATGTGTTTACAAACAACAACCAACGGCATGTGCTTGTGCCAAATGTCAAGGTTGAATCACTGGTGTCACTTGAAATGTGTACCGGTCGTCGCTAGTCGTCGTCTTCTGCTACAGGGTATCTATTCTTTACTTGATCGTCTCTCTCTCTTTACCTCTCTAAACAAATCGAGCTTAGGTAGTTCCGACGATGTCAAAACATTGTTAAAGCTCATGACTCATACAGTAGCCGCCGATAGCGTAGTGGTTAGGAGCCTTGACTCTTGTACAGACGGTTGGGTTTCAATCCTGGCTTGAGGTGGTTGCCTGTCTAGCCGCACTGATGAGCTGTGAAACAGCGACACAGGGTCATATATTTAAGGTACACAGCCAATTCCGGGGTACTTGAGAAGAAATTTTTTCACCTTTCGGGCCTGTCATATTTTGTTTTATCCCATTAAACTAATAAAATATTGCGCAAATAAAATGCCGCTAATAGATTTTAGACCAATTATGAGCGCGTGTACAAAATTGGGATGAGCTTTTGTCATCGATAAATGGAGTTTTTAGATAAAAAAAAAAACAATAGTTTCAACTGATTTTTTTGTCAATTCTAATAAGGTACAATGGTAGCTTCAAAATCATGCATTCGAAATTACTTGAATATTACTGAATTAATTTTAAAAAATACAACAAAAAAAAACAACGTAAGTCGTGTTAGCACATAAAAAAATTGCCACCATCTTGTTTAAATCAAAACGGAAAATTACGTTCATTTTAAAGTCTCCTGTATCTTACGATCGTTTTTATCAAATTCTATTCTTTATTTTCTTTAAAAAAATTTTTCTATCTTATCGATGTTCGTAATTTTTGGACATAATCATCTTGAATATATGAGTAATGCGACGATACCATTGTTTTCATGTGAACTCCAGTTTTACGATTTCCAAAATTTCGTCCCAATAGTGTAAAAACGCACAATTATGTAAGGGAGATAGCTTATTCACAAAGCACAAAGAAGCATTTTTCTTTTTTGCACAAGTGTTGTTGTGGGAACATGCCAACCGGATGCTAACGTCTCCAGCATAAGAGACAAAATAAAAAATCGTCATTTGCACATGGCTCCACGCATCGCTTCCGTTTGGAAAAAGAAAAATAAGATAACCATAAAAGAATTATCAACCAATGGCAGAGCTCCGCGCCGAAAATAAAGGCCTAAAATATCACAGCCGCTGGGAGCCGGTTTACGACTATGAAATGAAGGGACCAGAAAGAAAAGAAAAAGAGATTCGCCCAGCTGCGTCAGTGAACGCACGGACATTCTTCCACCTGACCTACAGAAATGAAGAAGAAAAGGAAAAGAAAAAAGAGATTCGCCCAGCTGTGTCAGTGAACGCACGGAGATTCTCCCACCCGACCTAAAGAGATGAAGAAGAAGAAGAAATAAGGCACCAGTGAACTGAAGCCAACTTCGCTCTCACGTTATGGGCCAAGACGCCTTTCAATTCTAACAATGCCTATTTCACACAAACCAAAGAAAAAGAAGAAGAAAAACACAGGAGGCGAAGACGCCACGCTGCTAGTTGTTGATAAATGTAGTCACCGCTCTCAAGTTAAAAGCCTGGACACATATCACCGAAGTAGCATGACCGGTCACCCACTTATCACCCCCGTCGTCCGAAAAGATAAGTACGCTTACGAGCATTCACTCTTTGTTTAATTATACAGACTTACAAAAGTTCATTCTTTATCAATGCATACACATGCTGGACTACCATTCTCAATTTTCCTACAACATTTATTTCTCTTCCCACGCACGAACAAACAATAGTGACCCGAACTTGAGATGAAAACACATTTCCTTTTCTTGCTACAACACCAGTCCTGCAACGAACATTGGTTACATATGCGCGGACATGTTATAACTAAAACGTTTATTTCTTTCAACAGCAAATAAACGACGTTTACCTTCTCCATTAATTGAGTCTTTGTTTCCTTCAATTCCCATTCGTTTCATTATTCTTTTGTAACGGGATTGGGTATTTATATATCCTAGTCCCCTACAAGTGTTGTATAATAAAGGAGACGAATCATAAAGGTCACGAAAATTGTATTTGTTGTGTCATCTATCATAAAGGGGATCGTGTGTGATCGTCTAATCAGTCTTAATGTCGTGTGATCGTCTAGTGGTCCAGTTTATTAAATGATATGTTCATATGCCGTTGTGTGTGTGCGTGTGTGTGTGGTACATGTATTTTTCAACATACCTTCTGCGCCTTGTATGTTGGTCCATCTGGAAACATCTCGTGTCTTGGAGGGGAGACCTGGTACCTGTTTTGGACGAAAGTTCATTTACTCCAACATGATGAATTTGTTTTATAGTTTTTATTTCACTTTCCAGATGTCTTGCAGAAGATGGAAAGTGAATCTCTGGCCTGTGTTGTCTCTCTTGGTCTCGTTTCTACACACATCTGCGTTCCCTCCTCCAGTGAAGGGGAAGAGACAACGGTGAAGCCGTCCGTCCTCTTCTAAGTCTAAACCAAATCTCTACAATTCAGCTAACCTGATCACGTGACTCACACGCACTCCAATCAGCTGATCTTGACTTCCGGTCAACGTGTCTCAATCTAATTTACACCCCCCCTCTCTCTCTCTTGATTCATTCTCTAACGCAAGATAATTTGGGACGCTTTATGCATTCATGTTTGTTTGGCGTAACATAGGGTCTGCCAAACGATTGTGAAAAATGGAGCGCATGTTCCCGTGATATCAGACTTATGTTAACTATACGATCTATGGAAAAGCAGAAGTGACTTAATGATTTTTTTTAAACCTTTGTTTATCTTCTTCAAAATGCAATTAATAATTAATCTTTGTTATAATTTTGTTAGGTTTTAAGTAAAAATAATAAACAGAGAGACCCACTGGAAAGTGAGAAAACTTAAAGAAACAGCTCACATGCTCGGACATACTAGCAAACCAAGCGTAGAGCTGAATGCAATTTGGACACCTTTAATAGAGAGAGAAAACCTTGAATAACAACATAGGTTTAACATTAACAAAAACCAACAAAGAATCGTCCTAGTGACATCTGGCCGAGTGGTCCTAGACGTTTACAGTTACTCAAAGTAAGTTCAATCCTGAATGAAGGTAGTGAAAAGTAACATTCAAAACAGAGAATCAGCAACTATGTCCCAGAGTTTAGCTGGAGTCCGCGCATGGTACACCCGCAATAATAATAAAGGGTTGGGTTCGAGACTCCTAACAAACGGTTCCCCAGTTCGATACAAAACACATGATGAAGGCCGGAGGGCAAAACGGCCGAAATGTTGTGACTATAACGACCAAGATAAGGAAGTCAGTCCGACAATCTCAATAAATGAAAACACCTCATCTCAAAAATACAGACAATTATTATGTACGAGTGTTAATTACTGGTTTCCATATTTTTGTTCGGTAAAAAGAGAAAATAAAATATGGGGGGGGGGTCTACAAAATGCTTAATATTTGTGCAATAATATTTTCGAATCAGTTTTAATCTGGCGATAAAATAGCTGCCAAGAGCCATGTTTAAATTAAAACTTAATATTAAAAAATAAAATTAAACACAATTAATTAAATGTCTATGTTGCAATGGGACTTTTTGAAATAATGGAATTTTAATCGTTTTAATCTTTTAAAAATTAATTAACTCTTAGGAAGTTTCTTTTTCTTGGCAATTCAACTGATTATAGTATATATTAATTAGAAATAACGCTATTGAAAATAAAAACATAATAATATTAAATTCATATCATTTTTTTAATTGCAACTTCAAGGTAAATTTTTGTTTAATACAGGCATTTAAATTAAAAAAAATAAATATGTTTTATTTACTTGAACTCTTATGTTTCATAATAAATAAAAATTTCGATAGATTTGAATATATTTTGTTTAAATTTCAAAAAAAAAAAAAATAAATGGGGGGGGCACGTACTAAAAAAAATGTATTTCCCCTCATATATGTTTACGGAAACTGCATTTTATATGTAATTTCATTCTAAAATGGATAAGTATCGAAAATTTGACGAAAATCTGACCATTAGTTGATTTTTGCTAGATTTATTTAACACGTGTATGTTTTTACGTTCTAAATGCTAACTACATGGGAACGTTATTTTAAAGTGCCAATTATGTAAACATGATTTTCGTCTCGCAATTTCATTATTTTCGTACGATAAAAAAAATATGGTGCAAGTCTATTAATGGGCCGAAAATGAAGTCGGTTACATGGAAAATCTGCAAAAAAACAGTATAACGTACGTACTTGTCATTGCATGTACATGTCATATTCCAAAAATCCCGTAAATCGATCAAGTAGTTTTTTTATTTTTTTATTTAAGAAAATCAAATATTAAAGCACAGTTAATCGAGAATAATTCGAGCGCCATGTTGGATCGACACTATGTCAGCTAACGCCACCTAACAGCCAAATGCGATCCACGGATCAATGAAGGGGGACATAATCGCCTTTTTAATTATGAATTAACTTAATAAATAAATAAATAAATAAACTTGAGTTCTAGTAATAAAAAAAAAGAAGAACTTTTTCCTTTTTTTTTTTTTTTGTTTTAGAACAGAGGGTTTGTCTTAATTTATCAGTTTATATTTTTTTTTCATTCCAAATAAATAACTGATTCGGACATTTTATTCCAAATAAATAACTGGATCGGACATTCCTAAAAAGGAAAAGAAGTCGTTATTGTTACTTTATTAATTTGTATTTGTAATAGGAAAAAGTTTGTTTTCGGCATTTCAGGGGAAAAAAAAAAAAAAAATACATAATATGTCAATTATGTCCCCCTTCTTTGATCCGTGGATCGCATTTGGCTGTTAGGTGGCGTTAGCTGACATAGTGTCGATCCAACATGGCGCTCGACTTATTCTCGATTAACTGTTCTTTAATATTTGATTTTATTAAATAAATAAAAAAACTACTTGATCGATTTACGTGATTTTTGGAATATGACATGTACATGCAATGACAAGTACGTACGTTATACTGTTTTTTGTAGATTTTTCATGTAACCGATTTCATTTTCGGCCCATTAATAGACTTGCACCAAAAATATTTTTGATTATTACTATTTTCCCCCTTTTTTTAAATGGTACAAAAGTTATATCGATAATATTAATTTATAATAAAGTTACATCGTTTTACAGATAAGGGGGGGTAATTCTGTGGTGAATTTTGGAGGTGCCTAGCACAACGGAAGAAGAAACGTTCCGGTGCAACTAAAAACTGCTGTAATGTGAAAATCTTACATTGGCCTAAATTTTTTTCGCCATTGGACCACAACGAGACCGGGTCGGGTAGCAAGTTTTAATTAAAAATAAGTAATAAGGAAAAAGTTTTAATCAAATTTTCATTTTTAAAAATATATTTTACAAAAATATATAACACTTTATTGTTTTGCATATTTTGAATAAAATGGAATATTTATTGATTTCTGTATATGTACACATTTGTTAAAAACAAAAAAAATTACTAACAATAATAAAAACTGTTTAAAATAAACTGTGAAACAATAACAAAAACACATTTTTTTCTATTTTCAAAATAAAGAAACCAATAAATATATTTTATAAAACAGTGGAAAAAGTGAAAACATTTTATTTATTATTTTATGCAAAAACAAAAATAATTAAGTACTACCTATTTTTGTAAAATAAAAAACTAAAACAAATCAAACGATAACAAAACAATTTTTTAATATTAAAATCTTTTTTTTTTTAATAAAGAAATCAATAAATATTTCATAGATATATTTTTATAATGCTAAGAATTAAATTCAAAATAGTGAAAAAAAAAAGTTAAACAATAACATTTTATTGCTTATTAATTCTTTGGGTTTGTATTACTGTACACATAGATTCGAAAAAGTTGTCAAAAAACAAATATAGAACAAATAAATGTTATCAAAGGCAAGATAAGTTACTTTTCTACCTAACTGGATATATTTTTTGTGTTTTTATTCAGTGTAACATGTTTATTCAGCTCGAAAAACATGCAGTGTTTACCGATGTATTGGAAAATTCAAAATGGCAGCCGACTCTCTCTCGGAGAGGGTACGTTTGGGAAAAGGTATCATAAATAATAAACTAGACAAAATACTGTTAGAAATTCGCTCAATATATGTTACCGTGACATAAGTTGACATGTATTCGTTTGTTTTCTAACAGTATTTTGTCTAGTTTATTATTTATAATACCTTTTCCCAAACGTACCTTCTCCGAGAGAGAGTCTGCTGCCATTTTGAATTTTCCAATACATCGGTAAACACTGCATGTTTTTCGAGCTGAATAAACATGTTACACTGAATAAAAACACAAAAAATATATCCAGTTAGGTAGAAAAGTAACTTATCTTGCCTTTGATAACATTTATTTGTTCTATATTTGTTTTTTGACAACTTTTTCGAATCTATGTGTACAGTAATACAAACCCAATTCTTTTTCTAAAATATATTTTTTCGGTAATAGTGCATAAAACGAGACCCCAAGTATCAAAGATGGCGGCAGGTGTGTGAATTGAGTCATAGAAGCACAAAATTGATACAATTCTTTCGCTATTCTTCAAAACTACTTACTTATATATTTGTACAAAATATTAAAGTTTTTTTGTTAATATGTTTTTCTAACATATTTACGTTTTTTAATGTACTATAGGTACCTCCAACGCGCGGCATAATTTTTACCCCCCCCCCACTGTATGTAACAGGATGTTACTATAATTTAATTTAATATTATCATCCTAACTTTTTTACCATTTAAAAGAAACTTCAAATAAACTGCTAATGTTTTTAAAAATATTTTATAGCATGCAAAAATAATGAAAATGCGGGACAAAAATCGTGTTTACATTATTGACACTTTAAAACAACGTTTTTATGTATGAACGTTTTTAAACCGTTGACACACCCATGTTTAAAAAATCTAGCAAAAATCAAATAATAATCATATTTTCCTGAAATTTTCGATATTTATTTATTATTAAATAAAATTACATACTAAAAGTAGGTTTTGTTAAATATATTAGAGGAAATATTTTTGTATGTTCTGCCCTCCCCCCCATATTACATGCTACGAAAACTAAAAAAAAAAATAATAATAAATAAATGTAGGTCGATAAAAATTTAAACATTTTTTAAAGCTGAAAAGATCAAATAATTAGAAAGTTATACTAGCATTTCAGCCCGGCGTTGTCCGGGTGTTTGGATGTGTATGTTGAGCAGAAAAAAAAAAGTGGTAGTAGGAAGGCAGGCTCGAACCCATACTGCAAAGGAGGAAAAGAACGGGGGAAAACCTAACGTTTATGCTGTTACGACCACCGCTAAACCGGAAGCGACATTTTTTTTTTAATTAAGGCTAGACAATCTAAAGGAGAGGATAACTTTCAAAAATATTGGCGAAAAAAGTGACCCCTCCCCTGTAGAAAAGTGCCTAGTTGAAGGGGAAGATATTAATGTTTTTAGCCAATTTTTCGATATTTGTCGTATGAAAGGTCCAACTTAAAAACGATACTGATCTTGGTAAAATCCGTCGCCTCTATTGAAAGTTTAAGGCAGACATGCAAACAGACATACATACATATATTTATATAATGGTAATTAAAAATTTTCGACCCAAATTGATGAAAAAGCTTGCTCTATCTCTGAATACCCTTCATGTAAAATTTCAAATATTTAGACCAGAAATTGTCTGAGTAATTTGGAAGAGACTGCAGAGGTCAATTTTTTTAACTTTGACCCCTATTATGACCCCTTAAAATTTATTGTTTTGTGCTCAAATCAAGTTATTAAGTTAGATTCATGTCCAAGAAACCTATATCTAAAATTTCAAGTGCATAGACCCAAAATTGTCGGAGGAGTTTGGTAGAGTTCTCATAGGTCAAATCGTTGAACTTTGACCCCTTAATCGCCAAATTTCTGGCCAAAACCTGATCACATCGATTTTCCCAAATCTCAGTACCCTGTATATAAAATTTCGAGTCTGTAGACTAAATATTAACAGAGTTATTGCGTAGGAAAATGTACACGGACACACAGACACTTTCACTTTTATATATATATATATATATATATATATATAAGCTCATTTTTTTATTTACTTAGAAAGTCGCCCTTTAATTTGTTTGGACGTATATAACATTTTTATTTATTTATCATTTTTAAAACAGTAATCTATGTACATGCGTGTTTTGAGGTAATTACCTCTCGTCAGTGTAGTTCAACTGTTTCTGGGGATCGAACTTCAGACTATGTTTACCACAGTCCGGTGCCTTAACTGTTAGGCCACGAACCCTAGATGACTTTACTGTTTATTTTTATTGCTTATAAATTTAGATTTGTTATTGTTGTTTTTTCAAGCGATAGATACAGTCTATATTGGCTCTGCCTCGGAGCTCCTTTTTTATTTACTCAGAAAGTCGCCATTTTTAATTTGTTTGGACGTATATAACATTTTTATTTATTTATTATTTTTAAAACAGTAATCTACGTACACGCGTGTTTCGAGGTAATTACCTCTCGTCAGTGTAGCTCAACTGTTTCTAGGGATCGAACGTCAGACCACGTATATATATATAATCCCGTCATCTTTTTTCACTTACATTGAAGTTGTAAAAAAATTGGACATAAAATCAATATTACTATGTTAAAAAAAATAAAATAAACAATTTTCCTTGATTTTTTTTTCTCGGTAATATAATTATTTGAATTACAAAAAAAAAAAAAAATAGAATTCTAAAAAAAAATAATATTTTTAAAAAGCTTTAAATGATATTAAATTCAATTATTACACGATATGAAGTATAAACAGCTTTTTTTATATAACAGGTTTCCAATAATAAAAAAAAATGTAAGAGAGAAAAGGACAGGAAATTTTTTTGTTGCACATGATAAGGTACAGCCGTAACAATTACCCACTAGTATGGCATCGAGAGGCCCCATCAGAGACTACTGCATGGTCCAGAATCGATACACCAAATGGCAATACAGCAGCCCCAGTTCTTTGCACCTGCTGATAGGACGACCTCCTTAGTGGTTAATCCAAGATTCGGGTCCCTGACTATCAGGCGAATAACATCAGTCCAGATAAAACGTTTACCTCCGGCACCCTTATTAGTAACATGGCCACAAGAAACAGAAAAACATTAGTAACATGGCCACATAGAAACAGAAAAATTTCCAACATCTCAGACTAGTGTTCACGAAGTACTACCGATCTAAAAAGTAGCTTTTTCTTTACCATTTGTCAGAAAAATCACTCATTTGAATGAGAACTGAAGGATGAAAAAGGAGAAGCGAGAGTTACTGGAGCTGCCGATAACACATCCACTGCATTATCTACTCTCCACATTTGGGCAGGAGCTGCTAGAAGAACTTGTCCTGCCTTGATAGAGTTTAAAATAGACTTAGTAGCCTCGTAGATGTCCTTTTCTCTTCGCTGAAACCTCTATCTCACAAAAGAGATGTTGCGAGTTTGTCTCTGAGGTATCCTTATTTTCATGGAAAGTGTTCGACTGAGCTTCAATCTATGGTCCTCCCTCGCCAAGCTTTCACAATAAACACTCGTCTAGCTGAAAATACTATCAATAATTCTCTCCACTCTTGATCTGTGTCTAAACCTAAATGTAAATTCCATGAACAAAGCTTTTTTCTTAGAACTGCATGCCTGCCTCTGGAATTGTCCTCCGTGTTCCTGCTTTCCAGCTGACTACAATATGGTTGTCTTCAAGTCCAACGTAAACAAGTTCTTAATGAGCCATTCCACTTGTTAACAAATTTACCGAATTTCCATTACTAACGATTACTTTATTGTCCAACTGACTACTGTACACTCTTAACCCTTATCCTCGAGTGGTCTTTGGGCCTTGATAAGTGGTGATGCCTATGTAAAAAAAAAAGAACTGGCACGGGCAAATTGGTATATAACCACGGCAAGTTGCGAAGTTGAGTGATGTTCCCTTTTCTGTTTGCTGAGGTTGAAACGTCGAACTGACAGACTGCCGGTCACAAGATGACTGACGTCACGTAAAGCAGTACCTATTTACTATGCCTCCCCACGGGACAGAGTTAGACAGCATGGTCGTTTTTTTTACCATGGAGAAAAGGTACAAAAATAAAAATATTATTAAATTAAAACATTTAAAAAAGTAAAATCTCCAAAAGACAAAACAAATTTAGGTACAAGGCCCTATAAGACCTGGGGAGGGGAGTGTTGCAGGGTCTTTGTAACTAAAGTAAAAAAATGGAGTCTTTGGCGACTTTACTCTTGACTGGCAACATTTACCACAATACCTCATTCACTCTGTGGAGTCTAAAGCTAACTAATGCAAACCCTAGCGTTTTTGCAAAAAAGATATATATACAATTTCTGTATGTGTGTGTGTGCATTTTTTTTTGAGGTGTGTGTGTGTGCGTGAAAAAAGTTCAATTCATTGGAAAATAAAAAGTTCTTGAATTCGGAAGAAAAACAGTTCGTGTTGGGGAGTGGGAAATCTGGAAGAAATGTACTAAACAAAATAAAAATTCCTATTGTTAGTAAACCTGAGCTAAACTAGAAAGTTAGATCACCTACTGTTTTCCGGGGCACCGAAAACAAGCGGGGAGATCCCTAATGGGGATTAGGAAGAATTCATATCGGGTGTAGGGAGTAAAATAAATAGATAGTTAAAAAAAAAAATAGAGGGGGTTATATTAGGTGGTGACTTCGAGTAGGGGTTGATCAAGGGATGATAAAACAAAAAGATAGGGGGGTGGGGTAGTGGTAGGTTAGCCTCGGAATGTTCTCTAGTGCCGAAAAACAAACAATCGGGGGACAGGATCTCATTTGTACCACCAGTCAAGAGTCTCTTTACTTTCTATTTGTCTAACCTAGCGGGATGGGCTCCGTAGGACCCAGTACCGCATGTGCTATGCCTATGGTGGCAACACGAATTCAAACTTGGCGCCTCGTCGGATGCACAAGCTAGCGACATGCACCCACCTCTTGTCAAAGGCCACTCGAGGCAATCTCTTCCAATCGCATCTGATCTTTACCTTAAGCAGATGTTTAAAGCAAACGATCAGATCCCGATCTGGAACAGATATCCCTTCGCAGACTCGCTTGAGGCGTGTAATCCATATGACCATCCTCGCTACTGCTAGTATCGCTAGAAAACCCATTCTTTTCTCCCTAGGCAGCAGCGGATCAATGTTCTCCACAAAATATGATTTGTCGAGTTCAAGTCAGCGCTCGGCATCGATGCGAGCCATTACCTCGTTGAGGTACCCCAGGAGGGTCTTGAGCCTGCTACATTGGAAGAAGGCATGACCGGCTGTTTCTCTCATGTCTTCATCGCAGCGCAGGCAGTAGACCCGGGTTTCTTCATTGTAAAGGTGGAGTTCCTCAAGGAGGGGCAGTGCGTTCCGGACAAGTCGCCAGGTAAGGGAAAATTCCAAATTTTTAAGAAAGTCCCATCCCGGCGCCCAACTCCACTGGGGGCGGGCCTCCTCCAACGACATCCCCGTCCGTTCCACTAGCGGTTCTTTTTTGCTATGCCCCACTAGCTCCCGATAAAGCCTGTTCCTAGACTGTTCGAGGACACTGGTCCCTGGCAACGCTCTAAGTGTGGACCGGCATTCGGCGTAGAATGTTTGTTCCCCCCTCGGTCGAAGCATGGTGGAGACCGAGGGGTCAGGCGTGAGATTGGAAAACGAGCTTCCAACTGCAGTGACCCATGAAACGTCTACGTACAATGAACGGCTCAGAAAGGCCAACCTCTCTGCGTGCTTGTAAAACAGGAGATCGGGTAGTCCCAAGCCTCCCTCACTCGGATTTTGAACACAGACCTCTCTGCAAACATAATGCTTACACTCGTTCCACAAGAGTGTGCCGAGGTGCTCCTGTAAGCTGGTTCTTCGTTCTGCAGGGAGAGGAAGTACAGACAGATGGTAAAGGATGAGCGGAAAGACATATGTGGCACACGCCTCTGCCCGACCTTTCAAGGACAACTTCCTTCAAACCCAAGTTTTAACAGAGGATTCGACCTTGGCCTCTACTTCTGACCAGTTTTTCTCCAGCTGGAGACCCGGTCCGAACCACACACCAAGGATCCGGACCGGGCCGTCGGTCCAACTGAAGATGCCCGGAAGCGAATTTACTCCGGTCCAGGCACCCAACCGCAGACCCACCGACTTACTGCGATTGAAGACGGCCCCCGTAACTTCTTCGTATCGAGCGAGCGCCTCGGTGACCACTGTGGGGCAAGACACGAACACGGTGACGTCATCGGAGAACGCGGAAACCCTGGCTCGTGTGCCTCCAGGGAGAGCTATCCCGCGCAGGACTGGTGTAGTTGCCTCCTCCCTTAACTTGCGAAGGAGGGGTTCCAACGCCAGGACATACAAGAGAGGCTACAGCGGACAACCCTGTCGCACCGACCGGGAGACGGCAAAAGACTCCGACAGCTTACCGTTGATCTGCACCGCTACCATCGGCCTGTCATACAGTACAGAGACCCACTTGCGGAAGTCCGGATTAAATCCGGCAGCCTCCAGCACAGATCCCAGGAACCTATGGTCCACCCTATCGAAAGCCTTGGACTGATCCAAACTGATCAGCCCGGCCTCAGCATTGTCTTCTGTCCCCTCTATGATCGTGCGTATCAGATGAAGATTGTCCTGAATCGATATCCCCTTCACAGCATAGCTCTGGTCTGGTTCGATCAAGTCAGTGATGACAACCTGCAACCGATTTGCAAGAACTTTGGCCAAAATCTTTAACTCTGTGTTTAGCAGAGTCAAGGGCCTGAAATCGTCTAAATCTTCCTCACCACGATGCCGTTGACCTTTCCTCAGCAATGTGATCACTCCCTTGGTCACCTGCCCAGGGATGGAGCCCTGAACAAACCAATGGTTGAACATATCCTTCAGAATAGGGCCCAACATGGGCGACAGCCTCAAGTAGAATTCGTAGGGTAGACCATCAAGCCCCGGGGACTTGTTGCAGCTGACCTGCTTCAATGCAGTAATGATCTCATGTTCCGTGACAAGCCCATCACAGTTAGCTGCTCGAGCCGCCATGAGGCGGGGCGAGTCGGCCAAATAGCTGCCAAACTCTTCGACCCTGAGTCTAGGTCGTTGGGTGCTCCGATAGATGCCTTCGAAACCCCTTGCAAATCTCCCGCATCGACACGAGGGCGTGCCCTTCCAGGTCGTTTACTTTTCGAATGTACCTGTCCGAGCCGTGCCTTAGAGCAGCCTTACGCTCAACAGCGTCTACATTAACAGCCTCGTTCGAGACTTTCATTAGCCTAGCCCTAACTATCTGGCCCTTGTACCGCTCGCTAACCATGCGGTTGAGGTCTTTTTTAGCTAGCGCTATCTCTAGGGAGTCCCCCCCTTCCAATGCCTGGATCAGCCTATTCTCTGTACGGTTCTTGGCCTTAGCCTTATCTAGTGCGAGGCGTTGGCTGTACTTGACCGAGAAACGTCTAATCTTAGCCTTGAGACTAACCCACCACTTGTTCCCGGTAACTGCCCCCACTAATGCCCGTTGGATTAACTCTGTAACCTTCAACCAGTAGTCCTCCAGCTCCAACAAGGTGCTGTTGAACTTCCAGTATCCGGCCAGTCTAGGCCTAGAGCTCAAGTTCAGACAGGCCATAACCAGTTTATGGTCCGAGTGTCCTAAGAAGTGGAACGTGGGGCAAGATAGGAAATCTACATAGCCTCTTCTAACTAAATTCCGATCCAAGTAAGTACTTGGATGGGAAGGTATATTAGGATGCCACGTCCACATCTCCCGCCCCAGGTGATCCAGGCAAAATCTGTCGACTAGGTCGCATGAAGCCATCAGGTCAGACAGACTGCTGTCCCACCACACCGACCCGCTAGTCCCCCTCGACCTTGTAGCGACCATATGTAACTGTTTACCCTCAAATAATAATAATAATAATATATATATATATATATATATATATATATATATATATATATATATTCTTCTCACGGAAATACTTAGAGAAAAACAAAAGACAGCCTCACTTAACTTAATTGGATATTGTAGTTTTTTCCTGCATTGACAGGGCCGAAAAGCAGTCCATTACTGGCTCTGTAAAAAGCCTGATTTCATTCAAAATGCCCTCTTGCAACTCTTACTAGCAACATGTATGTTTTCTTTACAGACGGATGTAATTTTTGCAAACAGAAAAGTCACTTCCTCAGTCTAGAAGTATTTCTATTCGTGGAAGTGCTGCTTGCAGAAAATGCTCAAGACGTTGAGGATATTTTCAAAACATCTCTCGGGAACGATCCGTACAATACACTTAAGCAAGCTATACTTGAACAAACAGGCACATTGGAGATGGCTAGGTTGAAACAGCTTTTCAGCGACCTAATTCTCTGCAACCGAAAATCCTCACAACTTTTAAGGCAGATGAAAAGTTTGCTTGGCCGTCGCACCACGGACGATAGCATCCTACACCAGCTTTTGTTTGACGGATTTCCGCAACAAATGTCCCACACTGCTCAATTTTGTGGAAGACAAGGATCTCAAACAAGTTACAGTTATCGCTAACGGCATGGCCGACAATTACCACCACACTCCCACTGTAACTATCATTTTGAACCAGTCTGCTGAAACAGTCACGCACATCGATGCCTGCTCGGGAGAGATCGCTGCTCTCACACAAGCAGTAAGAGCCCTACTTATAGATAGAATCACATACAAAACATAGACGTGACTCATGAGACATACATCCGCTGTTACGTCGTTGATTCACTTCAAGTGCTTCTTGGTGTTATTACACCTGCTACTTCTCAGAAAAGGCTCGAAAATGCACACAACTCTGCTCGCTTACAGCCCCAAATGATTATAATGGGTAGACCAGTGGAATTGTGTGAGAAATTCCACCTCATCTCTCCAATCATGTCGCTTACTTTACGTTTCTGACAAACTTAATCACCTGAACTTCCTTGTGGATACCAGTGTTGCTGTTAGTGTAGTCTCTCCTATACAGTGTAATATTACAGCAGCAAACTCTTCTACCTTACAAGCAGCGAATTGCAGCCCCATCCGAATCTTTAGTTCACTTTCTCTAATGCTTGACGTCGGTCTTGATGGAGATTCCCATAGATATTCATCATCACTGAAGTTAAGACACCTAGTCTTGGAACTGATTTTTTAAATCTCATTTTCAACTTGCTGTCGACCTGAGAAACCGTCATTTAGCAGACACAAGCATATTCCTTACTGTACTCTGTCGTATGCTTTCTTGCGACATATTCAGAATATGCCCCACGACTCCACACCATCACACGCTGTTTTCTCTGAACTGTTGATCAAATTTCCTGAGCTCACCCAACCCTTCTCAACTCGTAGTGCTCACATGCGTGCCAAACATCGACAATTATGCCTGAGGAAACTACTTTTAGCCCACTCAGAATTTCAACGTATGATGGATCTCAACATAATACGACGCTCCACCAGCCTTTGGTCATCCCCATTACACATGATACCAAAGAAATCAGAAGGAGATTGTAGACCCTGCAGTGACTTCCATGCATGTAGCCTATTTCACGCTTGCATGATTTTTTTGGTATCCTTATCCAGTTAATCTATTCGAGTTCGCCTGCTTACCTTTTTGAACTGTATAATGCTGTAAACGTATTTCAAAGATTTCTTGAAGTCCTTCGAGGACTACCCGTCTTTGCCTATATGGAGAATATCTTAGTTGCAATATGCTACAAAAATATACATTCTACATAGTATATATCTCGTGGTACAAGCCAGTATCTGCAGACGTATTGTCATGCACATATCTATCGTATAACAATCTTTTTCTTTTTAAGGATACTTTCACCATTTTCATTATGACTCTAATGCTAGTAGTTTTTTTTACTTATAGTTAAAAAAAAACGTTTTAAATAAACTAATTTCAACAATGCATTTCTTATTTTATTTCTCAATCGTCTCAGGCTTTATCTTCACCACTTCAGCATGAAATCGATGTAATATTTTCTTTATTACGATTTTACCGTTTCATTTTGTTTTTGGCAGTATTTTACAAAACTGGAATAGCAAAGCACCAGTATTTGTAACACAAATATTAATAATGAAATAAAAGGCAGATTAGTAAACTATACTTTACAAAACCGAACTCATAGAAAAAGAGTCAAAATTCTACAAATACTGCGTTTTTAGATAACATTTTATTCATGAAAATTTTTATGATAGTAAAATATTTTCAGCGATTAATATAATATTTATTAAAAAAAAACTAATGACGTTTGAAATTTTTATTTCATAAACCAACTAGCGGGGGGTACCCGGCATTGACCGCGTGTTTGGAGGTGTGTGTGTGTGTGTGTTGGGGGGGGGGGGTAGATCAAAACAACACTGTTTAAAAAAAATATGTTGGCCGGGTGTTTGGAGGTGTAAAAGAAAAAAAAAATTAGTAGAAAGGTAGGCTTGAACCCCGAACCTTTGATGTGGAGATTGAAAGGAAATGGAAAAAAAACCTGTGACCGAACAATCTCGATCACAGGAATAGATGAATTGATAAGTGTGTTAAGTTGACGTTTATAAAGCGAATTAAACAGGTGCGAGAACGTTAAGTTGCATGATTTTTGTGCTGTAAGCCAGTTTCTGTTTTCCCTGCTATGCGGTAATCAAAAAGTATCTCAAAAATAGCTTGTAAAAGTCGGGTAAATTAAAGATAGCTGCGACCAGAGTTCCTTACTTGTAGATATTATTATTTAGACAGCATATAAAAAGTTTTAAGAAGGAGCGAGCCAACCGAGAATCACGGCCAAAAAAATCCAACACACATACATACATTTATGCTTTTATATATATAGATTAATGACAAGTCTTAGATATCGTATTCGAATTGTACTAGGATAATAAGAGACCAAGATTTTGTATTCAAATCATACAAGGGGAACGACTTTTACATAAGAATCTTTTAAATCGGCTTTGTCCCAGAAAAAAGTTTATCAAATCAAAACAATCAAATGATTATTTCTTATACAATAGAATAAAAATATTCATTTTCCACCCACAATCAAAAACACATTAAAAGGTTTACAACTAATTATTTACTGTTACAAATAATAAATGTTACTTAAAAATATTGTATTACATTTTGATAACAGTAAAAATGCATGAAAAGTAATATAGGAAAATTAATTACTAATACAGAGGAAAAAAAAACACTGCACATTTTTCACCACTTTAAAAAAATCTGATAAAAGTCATTAATTACCTGCTATAAAACAAAAGGTTTCGCTAAAACATTTCTCCCCTTTATCCTTAATTTAAAAATAGTTTTCTTTTTTATATTGATTTTACATTGTAAAACTACGATTAAGATTTGTGCCTGCTCAGATTTTTTAAATTATACATGTGTGAAATATATAATTAAACTGTTTTCTGTTAATCGTATCCAAATATTAAAACCCAAGATACCAACTTAAAATGCAAAACGATTATTTAATTATGTTTATTAGTTCATCATGAAAATTAGTCAGGTAATTTTTTTACAGTTCTTTTTAAAATTTCATGATTAAAGGACT
Organism: Euprymna scolopes; assembly: GCF_053919585.1. Classification (NCBI taxonomy): domain Eukaryota; kingdom Metazoa; phylum Mollusca; class Cephalopoda; order Sepiida; family Sepiolidae; genus Euprymna; species Euprymna scolopes. The sequence continues at coordinate 48,925,487 of NC_136526.1, read as the reverse complement.
GGGATTTATCTTTACTAAGCATTTGCAACCATATGGTTTAGTTGTAAGAGACAATGTACAAACGTGACAAATTTAATTGCAACAGAGTTCACAAGATTTTAATTTCTTTCATGTATCATGTATCGTATGATATTTTTTTTTTTACATAGGCATCACCACATTATCAAGGCCAATTTCAAATGATGTATTTTCAAATAAGTTTTTGGTATAATACCTTCACTTTATATATTATTTTAGAAAGCGTTTTTCACTCTATCTAATCATTTAAATTACAATTGTTTAATACAATTATGCCTTCATTTTAAGGACGTTAAATACAAGATGGAAAAAAGCAATTTCGCATAATTTTTTTATTTTGATTAAAGCTAGGCCTAAAAGCTGCTGAAACAGCTGGCGATATAAACAAAGCATTCAGCACAGAAACTATTACTGAATGCAAAGCACAATGGTGGTTTAAGAAATTTTGTGACAATGATGGGAGTCCTGAAGATTATTTTTTTTTATACATAGGCATAACCACATTATCAAGGCCAAGAGGCCACTCAAGGATAAGGGTTAAAGAGTGTACAGTAGAAATTGGACAATATAGTAATCATTAGAAATGAAAATTTGGTAAATTTGATAACTTATATGGAACGGCTCATCAAGAACTTATTTACGTTAGACTTGAAGACAACCATATTGTAGTCAGCCGGAAAGCAGGAAAACGGAAGACAATTCCACAGGCGTGCAGTTCTAAGAAAAAAGCTTTGTTCATGGAATCTACGTTTAGGTTTAGGCACAGATAAAGAGTGGAGGAATTATTGATAGTGTTTACAGCTAGACGAGTGTTTCTTGTGAAAGTTTGGCAAGGGGGGACCATAGATTGAAGCTCAGTCGAACACTTTCCATGAAAATAACGATACATCAGAGACAAACTCGCAACATCTCTTCTGTGGGATAGAGGTTGCAAGGAAGAGAAAAGGACATTTCCTACGAGGCTACAAAGTCTATTTTAAACTCTATCAAGGCAGGACAAGTCCTTTCTAGCAGCTCCTACCCAGATGTGGCAACAGTATTCCATCCTTGGACGTACCTGGCTCTTATATAGAAAGAGAATAGCATCAGCAGTGAGATATCTACCGGATCGATAGAAAGATCCCACCATTTTTCCAGCGGCCTTGGCAACAGATTTGATGTACGTGTTCCATTTAAGATCAAGAGTAATAGTCAAGCCAAGAAGCTTGTCAAAACTTAAGGCCTCCTGAAGACGAGAGCCATTCATTTCAATTGATGCCAGATGTGGATCAGAATGTTGATGATGTAAAGAGAGAAGCTTGGTATCATGTATCGTATGATCAACCTGTGTAAATAATTATTTATGCAACATATTGGATTTCTTTGAAAATGAAACGTCACATATAAGAATAATTTTTTGCGAATGATAAAATAAGTCAAAGTGAGATAAAGAGTCCAATACTTCCTCAGTTTCAATTCATTATGTCATACTACATATAACATATGTGTTAGACTGTAAAATAATATAATATAATATATAGGAATGTGCCTTTATTGCAACACATGATTAAAAATGTTTATGAGAATAGGGTTTCTGTAGGCATCAGCACATTAGGTTCGTTTGAATGTATAGGGTTACATAGTCTACAGAAATCTAGTTTCTGTTGGATGTATCCAAGTTTGCTTCGACATGTTGTACATCTGTAAAAAGTGGTAATACCATCGAGAAATATATCATTTGTTCTATGTATTTGTATGCAGCATATTTGATTCCTTGCAAAACAGAACACAAACTCTGAAGAACTATAATGTCTTTGCAATATGCATTTGTGTATGTTGCAACATATAATCTTTCCGTGAAAAGAAAGAATCACATACTTCACAAGAATATGGTATTTCTCCAGCGTGCATCTGCATCCATTGCTACATACTGTGTCTGTAGAAAAGAAGAGCAATATGGTTTCTCTCTTTTTTTTTTTCATTTTTCTTGAACTTTTTCTTCTAGGGGATGGGACATCCAACCAGATGTCTGACATTTTCCCCTATTTTAGTGAGTCCAACCAAGAGATCTTTTCAGGATTCTAGCCGTTCCTTTCAGTGCAATCGTTTGTATTTCACTTGCACTTGGTTCACCGGGTATGCTTGCTATGTACTTTTTAAAGTTCTTTTTCGTAAGCTCAGTTGCTCCTATGATGACTGGTATAATTAAAACGTCTTTTAATTTCCAATTTCGTTTCATATCATACATAAGTCCTTGATACTTTGTTATCTTTTCCCTCTCAACTCTGTTAAGCCCTGTATCATTGGGTACACTGACCTCTATTACGGTCGCTTTTTTGTTTGCTCTGTCCCAAATCACTATATCTGGTTTAACAGCTGCGTTTTCAAGATATGTAGCAGTAGGGATTATGTAGTCATAGTGAATAGTGTAGTTGTCATTACCAACTGTTCGTTCGGGTATGTTCCCAGGAGTTTTTACTATACTGAATGTTGAGTTTCTTACATATCTTCCAGTGAAGGTATTTGCAAACTCCGTTATGGCGATCTGTATAATAACCGTCTCCAAGTAGGACTTTGCAACCAGAAATCAGGTGGCCCACACTCTCAACCTCAGTGCTACAGAACCTGCATTTATTATTGTTGCTTAGATCACACATCTTTTTGAAGGCGTTTGTCATGAGGCCCTGGTCTTGTGCAGCCAATATCAACCTCTCTTGGTCGTAATGGAGGGATCCTCTTTTGAGCCAGTCCAGGGAACCATCCCTATCAATATATTCTTGGGATAGTTCAGTCGGTAGGTATTTTGCCCGTTTATGGTTGGTCCATTCTTCTGTTTTAACACTATGGAACTGGCTAGTGTATTTTTTCCGACTTTTCTGGGCTATGTCAGTGGCAGGCTTGTTTGGGTTCTCAGTATCATTTGTAAGGCAATCTTTTCCAAAATGAGTGGCAAGTTGTGTTATAGATGTTGTACTACTTGCTCGTTTCTGATAATGGTCTTTAATTTTCATAAGCTTGGGGTTACAGGAACTTATTATGTACTGACCTATGCTGACGATTGTGGCTCTGTGTTTATGATTGACTTCCAAGAGTCCCATACCTCCTTCTCGCCTGGGTAGGTACAAACGAGGCATGCACTGATGTGTCCAGATATGTAGTAAAATATGTTGCTTTTGAGTAAAAGAAGAGCCTCATACTTCACTAGAATATGGTGATTCTCCCGTATGTGTTCACATGTGTAGCAACATATTTTGTTTCTAATTAAAAGAGCCACAAGAAAAGTATTTCCCTCCAATATTTTTTCACATGTGTTGCCACATATTTTGTTTCTGTATAAAATAAATCCGCACATTTCACAAAGAATATGGTTTTTCTCATGTATGTTTTCGCATGTGTTTCAACAGATTTTGTTTCCATGCAAAAGCAGAACCACATACTTCACAAGAATATGGTTTTTCTCCAGTATGTATTCGCATGTGTTGCAGCAGATTTTGTTTCTGTGTAAAAGAAGATTCACATATTTCACAAGAATATGGTTTCTCTTCAGCATGTGTTAGCATGTGTTTCAACATATTTGGTTTCTGTTTAAAGCAAGAGCCACATACTTCACAGGAATATGGCTTCTCTCCAGTATGTGTTCGCATGTGTTGCAACATGGTTTGTCTCCGTATAAAAGAAGAGGCACACACTTCACAAGAATATGGTTTCTCTCCAGTATGTGTTCGCATATGTTGCAACATATTTTGTTGCGATGTAAAAGAAGAGCCACATACTTGACAAGAATATGGTTTATCTCCAGTATGTGTTCGCATGTGTTTTAACACACCTTGTTTTGTTGTAAAGGAAGAGCCACATATTTCACAGGAATATGGCTTCTCTCCAGTATGTGTTCGCATGTGTTGCAACATGTTTTGCTTGGTTGTAAAAGAAGAGCCACATATTTTACAAGAATATGGTTTCTCTCCAGTATGCGTTTGCATGTGTCGTGACATATTTTGTTTTGTTGTAAAAGAAAGGCCACATACTTGACAAGAATACGGTTTCTCTCCAGTATGTGTTAGCATGTGTTGCAACATATGTTGTTTTTTTGTAAAATAAGTGCCACAGTCTTTACATGAATGTGGTTTATTTTCTCCCTGCATTCGCTCACGTTGCAACATATTTTGTTTCTGTTTAAAAGTAGAGTCACGCTATTTATAAGAATATTGTTTCTCTCTAATATGGACTCACATATGTTGCAACATATTTTGTTTCATTGTAAATAACTACATACTTCACAACATGTCGTTTTTTTTAGCATGTGTTTGCATAGCCAAATTTTAATCCTTTCTGGTATTCTTTGTTAAAATGGAATATTTGAAGTTATTTTGTACGATTTGATACCCTGTAGTTTATGTGAGAAACTGAATAGATTATGAATCAGTCCAATTTGTTTAAAATGTATTTTTCCAATATATTGTCATAAGTTACCAAGAGAATGTAAATCCATTTAAATCCAAATTTACTTGTTTTTTTCGAGAATGAATGAATGATATCCTGAAAATTTGAAAACAAAGAGCAGATAAATTTCATGAAGATATATTATTTTATTCTGCAAGATTAAAACAATTGAAAAAGTAGTTTTAAAAGTACATACTATGATATAATAAATACATCTTTGTGCACAGTATTTTAAAAGTATAAAACAATTATCAGATAATAGTTTTGATGTAATTACTCTATTTCTTTATTAGAATGTCTTTTTGTACAAAGAAAATGCAGTAATTAAATGAGACTCGTTTTCTTATTTAGGCAGAAAGACTTGAATGCACTGAGGGTTGAAGGAAAACTGTTGTGGGAAACAACCCTCCAAATGGACTAATCCATCGTCCATATAAACTTTACTCATAGATGGGGATCTAATTCCAGAGCGACTCTTGCATGCACAGTGAAATACCTACACTTTTTGTTTGTAACCTTTCGTGTTTCATGTGATACATGTTTAAACTTTTCTCCATTGTTCTGTTCTTCTTTGTAGCTACTTGCTTATGGTTGACGGAAAACTTGGAACCAGTTATGGCTGGAGGAAAACTTGAAAGCAATTACAGTTGTTGAAAGATGTGAAGTTTCCTTTACAAAGAGTACAAACAATCCTAGTTTTAATTTTTAAATAATGCAAGAGAATAATAATGAGGACGCCAGCCAATCCTAAATTTGATGTATTGAGAAAGTGCAGTTTATGTATCAGCAGTGTCTGATGAACAGATTTGACAGCCTGATACACATGCATATAACAGGTGCTGCGTTCATAGTCTGCTAGCAGTTAAGTGAGGAAAATGGGATGTTTCATCTCTATAAAACAAAGCATTACTCACAACATGTATAATACCATTCACTGGAATGAAAAAAAATCAGGTATTGCAAATGTATTCTCTTGCTATGTATATGTGTTTCCGAAAAGTTAAAAAAAAACTTACTCTTGGTGGGGGAATGCAGACATCCTGGTAATGGTGAAAACCCGATTCGGTTTTGGGTTAGGGTTAGGGTTAGGGTTTTGGTCACTAATGAAAAATAGATTCAAAGAAAGCTCCTACAAAAGTATCTACCTCTAAGACAGGAGGGTCCAATTTTCTGATGAGCCAGTTTCTTTATGTGTGAATTTATGGGGCCTCGTCTTAGAGTCATGTTTTAACAGGTGGTTCATTCATGGTATGCTAGCAGTTTAGTGAAGAAAATGAAATGTTTCACCTCAATAACACTAGCTTTATTCACAACAAGTGCATGTGCCAATCGCAAGAATGACAGTAGCAGATATTTCATATGTATTCTTCTGCTTAGTAAATGTGTCTAAGAAAGTTGAAACACATTAGTTGATTCTGAGTGCTTCTGTACAAGACTAAGCAAAAGACTATGTTGAACTTAGCAAAAGCAAACTTCTCAGATAATCACTGGTGGTGGTAAAATGCAGACATTTAAAGTTGGGATATGAAAGGAATTTTTTATTTTAGGTTCTGATAATGCTGAAACACCTAATAGGATTTTTGTTCCTAATGACCATAAATAAAATGAAAGCTCCTAGAAGAGTATCTACCTCTAAATCCACAAAATCAAAAATTTCAATGAGCCAATTACTTTATGTATGACTATATGGGCCCTTGTTGTCTTAGAGTCTTATTTTCATGCAGATTTCATCTAGCTACGAAATGAGTGAAGCAAACAGCATCAATCAAGAGAGAGAGTTTAAAGAAAAGTTTAAAAATTAAAGGATTGTTTAGTTTCCATGACAAAAAAAACATTAAACTGTTAAAATAGCAAGTCCTGCTGATAGCAGTCGTCAAGTAGAACAAATCAAAATGGTGATGTTTTATAAATTACTTGAAACTACAAACTTCATGTTGATACATATGATATTGACATTGATTTTTACATCAGAAAAAGTAAAAGCAACAAGACAATGAGGATCAATGTGCTGCTCGATCTATGATCTGTCTATTTTTTAAATATTCTCATCCAATCATCAATTTGATTGTTTATATCAGTAGTATGTATCTATAGTGACATTTATTCTGAATGTTATCGACCAAATGATGAGGTCCTGGATATGACCTTAAACTATATCCGAGGGTGAAGCCCCAGCTTTAGAGCTTTGGAGAGTGTGGAGCCACCCTTTAATTGCCATTGCTCCCAGGTCCACTCTGACCTGGAGTGGTAGTACCTGTTAGGGTCCCAATATGGGTTAAATAGAAATCGACTAGAAAAAAAAAATTCTATTAAAAAATTGTTCTTCCAAATAACTGGATTTGGCATTAAATGACCTGAAAAGGGTTGAAATGCCGTAAAACAAAAACAACCAACCAACCAAATGATGAGGTCTGTTATCGTTGTCTTTTATCCAAATCAAGAAAGCAACCTCTGCATACGCCACCAACATATATGAAAGTGTCACATTTGAATTATATATTTGTTAACATTTGTTGCATTTTTATTATTTGTATTAATTGGATATCTTGAAATTTGATTATTTTAATTTGGAAACGAGTTACTCGAATTTCTAAATATTATAAACTAGAGGAAAGTGTTTTCTAATGAAAACCCAGTGTATATAATCCTTACAAGCATCGTTCATCATAATTCACAAAAACAGGCCTATTGCCAGGTTATAATAACTGCATTGGTAATCCCCTATTTGTAAATGCAGCCTTCAGTTCCCACGGTCAGGGAGGTTAATACTTGATGCCTCATCTGGCCCCAGAACCGAAAACATATTTGTAATGATTTCAAAATGACATCAAATTGTCACTCCCCCCCAACAATAAAAAGTATGTCTGTTTTACAAAAACACAATAAATTCATAACTTAACTTAACTGTTCCTTTCAGCAAGGTTATCCGCCGCTGCATGGGGACGCAATAATGCTTAACAGTTAATACAAGCATAATTGCCGGACCTAATTCAGTGTTTCGGGAGTCTTAATCTCCCCCCCAATGGGGGTGTAACTATTTCTGAGTAAAACGATCATAAATTTTTTGCTGTACAAATTAAATAAACTTATAATAATAATTAAAGAAATAAACAAAAAAAAACCCCAGAAAATTACTTTTTATTCCAAAATTCTATCCCATTATAGCAATCTGTTATTCTAAGAAACAGTTAATGCTCTCCGCTACAGATATATGAAGTGAATATTTAAATATTTTAGTTATTTTAAGTTTTACACTTTCATTTTTTTACATGGTCCATTACTTCATGTTTTTTTTTTTTTACAAAGGCATCACCACATTATCAAGGCCCAGAGGCAACTCAAGGATAAGGGTTAAAGAGTGTACAGTAGAAGTTGGTCAATATAGTAATCATTAGTAATGAAAATTTGGTAAATTTAATAACTTATATGGAACGGCTCATCAAGAACTTATTTACTTTAGACTTGAAGACAACCATATTGTAGTCAGCCGGAAAGCAGGAAAACGGAAGACAATTCCACAGGCATGCAGTTCTAAGAAAGAAGCTTTGTTCATGGAATCTACGTTTAGGTTTAGGCACAGATAAAGAGTGGGGAAATTATTGATAGTGTTTACAGCTAGACGAGTGTTTCTCGTGAAAGTTTGGCGAGGGGGGACCATAGATTGAAGCTCAGTCAAACACTTTCCATGAAAATAATGATACATCAGAGACAAACTCGCAACATCTCTTCTGTGAGATAGAGGTTGCAAGGAGGAGAAAATGACATCTCCTACGAGGCTACGAAGTCTATTTTGAACTCTATCAAGGCAGGCCAAGTCCTTTCTAGCAGCTCCTGCCCAGATGTGGCAACAGTATTCCATCCTTGGACGTACCTGGCTCTTATATAGATAGAGAATAGCATCAGCAGTGAGATATCTACTGGATCGATAGAAAGATCCCACCATTTTTCCAGCGGCCTTGGCAACAGATTTGATATACGTGTTCCATTTAAGATCAGGAGTAATGGTCAAGCCCAGAAGCTTGTCAAAACTTGAGGCCTCCTGAAGACGAGAGCCATTCATTTCAATTGATGACAAATGTGGATTAGAATGTTGATGATGTAAAGAGAGAAGCTTGGTTTTAGATGCATTAAAAGTAACCAGCCACTCCTTTCCCCATTGTACTACGTGCTCAAGATCAGAGGAGAGAGAATTGGAGAGAACTTGCTCGTTTACTGTCTTAAATGTGGTACCATAAATGGTAGTGTCGTCAGCATAAATGTCTACAAATGATGTAAGGATATGATTTGGAAGATCATTAATGTAGATCAGGGAAAGAGTTGGGCCCAGGATGGATCCCTGAGGGACACCGGCATTAATACTGTGAGCTTCTGATTTTTGCCCCTCAACTACTACTCTTATGAACCTATCAGAAAGAAAGGATTTAATAATTGAGAAGACTTTTCCAGCTATACCATAGCTAGCGATCTTATGAAGTAAACCTTTATGCCATACCCTATCAAAGGCTTTAGATATGTCAAGAGCAATTGCCCTAGAAAGATTGCCACCGTCGAGAGATTTGCTAATCCTATGCGATATAACTGTAAGGACATCTGCTGTAGATCTAGCAGAACGGAAACCATATTGAGTGTCACTAAGAAGGTTATTTTTGTTGAGATGGTTGATTACTTCTGTATTTAACAGATTCTAGCAACTTACTCATGACGCACAGGAGACTTATTGGCCTGTACTGAGAGGGGGATGAGCGATCACCTGAATTCTTAAATACAGGGCATACTGATGAGATTTTCCAGGGAGATGGGAAACTATTCTCCTTAAGACAACGTTTAAACAGTTTTGTAAGTATGGGCGCTAGTTCAGGTTGAAGTTTTTTGAGTACTATAATTGGAATACCATCAGGGCCAGTTGCTTTACTGGAATCAAGGTTTTTGATTAGCTTGGCAACATCACGTACAGATATACGTATATCACATAGCGTGTTTTCTGATACAGGAGGAAATATTGGGGGTTGGCCGTCTTGGTCGCAAAGGGTAGAATTAGCTGCAAAGTTCTTGACAAAGAGTTTGGCTTTGTCTGATGCTGACGAGATTACCTCAGGTCCATTGATAATAGTTGGGATGGAGCACACTCTTCTGTTCAGGATTCTGTTTGCTATTTGCCAAAACTGGTGGGAACCAAGCCGCTGCTCAGCTACTTTGGACATAACAGATTGAGCATACAACTCTCTTGCGTTCCTTATTACTTTCTTACAATGTTTTATTTTGTTTTACTTTGTTCGTTTTTCTGTTAAGACAGTAATATCTTTTCTAAAAAAATTTTTTTTCTGTTAAATAAATAGTTATAAATATATATAAAAAATGTATATTTAGTTTATTTACTTATGTCAAATTCGTTTAATATAATTTTCTGAACAAGATAACACATGATTTGACAATGTAAAATACGGATGTGACCCTTCTAGATTTGTTTAACTTACTTTCAAACTTATTTTTGCCAGGCGTAAGTTAAAGTGTGTCATGAGTGCGTGGTCCATTTACAGTTGGTGAAGTGAGGTATAGACCAATTCATACTCTCCAAAAAATTTTAGGTATAGACCAATTCCTACTCTCAAAAAATTGTTGATATAGACCAATTTATACTCTCCAAAAAATTGTAGGTATAGACCAATTCATACTCTCCAAAAAAATTGTAGGTATAGACAAATTTATACTATAGACCAATTCATACTCTCCAATAAATTGTAGGTATAGACCAAGTCATACTCTCCAAAAAATTGTTGATATAGACAAATTCATACTCTCCAAAAAATTGTAGGTATAGACCAAGTCATACTCTCAAAAAAAATGTAGGTATAGACCAATTCATACTCTCCAAAAAATTGTAGGTATAGACCAATTCATGCTCTCCAAAAAATTGTTGATATAGACCAATTGATATTCTCCAAAAAATTGTAGGTATAGACTAATTTATACTCTCCAAAAAATTGTAGGTATAGACTAATTAATACTCTCCAAAAAATTGTAGGTATAGACCAATTTATACTCTGCAAAAAACTGTAGGTATAGACCAATTCATACTCTCCAAAAAAATTGTTGATATAGACCAATTCATACTCTCCAAAAAATTGTAGATATAAACCAATTCATACTCTCCAAAAAATTGTAGGTATAGATCAATTTATACTCTCCAAAAAATTGTAGGTATTGACCAATTTATACTCTCCAAAAAATTGTAGATATAGACCAATTCATAGTCTCCATAAAATTGTAGGTATAGACCAATTAATACTCCAAGAAACTTGTAGGTATAGATCAATTCATGCTCTCCAACAAATTGAAGGTATAGACCAATTTATACTCTCCAGAAAATTGTAGGTATAGATCAATTCATACTCACCAAAACATTGTAGGTATAGACCAATTCATACTCTCCAAAACATTATAGGTAAAGATCAATTAATACTCTCCAAAAAATTGTAGGTATATTTCAATTCATACTCTCCAAAACATTGTAGGTATAGACCAATTTATACTCTCCAAAAAATTGTAGGTATAGACCAATCCATACTCTCCAAAAAATTGTAGCTATAGACCAATTCATACTCTCTACAAAATTGTAGCTATAGACCAATTCATACTCTCTAAAAAATTGTAGGTATAGACCAATTCATACTCTCCAAAACATTGTAGGTATAGACCAATTTATACTCTCCAAAAAACTGTAGGTATAGACCAATTCATACTCTCCAAAACATTGTAGGTATAGACCAATTTATACTCTCCAAAAAATTGTAGGTATAGACCAATTTATACTCTCCAAAAAATTGTAGGTATAGACCAATTTATACTCTCAAAAAAATTGTAGGTATAGACTAATTTATACTCTCCATAAAATTGTAGGTATAGACCAATTCATACTCTCCATAAAATTGTAGGCATAGACCAATTCATGCTCTCCAAAAAAATTGTTGATATAGACCGATTCATACTCTCCAAAAAATTGTAGGTATAGACCAATTCATACTCTCCAAAAAATTGTAGGTATAGACCAATTCATACTCTCCAAAAAATTGTAGGTATAGACTAATTTATACTCTCCAAACTATTGTAGGTATAGACTAATTCATACTCTCAAAAAAATTGTAGGTATAGACCAACTCATACCTTCACAAAAATTGTTGATATAGACAAATTCATACTCTCAAATAATTGTAGGTATAGACCAAGTCATACTCTCCACAAAATTGTAGGTATAGACCAATTTATACTCTCCAAAAAATTGTAGGTATAGATCAATTTATACTCTCCAAAAAATTGTAGGTATAAACCAATTCATACTCTCCAAAAAATTGTAGGTATAGACCAATTTATACTATCCAAAAAATTGTAGATATAGACCAATTCATAATCTCCACATAATTGTAGGTATAGACTAATTTATACTCTCCAAAAAATTGTAGGTATACACCAATTCATACTCTCCAAAAAATTGTAGGTATAGACCAATTCATACTCTCCAACACATTGTAGGTATAGACCAATTTATACTCTCCAAAAAATTGTACGTATAGACCAATGTATACTCTCCAAAAAAATTGTAGGTATAGAACAATTCATACTCTCCAAAACATTGTAGGTATAGACCAATTCATACTCTCCAAAAACTTGTAGGTATAGACAAATTTATACTCTCCAAAAAATTGTAGGTATAGACTAATTCATACTCTCCAAAAAATTGTAGGTATAGACCAATTCATACTCTCCAAAAAATTGTAGGTATAGACCAATTTATACTCTCCAAAAAATTGTAGGTATAGACCAATTCATACTCTTCAAAAAATTGTAGGTATAGACCAATTTATACTCTCCAAAAAATTGTAGGTATAGACCAATTCATACTCTCCAAAAAATTGTTGGTATAGACCAATTCATACTCTCCAAAAAATTGTAGGTATAGACTAATTCATACTCTCCAAAAAATTTTAGGTATAGACTAATTCATACTCTCCAAAAAATTGTACGTATAGACCAATTCATTCTCTCCAAAAAATTATTGATATAGACCCATTTATACTCTCCAAAAATGGGTTACATAGACCAATTCATACTCTCCAAAAATTGTAGGTATAGACTAATCTATACTCTCCAAAAAATTTTAAGTATAGACCAATTCATACTCTCCAAAAAATTGTAGGTATAGACGAATTTATACTCTCCAAAAAATTGTAGATATAGACCAATTCATACTCTCCAAAAAATTGTAGGTATAGACCAAGTCATACTCTCCAAAAAAATTGTAGGTATAGACCAATTCATACTCTCCAAAAAATTGTAGGTATAGACCAATTTATACTCTCAAAAAAATTGTAGGTATAGACTAATTTATACTCTCCAAAAAATTGTAGGTATAAACCAATTCATGCTCTCCAAAAAAATTGTTGATATAGACCAATTCATACTCTCCAAAAAATTGTAGGTATAGACGAATTAATACTCTCCAAAAAATTGTAGGTAAAGACCAATTCATACTCTCCAAAACATTGTAGGTATAGACCAATTTATACTCTCCAAAAAATTGTAGGTATAGACTAATTCATACTCTCCAAAAAATTGTAGGTATAGACCAATTAATACTCTAAAAAAAATTGTTGATATAGACCAATTCATACTCTCCAAAAAATTGTAGGTATAGACCAAGTCATACTCTCCAAAAAATTTTAGGTATAGACCAATTCATACTCTCCAAAAGATTGTAGGTATAGACCAATTCATGCTCTCCAAAAAATTGTTGATATAGACCAATTTATACTCTCCAAAACATTGTAGGTATAGACCAATTTATACTCTCCAAAAAATTGTACGTATAGACCAATTTATACTCTCTAAAAAATTGTAGGTATAGAACAATTCATACTCTCCAAAACATTGTAGGTATAGACCAATTTATACTCTCCAAAAACTTGTAGGTATAGACCAATTTATACTCTCCAAAAAATTGTAGGTATAGACCAATTCATACTCTCCAAAAAATTGTAGCTATAGACCAATTTATACTCTCCAAAAAATTGAAGGTATAGACCAATTCATACTCTCAAAACTATTGTAGGTATAGACGAATTAATACTCTCCAAAAAATTGAAGGTATAGACCAATTCATACTCTCCAATAAATTGTAGGTATAGACCAATTTATACTCTCCAAAAAATTGTAGGTATAGACCAATTCATACTCTCCAAAAATTGTAGGTATAGACCAATTTATACTCTCCAAAAAATTGTAGGTATACCCCAATTACCACTCTCCAAAAAATTGTAGGTATAGACCAATTTATACTCTCCAAAAAATTGTAGGTATAGACCAATTTATACTCTCCAAAAAATGTAGGTATAGACCTATTCATACTCTCCAAAGAATTGTAGGTATAGACCAATTCATACTCTTCAAAAAAATTGTTGATATAGACCAATTTATACTCCTCCAATAAATTGTAGGTATAGACCAATTCATACTCTCCAAGAAATTGTAGGTATAGACCAATTCATACTCTCCAAAAAATTGTAGGGATAGACTAATTTATACTCTCCAAAAAATTGTAGGTATAGACCAATTCGTACTCTTCAAAAAATTGTAGGTATAGACCAATTTATACTCTCCAAAAAAATGTAGGTATAGACTAATTTATACTCTCCGAAAAATTGTAGGTATAGACCAATTTATACTCTCCAAAAAATTGTAGGTATAGACCAATTCATACTCTCCAAAAAATTGTAGGTATACCCCAATTCACACTCTCCAAAAAATTGTAGGTATAGACTAATTCATACTCTCCAAAATATTGTACGTATAGACTAATTAATACTCTCCAAAAAATTGTAGGTATAGACCAATTCATACTCTGCAAAAAACTGTAGGTATAGACCAATTCATACTCTCCAAAAAATTGTTGATATAGACCAATTCATACTCTCCAAAAATTGTAGGTATAGACCAATTTATACTCTCCAAAAAATTGTAGATATAGACCAATTCATACTATCCAAAAACTTGTAGGTATAGACAAATTTATACTCTCCAAAAAATTGTAGGTATAGACCAATTCATACTCTCCAAAAAATTGTAGGTATAGACCAATTTATACTCTCCAAAAAATTGTAGGTATAGACCAATTCATACTCTCAAAAAAATTGTAGGTATAGACCAATTTATACTCTCCAAAACATTGTAGGTATAGACAAAGTCATACTCTCCACAAAATTGTAGGTATAGACAAAGTCATACTCTCCACAAAATTGTAGGTATAGACCAATTCATACTCTCCAAAAAATTGTAGGTATAGACACATTTATACTCTCCAAAAAAATTGTAGGTATAGACCAAGTCATACTCTCCAAAAAATTGTAGCTATAGACCAATTCATACTCTCCAAAAAATTGTAGGTATAGATCAATTTATACTCTCCAAAAAATTGTAGGTATAAACCAATTCATACTCTCCAAAAAATTGTAGGTATAGACACATTTATACTATCCAAAAAATTGTAGATATAGACCAATTCATAATCTCCACATAATTGTAGGTATAGACTAATTTATACTCTCCAAAAAATTGTAGGTATACACCAATTCATACTCTCCAAAAAATTGTAGGTATAGACCAATTCATACTCTCCAAAACATTGTAGGTATAGACCAATTTATACTCTCCAAAAAATTGTACGTATAGACCAATGTATACTCTCCAAAAAAATTGTAGGTATAGAACAATTCATACTCTCCAAAACATTGTAGGTATAGACCAATTCATACTCTCCAAAAACTTGTAGGTATAGACAAATTTATACTCTCCAAAAAATTGTAGGTATAGACTAATTCATACTCTCCAAAAAATTGTAGGTATAGACCAATTCATACTCTCCAAAAAATTGTAGGTATAGACCAATTTATACTCTCCAAAAAATTGTAGTTATAGACCAATTCATACTCTTCAAAAAATTGTAGGTATAGACCAATTTATACTCTCCAAAAAATTGTAGGTATAGACCAATTCATACTCTCCAAAAAATTGTTGGTATAGACCAATTCATACTCTCCAAAAAATTGTAGGTATAGACTAATTCATACTCTCCAAAAAATTTTAGGTATAGACTAATTCATACTCTCCAAAACATTGTACGTATAGACCAATTCATTCTCTCCAAACAATTATTGATATAAACCCATTTATACTCTCCAAAAATGGGTTACATAGACCAATTCATACTCTCCAAATATTGTAGGTATAGACTAATCTATACTCTCCAAAAAATTTTAAGTATAGACCAATTCATACTCTCCAAAAAATTGTAGGTATAGACCAATTTATACTCTCCAAAAAATTGTAGATATAGACCAATTCATACTCTCCAAAAAATTGTAGGTATAGAGCAAGTCATACTCTCCAAAAAAATTGTAGGTATAGACCAATTCATACTCTCCAAAAAATTGTAGGTATAGACCAATTTATACTCTCAAAAAAATTGTAGGTATAGACTAATTTATACTCTCCAAAAAATTGTAGGTATAAACCAATTCATGCTCTCCAAAAAAATTGTTGATATAGACCAATTCATACTCTCCAAAAAATTGTAGGTATAGACGAATTAATACTCTCCAAAAAATTGTAGGTAAAGACCAATTCATACTCTCCAAAACATTGTAGGTATAGACCAATTCATACTCTCCAAAAAATTGTAGGTATAGACTAATTCATACTCTCCAAAAAATTGTAGGTATAGACCAATTAATACTCTAAAAAAAATTGTTGATATAGACCAATTCATACTCTCCAAAAAATTGTAGGTATAGACCAAGTCATACTCTCCAAAAAATTTTAGGTATAGACCAATTCATACTCTCCAAAAGATTGTAGGTATAGACCAATTCATGCTCTCCAAAAAATTGTTGATATAGACCAATTTATACTCTCCAAAACATTGTAGGTATAGACCAATTTATACTCTCCAAAAAATTGTACGTATAGACCAATTTATACTCTCTAAAAAATTGTAGGTATAGAACAATTCATACTCTCCAAAACATTGTAGGTATAGACCAATTCATACTCTCCAAAAACTTGTAGGTATAGACCAATTTATACTCTCCAAAAAATTGTAGGTATAGACCAATTCATACTCTCCAAAAAATTGTAGCTATAGACCAATTTATACTCTCCAAAAAATTGAAGGTATAGACCAATTCATACTCTCAAAACTATTGTAGGTATAGACGAATTAATACTCTCCAAAAAATTGAAGGTATAGACCAATTCATACTCTCCAATAAATTGTAGGTATAGACCAATTTATACTCTCCAAAAAATTGTAGGTATAGACCAATTCATACTCTCCAAAAATTGTAGGTATAGACCAATTTATACTCTCCAAAGAATTGTAGGTATACCCCAATTCACACTCTCCAAAAAATTGTAGGTATAGACCAATTTATACTCTCCAAAAAATTGTAGGTATAGACCAATTTATACTCTCCAAAAAAATGTAGGTATAGACCTATTCATACTCTCCAAAGAATTGTAGGTATAGACCAATTCATACTCTTCAAAAAAATTGTTGATATAGACCAATTTATACTCCTCCAATAAATTGTAGGTATAGACCAATTCATACTCTCCAAGAAATTGTAGGTATAGACCAATTCATACTCTCCAAAAAATTGTAGGGATAGACTAATTTATACTCTCCAAAAAATTGTAGGTATAGACCAATTCGTACTCTTCAAAAAATTGTAGGTATAGACCAATTTATACTCTCCAAAAAAATGTAGGTATAGACTAATTTATACTCTCCGAAAAATTGTAGGTATAGACCAATTTATACTCTCCAAAAAATTGTAGGTATAGACCAATTCATACTCTCCAAAAAATTGTAGGTATACCCCAATTCACACTCTCCAAAAAATTGTAGGTATAGACTAATTCATACTCTCCAAAATATTGTACGTATAGACTAATTAATACTCTCCAAAAAATTGTAGGTATAGACCAATTTATACTCTGCAAAAAACTGTAGGTATAGACCAATTCATACTCTCCAAAAAATTGTTGATATAGACCAATTCATACTCTCCAAAAAATTGTAGGTATAGACCAATTTATACTCTCCAAAAAATTGTAGATATAGACCAATTCATACTATCCAAAAACTTGTAGGTATAGACAAATTTATACTCTCCAAAAAATTGTAGGTATAGACCAATTCATACTCTCCAAAAAATTGTAGGTATAGACCAATTTATACTCTCCAAAAAATTGTAGGTATAGACCAATTCATACTCTCAAAAAAATTGTAGGTATAGACCAATTTATACTCTCCAAAACATTGTAGGTATAGACAAAGTCATACTCTCCACAAAATTGTAGGTATAGACAAAGTCATACTCTCCACAAAATTGTAGGTATAGACCAATTCATACTCTCCAAAAAATTGTAGGTATAGACACATTTATACTCTCCAAAAAAATTGTAGGTATAGACCAAGTCATACTCTCCAAAAAATTGTAGCTATAGACCAATTCATACTCTCCAAAAAATTGTAGGTATAGATCAATTTATACTCTCCAAAAAATTGTAGGTATAAACCAATTCATACTCTCCAAAAAATTGTAGGTATAGACACATTTATACTATCCAAAAAATTGTAGATATAGACCAATTCATAATCTCCACATAATTGTAGGTATAGACTAATTTATACTCTCCAAAAAATTGTAGGTATACACCAATTCATACTCTCTAAAAAATTGTAGGTATAGACCAATTCATACTCTCCAAAACATTGTAGGTATAGACCAATTTATACTCTCCAAAAAATTGTACGTATAGACCAATGTATACTCTCCAAAAAATTGTAGGTATAGAACAATTCATACTCTCCAAAACATTGTAGGTATAGACCAATTCATACTCTCCAAAAACTTGTAGGTATAGACAAATTTATACTCTCCAAAAAATTGTAGGTATAGACTAATTCATACTCTCCAAAAAATTGTAGGTATAGACCAATTCATACTCTCCAAAAAATTGTAGGTATAGACCAATTTATACTCTCCAAAAAATTGTAGGTATAGACCAATTCATACTCTTCAAAAAATTGTAGGTATAGACCAATTCATACTCTCCAAAAAATTGTAGGTATAGACCAATTCATACTCTCCAAAAAATTGTTGGTATAGACCAATTCATACTCTCCAAAAAATTGTAGGTATAGACTAATTCATACTCTCCAAAAAATTTTAGGTATAGACTAATTCATACTCTCCAAAAAATTGTACGTATAGACCAATTCATTCTCTCCAAACAATTATTGATATAAACCCATTTATACTCTCCAAAAATGGGTTACATAGACCAATTCATACTCTCCAAATATTGTAGGTATAGACTAATCTATACTCTCCAAAAAATTTTAAGTATAGACCAATTCATACTCTCCAAAAAATTGTAGGTATAGACACATTTATACTCTCCAAAAAATTGTAGATATAGACCAATTCATACTCTCCAAAAAATTGTAGGTATAGAGCAAGTCATACTCTCCAAAAAAATTGTAGGTATAGACCAATTCATACTCTCCAAAAAATTGTAGGTATAGACCAATTTATACTCTCAAAAAAATTGTAGGTATAGACTAATTTATACTCTCCAAAAAATTGTAGGTATAAACCAATTCATACTCTCCAAAAAAATTGTTGATATAGACCAATTCATACTCTCCAAAAAATTGTAGGTATAGACCAATTCATACTCTCCAAAAAATTGTAGGTAAAGACCAATTCATACTCTCCAAAACATTGTAGGTATAGACCAATTTATACTCTCCAAAAAATTGTAGGTATAGACTAATTCATACTCTCCAAAAAATTGTAGGTATAGACCAATTAATACTCTAAAAAAAATTGTTGATATAGACCAATTAATACTCTCCAAAAAATTGTAGGTATAGACCAAGTCATACTCTCCAAAAAATTTTAGGTATAGACCAATTCATACTCTCCAAAAGATTGTAGGTATAGACCAATTCATGCTCTCCAAAAAATTGTTGATATAGACCAATTTATACTCTCCAAAACATTGTAGGTATAGACCAATTTATACTCTCCAAAAAATTGTACGTATAGACCAATTTATACTCTCTAAAAAATTGTAGGTATAGAACAATTCATACTCTCCAAAACATTGTAGGTATAGACCAATTCATACCTTCCAAAAACTTGTAGGTATAGACCAATTTATACTCTCCAAAAAATTGTAGGTATAGACCAATTCATACTCTCCAAAAAATTGTAGCTATAGACCAATTTATACTCTCCAAAAAATTGAAGGTATAGACCAATTCATACTCTCAAAACTATTGTAGGTATAGACGAATTAATACTCTCCAAAAAATTGAAGGTATAGACCAATTCATACTCTCCAATAAATTGTAGGTATAGACCAATTTATACTCTCCAAAAAATTGTAGGTATAGACCAATTCATACTCTCCAAAAATTGTAGGTATAGACCAATTTATACTCTCCAAAAAATTGTAGGTATACCCCAATTCACACTCTCCAAAAAATTGTAGGTATAGACCAATTTATACTCTCCAAAAAATTGTAGGTATAGACCAATTTATACTCTCCAAAAAAATGTAGGTATAGACCTATTCATACTCTCCAAAGAATTGTAGGTATAGACCAATTCATACTCTTCAAAAAAATTGTTGATATAGACCAATTTATACTCTCCAAAAAATTGTAGGGATAGACTAATTTATACTCTCCAAAAAATTGTAGGTATAGACCAATTTATACTCTCCAAAAAATTGTAGGGATAGACTAATTTATACTCTCCAAAAAATTGTAGGTATAGACCAATTCATACTCTCCAAAAAATTGTAGGGATAGACTAATTTATACTCTCCAAAAAATTGTAGGTATAGAGCAATTCGTACTCTCAAAAAAATTGTAGGTATAGACCAATTTATACTCTCCAAAAAAATGTAGGTATAGACTAATTTATACTCTCCAAAAAATTGTAGGTATAGACCAATTTATACTCTCCAAACAATTGTAGGTATAGACCAATTCATACTCTCCAAAAAATTGTAGGTATACCCCAATTCACACTCTCCAAAAAATTGTAGGTATAGACCAATTCATACTCTCCAAAAAATTGTAGCTATAGACCAATTTATACTCTCCAAAAAATTGAAGGTATAGACCAATTCATACTCTCCAATAAATTGTAGATATAGACCAATTTATACTCTCCAAAAAATTGAAGGTATAGACCAATTCATACTCTCCAATAAATTGTAGGTATAGACCAATTTATACTCTCCAAAAAATTGTAGGTATAGACCAATTCATACTCTCCAAAAAATTGTAGGTATAGACCAATTTATACTCTCCAAAAAATTGTAGGTATACCCCAATTCACACTCTCCAAAAAATTGTAGGTATAGACCAATTTATACTCTCCAAAAAATTGTAGGTATAGACCAATTTATACTCTCCAATAAAATGTAGGTAGGGACCAATTCATACTCTCCAAAGAATTGTAGGTATAGACCAATTCATACTCTTCAAAAAAATTGTTGATATAGACCAATTTATACTCCTCCAAAAAATTGTAGGTATAGACCAAGTCATACTCTCCAAAAAATTGTAGGTATAGACCAATTTATACTCTCCAAAAAATTGTAGGTATAGACCAATTCATACTCTTCAAAAAATTGTAGGTATAGACCAATTTATACTCTCCAAAAAATTGTAGATATAGACCAATTCATACTATCCAAAAACTTGTAGGTATAGACAAATTTATACTCTCCAAAAACTTGTAGGTATAGACCAATTCATACTCTCCAAAAAATTGTAGGTATAGACCAATTTATACTCTCCAAAAAATTGTAGGTATAGACCAATTCATACTCTCCAAAAAATTGTAGCTATAGACCAATTTATACTCTCCAAAAAATTGAAGGTATAGACCAATTCATACTCTCCAATAAATTGTAGGTATAGACCAATTTATACTCTCCAAAAAATTGAAGGTATAGACCAATTCATACTCTCCAATAAATTGTAGGTATAGACCAATTTATACTCTCCAAAAAATTGTAGGTATAGACCAATTCATACTCTCCAAAAAATTGTAGGTATAGACCAATTTATACTCTCCAAAAAATTGTAGGTATACCCCAATTCACACTCTCCAAAAAATTGTAGGTATAGACCAATTTATACTCTCCAAAAGATTGTAGGTATAGACACATTTATACTCTCCAAAAAAATGTAGGTATAGACCAATTCATACTCTCCAAAGAATTGTAGGTATAAACATATTCATACTCTTAAAAAAAATTGTTGATATAGACCAATTTATACTCCTCCAAAAAATTGTAGGTATAGACCAAGTCATACTCTCCAAAAAATTGTAGGTATAGACCAATTTATACTCTCCAAAAAATTGTAGGTATAGACCAATTCATACTCTCCAAAAAATTGTAGGGATAGACTAATTTATACTCTCCAAAAAATTGTAGGTATAGAGCAATTCGTACTCTCAAAAAAATTGTAGGTATAGACCAATTTATACTCTCCAAAAAAATGTAGGTATAGACTAATTTTTACTCTCCAAAAAATTGTAGGTATAGACCAATTTATACTCTCAAAACAATTGTAGGTATAGACCAATTCATACTCTCCAAAAAATTGTAGGTATACCCCAATTCACACTCTCCAAAAAATTGTAGGAATAGACTAATTCATACTCTCCAAAAAATTGTACGTATAGACTAATTAATACTCTCCAAAAAATTGTAGGTATAGACCAATTTATACTCTGCAAAAAACTGTAGGTATAGACCAATTCATACTCTCCAAAAAATTGTTGATATAGACCAATTCATACTCTCCAAAAAATTGTAGATATAGACCAATTCATACTCTCCAAAAAATTGTAGGTATAGACCAATTTATACTCTCCAAAAAATTGTAGATATAGACCAATTCATACTCTCCGAAAACTTGTAGGTATAGACAAATTTATACTCTCCAAAAAATTGTAGGTATAGACCAATTCATACTCTCCAAAACATTGCAGCTATAGACCAATTTATACTCTCCAAAAAATTGTAGGTATAGACCAATTCATACTCTCCAAAAAATTGTAGCTATAGACCAATTTATACTCTCCAAAAAATTGAAGGTATAGACCAATTTATACTCTCCAATAAATTGTAGATATAGACCAATTTATACTCTCCAAAAAATTGAAGGTATAGACCAATTCATACTCTCCAATAAATTGTAGGTATAGACCAATTTATACTCTCCAAAAAATTGTAGGTATAGACCAATTCATACTCTCCAAAAAATTGTAGGTATAGACCAATTTATACTCTCCAAAAAATTGTAGGTATACCCCAATTCACACTCTCCAAAAAATTGTAGGTATAGACCAATTTATACTCTCCAAAAAATTGTAGGTATAGACCAATTTATACTCTCCAATAAAATGTAGGTAGGGACCAATTCATACTCTCCAAAGAATTGTAGGTATAGACCAATTCATACTCTTCAAAAAAATTGTTGATATAGACCAATTTATACTCCTCCAAAAAATTGTAGGTATAGACCAAGTCATACTCTCCAAAAAATTGTAGGTATAGACCAATTTATACTCTCCAAAAAATTGTAGGTATAGATCAATTCATACTCTCCGAAAAATTGTAGGGATAGATTAATTTATACTCTCCAAAAAATTGTAGGTATAGACCAATTCGTACACTCCAAAAAATTGTAGGTATAGACCAATTTATACTCTCCAAAAAAATGTAGGTATAGACTAATTTATACTCTCCAAAAGATTGTAGGTATAGACCAATTTATACTCTCCAAAAAATTGTAGGTATAGACTAATTCATACTCTCCAAAAAATTGTAGGTATACCCCAATTCACACTCTCCAAAAAATTGTAGGTATAGACTAATTCATTCTCTCCAAAAAATTGTACGTATAGACTAATTAATACTCTCCAAAAAATTGTAGGTATAGACCAATTTATACTCTGCAAAAAACTGTAGGTATAGACCAATTCATACTCTCCAAAAAATTGTTGATATAGACCAATTTATACTCTCCAAAAAATTGTAGATATAGACCAATTCATACTCTCCAAAAAATTGTAGGTATAGACCAATTTATACTCTCCAAAGAATTGTAGCTATAGACCAATTCATACTCTCCAAAAAATTGTAGGTATAGACCAATTTATACTCTCCAAAAAATTGTAGGTATAGACCAAGTCATACTTTCCAAAAATTGTAGATATAGACCAATTCATACTCTCCAAAAAATTGGAGGTATTGACCAATTTATACTATCCAAAGAATTGTAGATATAGACCAATTCATAGTCTCCAAAAAATTGTAGCTATAGACCAATTCATACTCCAAAAAAATTGTAGGTATAGATCAATTCATACTCTCCAAAAAATTGAAGGTATAAACCAATTTATACTCTCCAGAAAATTGTAGGTATAGATTAATTCATACTCACCAAAACATGGTAGGTATAGACCAATTCATACTCTCCAAAACATTGTAGGTATAGATCAATTTATACTCTCCAAAAAATTGTAGGTATAGACAAATTCATACTCTCCAAAACATTGTAGCTATAGACCAATTTATACTCTCCAAAAAATTGTAGGTATAGACCAATTCATACTCTCCAAAAAATTGTAGGTATAGACCAATTTATACTCTCCAGAAAATTGTAGGTATAGACCAATTCATACTATCCAAAACATTGTAGGTATAGACCAATTTATACCCTCCAAAACATTGTAGTTATAGACCAATTTATACTCTCTAAAAAATTGTAGGTATAGACTAATTCATACTCTCCAAAAAATTGTAGGTATAGACCAATTCATACTCTCCAAAACATTGTAGGTATAGACCAATTTATACTTTCCAAAAAATTGTAGGTATAGACCAATTCATACTCTCCAAAAAATTGTAGGTATAGACCAATTCATACTCTCCAAAACATTGTAGGTATGGACCAATTCATACTCTCCAAAACATTGTAGGTATAGACCAATTTATACTCTCCAAAATATTGTAGGTATAGACAAATTTATACTCTCCAAAAAATTGTAGGTATAGACCAATTCATACTCTCCAAAACATTGTAGGTATAGACCAATTCATACTCTCCAAAACATTGTAGGTATAGACTAAATTATACTCTCCAAAAAAATGTAGGTATAGACAAATTTACACTCTCCAAAAAATTGTAGGTATAGACCAATTCATACTCTCCAAAAAAGTGTAGGTATACACCAATTCATACTCTCCAAAAAATAGTAAGTATAGACCAATTCATACTCTCCAAGAAATTGTAGGTATAGACCAATTCATACTCTCCAAAAAATTGTAGATATAGACCAAGTCATACTTTCTAAAACATTGTAGGTATAGACCAATGTATACTTTCTAAAAATTGTAGGTATAGACCAATTCATACTCTCCAAAACATTGTAGGTATAGACCAATTTATACTCTCCAAAAAATTGTAGGTATAGACCAATGTATACTTTCCAAAAAATTGTAGGTATAGACCAATTCATACTCTCCAAAGAATTTTAGGTATAGACCAATTCATACTCTCCAAAACATTGTAGGTATAGACCAATTTATACTCTCCAAAACAATGTAGGTATAGACCGAATCATACTCTCAAAATAATTCCAGCGAACACTTAACAGCCATGAATCTCTCCAGAACGCGCTGCTTCCATTCTGCACAGAAATCTCTATTTCTATTACTTCTAACGTAATAGATGTACTGAGACTAAAACCACATTCAGGACTACCAGCAACCACTATAAAAGAGTAATAATGAATGAAAGAGTTTTCTGCTTAGCCCATCAAGTCCAATGTAGCTGAGTAGTTGCTTGGTTCCCACTAATTTTGGCAAATAACAAACAGGGTACTGAATAGAAGTGTGTGCTCTATTCCAACCATCATCAATGGACCTGATGTAATCTCGTCAGCATCGGACAAAGCCAAACTCTTTGCCAAAACTTTGTTGCTAATTCTAATTTATGTGAACAGGGCCGCCAACCCCCCGTATTTTCTCCTGCGTCTTAAAACATGCTACGTGACATATAAATATCCGTGCATGATGTTGCCAAGCTAATCAAAAACCAGGATTCTAGTAAAGCAACTGGCCCTGACATCATTCCTATCAAAGTGCTCAAAAAGCTTCAACCAGAACTAGCTCCCATACTCACAAAGTTATTTAAGTGTTGTCTTCCCAACACCTAGTATTTAAAAATTCAGGTGATCACTCATCTCACTCTCAGTACAGACCAATAAGTCTCCTGTGCATCATGAGTAAGTTGCTAGAATCTGTCTTAAATAGAGAAGTAGTCAACCACCTCAACAAAAATCATCTCGTCAGTGACATGCAATATAGTCTCCGTTCTGCTAGATCTACAGCTGTGTTAACAGTTATATCTCATAGGATTAGCAAATCTCTCAATGGAGGCTTCCGTTCTAAGACAATTGCCCTTGACATATCAAAGGCTTTTGATAGGATGTAGCATGAATGTCTATACCACAAAATCTCCAGCTACGATATCGTTGGAAATGTCTTTTCCATTATTAAATCACTTCTCTCTGATAGGTTCATAAGTGTAGTGGTTGATAGGCAAAAATCTGAAGCTCACAGGATTAATGCTGGAGTCCCTCGGGGATCCATCCTGGGCCCAACTCTCTTCCTGATCTACATCAATGATCTCACAAATCACATTCTAAGATCATTTGTAGACATTTATGCTGACGACACTTTCATCTATGGCAATGCATTAAAAGCTGTAAACGATCAAGTTTTCTCTGATTCTCTCTCCTCTGATATACAGCATGTGGTGCAATGTAGAAAAGCGTGGCTGGTTAATTTTAATGCATCTAAGACCAAACTTCTATCTTTCCATCATCAACGCTCTGATCCCCATTTGCCATCAATTGAAATGAATGGCTTTCATCTTGGGGAGGCTCCATGTTTTGACAAACTTCTGGGTTTGACCTTTACTCCTGATCTGAGATGAAACACGTACATCAAATTCATTACCAGGGCTGCTGGGAAAATGGTAAGATCATTCTACTGTTCCAGTAGATATCTCACTGCTGATGCATTCTCTACACGTGTAAAAGCTAAGTGCATCCAAGGATGAAGTACTGTTGCCACATCTGGGGAGGAGCTGCTAGAAGCAGCTTATCTTGCCTTGACAGAGTTCAAAATAGACTTTGTAACCTAGTGAGGGATGCCATTTTCTCTTCCCTGGAACCTCTTTCCCACAGAAGAGACGTCGCAGGCCTGTGTTTGCTTTATTGTTATTTCCATGGCAAGCACTCGTCTGGGCTCCAATCTATGGTTCCTCCTGGCCTGACTTTCATGAAAAACACTCGTCTATCTGAAACCACTACTAATAATTTCCTCTACTCTTAATCTGTGCCTAAACCTAAATATATATTCCATAAACAAAACTTCTTTCTTAGAACTGCACACCTGTCATCATCAAAACTTCTCTCTGACAAGTTTATTATTAAACACAATTGTTATATTTTATTTTTACTTATTAGTCTATTGATTATTATTTGTTTATTATTGTTATCGTTGTTAAATTTAAGTCTGGTCTTGTAACCTCATGAGTTACATGCTGAGCAAGACAAAGGTTTTGTTCTCCGAATGGAAGTAGTCGGCGCATGCGTCACTAACCAAATGAGCAGTGTTGCCAACTGAGAGTTTAAAAACCCGCTAGATCAGGGGAAAGAAATCTCCAGAAAATCGCTAGATTGTAACTTTTGTCGTCTGAAATTTTCAAAAACCGCTAATTCAAAACAAAAAAAAAAAATTTCCAAAAAAGAAAAACACCATACTTTAACTTCCTACCATAAAAATATTATGAATATAGTATATTCAATATGCAAAGTGTTCCGTGTTTTCTCACTATAAGTTTCTGGAATTATATTGAAGCGGTTAACTCCCCAGAAGGCTTATACATTTTATCAGCTAGTTTTACCTGTTTTATTTTTTTTTTTCAGAGAGGTTATTTTTTACAAGAAACAAATCATAAACTCAAACAGTGTTTATAATAAAAGTCACATTTAAATATACTGCAAATTAAACATCACAATAATGGCTCCAATCTATGGTTCCCCCTGGCCTGACTTTCATGAAAAACACTCGTCTATCTGAAACCACTACTAATAATTTCCTCCTGTTCCATTTTCCTGCTTTCCAACTGATTACAATATGGTTGTCTTCAAATCCGATGTTAACAAATTCTTGATGAGCCATCCCTTTAAGTAATCCATATTACTAAATTTCCACTACTAACGATGACTGACATATTCCCCTTGACCACTGTGCACTCATTAAACCTTATCCTTGAGTGGCCTCCGGGCCTTGATAAGTAGTGACTCCTTTGTAAAACAAAAAAAAAGAAATAAAGATAATTAGAACTAATATTGTTCTTTGATACATAATAATATATGTGGAAATATCTCCGCCATACCTGATCAGCAATTTCTTGTCGACTTCCTTGCATTTTTGATCTAATTAATTTTTTTAATCCCTATATATATATAAAATGTACTCATCTTTCCCCCCTATGATTTTGACCTTAATAGGATTAAAAATCAAGATATTTCATGCGAATGTAATATGCACAAACTGCAGCACAATATCTGAGGTGTGTTATAGGCATATTACCTCTCCACTTCCTTGATAATCGTAGATTCCTATATTTTTTCTGCTAAGAGTTAACTGCCACAATTGGTTAAAATCAATGGAAGTAGTAAAATATTTTCTCTCTAATTAATTCCTTTTTCCCCCGCCACCACTTACACTGTTTCTGGGATCGTTCACAAGGGACAGTTACGGAGGAACACCGATTTGGGTTTTCTTTACTTTGTAGTTGCTTTAAAAAACTGAAATGGAATTTTAACGTTCCTTTTCGTTCTATGCTTTCTACTGGGTGAAACGCACCATGGACTTAACCGAATCGAAGTTATTTATGCCATTTTTTTTTCGCTTTATTTCGTTTTGTAGTTGCTTGAAAAAACTGGAATGGGATTTTAACGTTCCTTTTCATTCTATGCTTTCTACTGGGTGAAACACACCATGGATATAACCGAATCGAAGGGTTATTTATGCCATTTTTTTTTCGCTGTTTTTTTGGTTTCTGTTTTTCTGAAGACGTTCATCATTTTTTTCCCTTGTTTTTGCTTTTTGTTTTTCCAATTTCTTTTTTTACAGAAGTTTTACATTTGTTTGCTGTTTTTTTTTTTGGTTTTTCCGATTTTTTAAAGAAGTTTAACATTGTTTTTTTTTTATATTTAAACAGGGCTATTACTTCGTTTGGCCTTCGGGACAAGATCAAAGTGTAGTATCTGTTCGTGGGGAGGCATAGTAAATAGGTACTTCGTTTATTCTTTACTTTACCACCACCACCCTTACACACACACACACCTCCAAACACCCATACAACGCTGGGTACCCCTGCTAGTTTTCAAATAAAGTAAAATGTTTCACTATAAATAGGCAATCGAATTGTGTTAATTAAGCATGACTACGTTTTAAAATATTCTTTTATAATAATTACATTTTTATACTAATAATTATTAAATGCTTAATTACTTAAGCTCTTTTACAATAATGTCAATTTTTAAATTCTATCAATATGTTATAGTAATAACGTCAATTTTACTATCCAATCAAGTGGTATGCTTAACACGACTTATGTTCCATTTTCTTCCTCATATTTTTGTTTTCTTAAACTGAAAGAGGGCCCTTTTACCTTTTATCTTAGTTTATATATAGTTCATCCTTTTTAAAATAAGTCCCTAAAAAATTAATGAAATTTATCAATTTGTAACACTGGCTGGCATTTGTCTTTATTAGTGGCGGTTTGGAATGATAAAAGTAATACCAATGTTAACCTTAAAAAGAAAGAACTTTATTTGCTTTTTTTACATGTTGGAGAGAATACACCTCTTGTTAATAAGGTTGGCCGGCAACGTGTGTCTTGTTAGTTTGCTGGCTAAACATGTACTGACTACTTGCTTGTCATGACCTACTTTTCGACCTGACTTACCCCCCGCTAGTTGCTAAGCAACAAAGAAAGAGAAAGGCTAAGAAACTATTATTTTGGGGGAATGGTATTATTTTCGTCCTACTTCTTGGCTTTTAAGGGTGACTCACGTCAGTCCTACAAATTATTTGATTTTTAAGAAAATTTTTAAAATCACATTGTTTTCATTGTTTACATCAAAATACGTAGAAATAAAATGTGGTTCCATTTTTCCAGTTTTTAGCTGTTGGGGAATTTTTTTTGGAAAGCAAAACAAAGAAAAAGTCTTTTATAGAATCTTTCGGCTGACGTACACGAGTGAGGCCCCCATAGCGAAATACGCATCACCTCTGGTGTTGTGCGCAACACGTTTCAGGGAGGGATTATTAATTAAAATTATTTTTCAATATTTCCATACTTTGCGTTTTTCACATTATTATTTTTTTAAATTTTTTTTTGTGATATATTTTTGGGGGGGGAGGGGAGGTCGGAGATTATAGTTATTTTTATTTTTTATTGAATAAAAAATATTTTGAATAAAAATAATTATTCAAACAAAAACAGTCATGTTCTTGCCGAGTAGGCTTATTTTTTATTCAAGAAAATAAAAGGTACTCATGCACTTATTGATCCGTCCTGAAATAATAACATTATTTAGAAAGCCATTCTTAATAGGGGGGGTAAGAAGTTAAATTTGTATCTCTCTCTCCCTGTCCCCTCCCGAAAAAAAAAACACAGTCAAACAAAAAATATCCATAAAAAAAATAAAAACATGGCCAAAAAACACGGAAAAAAATGTACCCCCCCCCAAAAAAAAAAAAATATAATATCAAAATAATCAGAAAAGCACAAAGTTCAAGCCAAAATAAAATAAAACAAGGCGACAATTTTTTCTATTTTCAGAATAATGAGGGCTCCCTCGAACGAACTGTGTACAAAATCGGGGCCGATGTGAATTTCGCTATAATGGCCTTACTTGTGTACGTCCGCTAATCTTTCTTCTTGAGAATACTGCAAAAATTTACTGAATCAATTTTATTTTACAAGATTTTACTGTTATTATTTAAAATGGTGCCGAAAATTCCGTTTTTATTAAGTTTCGCTACTAATCGAATAAACCTAAAATCTTCAAATAGATTTAATTCATTTTTGGTAAATGTTTACTTTAACTACAACAGAACACGAACCAATAAAATTTGTTTTTTATAAGTTTTCGGGGTCGCTGACAACGAATCTGATATTAAAACCCGTCGCAAATTTATCGTTTGCATGGAATTAACCCCTGAACCCTCGCACTATTTTGTGCCAACTCACCACCATCGTTTATGCTATTCTTACATGATGCGTTCGCGCATGGACGCGCGTAGTAAGGTGACTTGTCACATCGTAGAATCATTTTTTAGCAAACATTTGAAATAAGAAATTTTCAAAAACAACAAAATATGGTTCCTTTTTCTGTGTTACGTAGTTTTTTTCTTTTTAATTGATCTAAAAAATTTAGTTTTAACGAGCAGTTTACAAAACATTTTTATTTTTCTGTTTTTTTCTCCCCCCCCCCACCGTTTTACAATGCACCGACATACACCAAGCAGAAGAACTGTTTAATTTTTCACAAAAATTCTGTTTACATACCCAATGTAAACAGAATTTTTGTTAAAAATTAAACGGTTCTTCTGCTTGGTGTATGTCGGCGCGCTACTTACGGTAAAACGGTAAATTAAACTGCAGAAGTATCTCTTAAATGTTGTGCAAGTTCTATAATTGAATAACCCCCACTTCAACAAAAAAAGATAAATAAATAAAAAAACGAAAAATAAAAATGTTTTTGTAAATCGCTCGTGAAAACTTAATTTTTTTAGATCAATTAAAAAGCATCAAAAACTACGTAACACAGAAAAATGAACCACTATTTTTTCTTTTTGAAAACCTTGTTATTTCAAATGTCTGCTTAAAAATTCTTCCGCGATGTAATAAGTCACCTTACTACGCACGTCCATGCGCGAACGCATCATGTAAGAATAGCATAAATGACGGCGGTTTTGGCGGTGAGTTGGTACAAAATAGTGCGAGGGTCAGGGGTTAATACCATGAAAACGGTAAATTTGTAAGATTCGTTGTCAGCGAACCCAAAAACCAATAAAAAAAAACAAATTTTATTGGTCGGTGCTTTTTGTAGTTAAAGTAAACATTTACCTCATTTTTAATTATTTTTGAAAAAAAAAAGCTAAATTAATCTAATGTCAATTACCGATATTTTCCTTTTAAAATTGCTTTCCACCTCGATGTGATATTTTTTTGAAAATTAATAAAAACATATCTAAAAAAAAAAAAAAGGTGAAATATAATTCAATTAATGTTATACTTACATTTTATTGAATCTTTTTTCGCTTGACTTTTTTTATGGAAACATTTGTTGATGTTTTAAGGGTCACTTCTTTTTTCTTTTTTTTTTTTTTTTGTTTGTTTTTGCTTTAAAGGCCAGAAATAGGTGGATGATCTCAAGGTCAAATAACGTATCGCGTCATCATCAAAACTTCTCTCTGACAAGTTTATTATTAAACACAATTGTTATATTTTATTTTTACTTATTAGTCTATTGATTATTATTTGTTTATTATTGTTATCGTTGTTAAATTTAAGTCTAGTCTTGTAACCTCATGAGTTAAATGCTGAGCAAGACAAAGGTTTTGTTCTCCGAATGGAAGTAGTCGGCGCATGCGTCACCAACCAAACGAGCAGTGTTGCCAACTGAGATTTTAAAAACCCGCTAGATCAGGGGAAAGAAATCTCCAGAAAATCGCTAGATTTTTAATTTTGGTCGTCTGAAATTTTAAATAACCGCTAATTTAAAACAAAACAAAAAAATTTCCAAAAAAGAAAAACACCATATTTTAACTTCCTACCATAAAAATATTATTCAATATGCAAAGTGTTCCGTGTTTTCTCACTATAAGTTTCTGGAATTATATTGAAGCGGTTAACTCCCCAGAAGGCTTACACATTTTATCAGCTAGTTTTACCTGTTTTACAGAGAGGGTATTTTTTTCAAGAAACAAATCATAAACTCAAACAGTGTTTATAATAAAATTTACATTGAAATATACTGCAAATTAAACATCACAATAATGGTGCTGGTGCACTTAAATATTGAATATTGCCGAATAAATTCTCCATTTTTTTTTTAAATCCACAAAACATAGGCACCAATTTTATATGTGAATTAATTGATATTTTTTTTTAACCATTCATAAGGGAAGATTGGGTAGGGTAGGTAAAAATGGGACAAATGTAAAAATGGGAAAATAGGACAAGATGAAAAACTTTGAGAATATATATAAAGGGATACCATTAAGTTTGTCAATTTAAAAAATAAATTATATCTATATTTAAAAGCAGTTGAGGAGAACCCTTAGCAATCCCCCTCCCAAAAATGAGATTCTGCTTTTTTAGGCGATTACGTGTGAATATTTCGAAAAAATATTTTAGAATTTAAAGTGGGGTCATTTTTTTTTTTTTTCATATAAGTTTATTAAAATGATCCCTCATTTCTAGGACATTCTAACTTTTTGGGACAGGTAACTAATCTTTAATATATGTCTATTCTTAAGTCTGACTCGCAATGTAGTAAAACCACACAAAATCCCCCTTAAAAAGTAAAACATGCAGAATTTATCTCCCATAAAAAAAAATGCTTAACAGTCGTGAGCCCTAAACCGTTAAACACCCTTAGAAATAAGGGTGTTACTTCATATTAAATTGGGCAGCACTTTCCATGCCCATCATTCACAATCGAGTATATTTTTATCTGCTCTGTCGTCTGAATATTTTAAAAATGAAAAAGAAATATGATTGAAATATTTGCCAATTTTACAATATCCTTTGATTTTCAATTTATTTGTATTATTTTTACTTTTCCAAATAAAATTAACGTTAAAGTATATACTATGCTTTATCTTTTCTGTCCTTGGTCAATGAAGGAGAAATCTTTTAAGATTGAAGATTAAAAAAAAGATGTTGCCCCAATTCAAAGTGCCTCTTTTTGGGGGGTAACAGGATTTTCATTATATTAAAAACCTACCTTTGTCATCGTAGGATGTCTTTGTTTGTTTTTTGTTTTTTTTTTTCACAGGTGGAAAACTTTCTGTTATTAACGTTTGCTCAAAAGTACAGTAAGCTTCGCTGAAGTGTTAGCATATGCTGCATCTTAAAAAGTTGGTTCACGTTGACAATTAATTGAAAAAATTAATAAAAATAAGTAAAATCATGAATGATGGCTCTGGGGGGGGGGGTTGCAAGTAAGTAGGAGCAATACAGTCATTTGTTAAAGTGTAGAATAATAACCAGGCGAGAAATTGTAAACAATAATAAAAATCAACAAATACCTGATACCAAATGTATCAAGTATCTTTTATACGTGCTGAAACTGTGTTTAAGTTTTTTTATTTCATTTTTGTTCTTAGTTGTCTTTATAACAATTAACTGCATGTCGTTTAACCATTAGGGACTTCACTCTTGGAAAATTGTATAAAAACTCTATGACTATCACTAACTCTAAATTTGGGAGTGCTTCTCAAACTTAGGGTTAGTTATAGATAAGTCATTTGTTTATAACTTTGAAAAAATTAAACCTCCTTACCCCTTATGTAATAAGCGGCCATTTGTTTATTTTATTTATTTATTTTTTACATGGAGTCACCACTTATCAAGGCATGAAAGCCACTCGGGGATAAGGATTATTGCGTGTTTAGTAATCAATGGGATAATATCGTAGTAATCGTTAGTAATGGAGATTTGATAAAATGTCTTACTTAAGGGGGCGGTTCATCAGGAATTTGTTTATGTTGGACTTGAAGACATCCAAGTTGTAGACAGGTGGGAAACAGGCAAACGGAAGAGAGTTCCACAGGCGTGCACTTCTGAGAAAGAAGCTTTGTTTATTGAATCTACATTTTGATTTAGGCACAGATAGGGAGTGGGGAAAATTATTGACAGTGGATTCAGCTAGACGGGTGTTTTTCGTGAAAGATCGGCGAGGGGGTAACAGAGATTGGAGCTCAGATGAGCACTTGCTATGGAAATAACGATAAAATGACAGGCTCGCAACAACCCTTCTGTGGGAGAGAGGTTGCAGGGAAAAGAAAAGGGCATCCCCACTAAGCTACGAAGTCTATTTTGTACTCTGTCAAGGTAGGATAGGCTGTTTTTAGCAGCTCCTGCCCAGATGTGGCAGCAGTATTCCATCCTCGGACGTACTTGGCTTTTATACAGATAGAGAATTGCATCAGTAGTGAGATATCTACTAGAGAAGTAGAACAATCCCACCATTTTTCCAGCGACATTGGCAACAGATTTGATGTACATGTTCCATTCCAGATCAGGAGTAAAGGTCAATCTCAGAAGTTTTTCAAAACATGGAACCTCCCCAAGACGAGAGTCATCCATTTCAATTGATGCCAGATGGGGATCAGAGCATTGATGATGTAAAGATAGAAGCTTGGTTTTAGATGCATTAAAAGTAACCAGCTACCTCTTTTCCCATTGTAACATGCACTCAAGATCAGAGGAAAGAGAATCAGAGAGAACTTTGTAATTTACGGTCTTTGATGTGTTGCCATAGATGGTCGTGTCATTAGCATAAATGTCAATGAATGATTTAAGTATGTGTTTCGGGAGATCATTGATGCAGATCAGGAAGACAGTTGGGCCCAGGATAGATCCTTGAGGAAGACCAGCATTAATACTGTGGGCTTCTTTCTGCCCATCAACCACTACTCTTATGAGCCTATGAGAGAGAAATGATTTAATAATTGAGAAAACATTTCCAGTTATACCGTAGCTGGAAATCTTGTGAAGTAGGCCTTTATACAAACCTTGTGAAATAGGCTTTTATGCCATACATTTTTTATTCAGTGTGTAAAAACCAATTTGGACAACATATTTTGAAATAAAAAAAAAACGCCCCAAAAAAGACTCTGTTTTAGTACGTTAAAAGAAATGGATTTTTTATATCTACGGTTTTTTTTTTGGGGGGGGGGGTATTACTTTTTTTTTAAATTAACAAATAAATGTTATGGTAAGATTTTTTTTTTTTTTTGCGAAAATAAAGGAAAATACAGCGATAGTTGGAAGAGGAAATTGTGATTTTAACAATCAAACTCTTTAATAAAACAAGGATGAAACTGTTTTTTAAGCTGTGGCAACTCTTTTTTTTTTACTGTAACAAAGCTTATAATATTAATGACACCAACATTTAGTTTTTAATATTACAAAAAAATAAAAATGCGACAATAGTTGTAGAGGAATTGTAATTTTTATTACACCATTATTAGTAGCGTCCTCGTCCTACTAGGTAGGTTGGTAGATAATTAAATTCTACTGTGTTTGGTATAAGTTTTACTTTTTTTTGTCATTCTTTTGAATGAGATCTGTTATATAACATTTGTTACATTAAAAAAAAATGTTACAACTTTTTATTTTAATGTTTTGATTTGATAAAAAATATCGTATATAGCGTCCTAAATTATGAGATAAAAAATGAACAAATTTCTTAGTAAAAGAGAGTTGTCTCCCCCTGCACAGTGAACGACTGTAAAAGAGCGGCGACTTTATAGGTTTTCAGGTATGCTTACAATGAATAGACACCCTCAACCTCCACATCTTAAGAACAGCTTTCAGAATTGACACCCCCAACCTCCCCATGTTAAGAATGGATTTCGGAATAGACATCCCCATGTAACAGCTTTCGGAATTTGGCACTTCAGATATATATGACCGTTTTGAACAACATGAGAAACCTCCTACTTAAATCTTCAGGTTTCCGAAATTTTACTAATGCATAAAAATTCTTGTATTTGTAATTTGTGTACATATTGATAATATCTAATTTTTTTTTTTACTTGATTTTTATTATTTTATCAATTATTTTCGATTTTTTGGGCGCATGCAAAATTAAAAAAGAAAGATGAAAACGGAAAGAAATTTAAATTTCCGTTCCGTTTTTAAAACAACCGTAAAACAGCACGTTCTTTGCATGTTTGGTGCTTCTACACTTTATCACCGAAATTGGAGATGCCATTTTATTTCATGCGCCTGCTGTCCAAATACAAGGGAGAAACCATTATTTTAAACTATGGCCGAAGCATGAAATAAATAATTAAAAAAATTAAAGCGGAGAACGAACGATTGCTTCCGGAGGGAAAGAATAAATTAACCTAAAATTAACATTTATTACTCCCGGAAACGTGATAAAACCGACATTACTGGAGAAAATGAATCTTGACAATATTACTCAAGAAGATATCTATATTTTTTTTTTTACAGATAATAACATCAGGATGATAGGCTTTCCTTCTCCATTCAAAAAAGGAGGAGGAGGAGGAACAACAACAACAATAACAGCAATAATGATAATAATAATAATAATAATAATAATAATAATAATAATAAACGGTGGCGCTTTTCAGTTTCATTTAAATTAATTTGTTGTTGACCCTTCAAAGTTACTTTAATTAAAAAAAATATTTAAAATTATTTTACGTTCGAAAAAAAACAAAAAAAAAAACAAACAAAAAAAAACAGAAAAAAAAAAACAAGCAAACTATTTTATAAAAATCCAATGTTGCTTTCATTTCAAAATTGTTTTATTAAAATTATATTTTCTGACATAAACTTTTCGGTACTTACGCAGAGAGTGATCCGTGCTGAAATAATAACGTTATTATTTAAAAAGCCATTCTTAACATGGGGAGGGTAGGGTATTTTGCACCTATTCTGTACTTTAACCTTACAATTAAATTAAAAAAAAAAACATATCATAAAACTTTAATTAAACGTGGAAATACGATTTAAAAAATAGCGTGGATCACTCTCTGCATTCGCACCTTATTTTTATTTTAAAACTAATAATTTTTAATATTCTTGATTTGACAGTGTAAAATACTGATGTGACCCTTCTTTAAGGTTAAAATTAAAGTGGAGAACCTAATATTAACATTTATTACTTCCGAAAACGTGGTGAAACCGACATTACTGGAAAAAAATGAATCGTGACAATGTTACTCAAGAAGACATCTTTTTTTTTTTTTACAGAAAATAACATCAGGATGACAGACTTTCTACCTCGCAGGTTTTCAAATTTGTTCCTGTGAGAGGGAAATGCGAATGATACCTGCAAGGGATCTCCCTCTCCATTCCATGTTTAAAAAGGATGTGTCCTCTATAGTATCAGATCTGACCGAATGGTTACATGTAGGCATAGGCCAATTCATACCATCCCAAAAATTCCAACAAAGACCTAACAGCCAGACATGGTTCTCCCCCGAATGTGCTGCTGCCATCGCACACAGAAATCACTTTTTCCATAGCTACCAACGTAATAGATGCACTGAAACTAAAGCTGCTTTCAGAACCGCCAGCAACCATTGTAAAAGAGTAATAAAAAATGCAAGAGAACTATATGTGCAATCCGTTAAGTCCAAAGTAGCTGAGCAGCGGCTTGGTTCCCACCAGTTCTGGCAAATAGCAAATAGGATCTTGAACAGAAACGTGCGCTCTATCCCAACCATTATCAATGAACCAGAGGTCATCTCGACAGCATTCGACAAGGCCAAACTATTTGCCAAAAACTTTGCGGCAAATTCTACCCTGTGTGACGAAGGCCATCAACTCCCATATTCCCTCCTATAACAGACAACATGCTATGCAACATACAAATATCTGTGCGTGAGGTCGCCAAGCTAATCAAGAACCTTGACTCCAGTAAAGCAACTGGTCCCAACGGTATTCCAATTATAGTGTTAAAAAAATTACAACCAGAACTTGCCCCCATACTTTCCAAACTGTTTAAGCATTGCCTTAAGGAGAAGTGCTTTCCAACACCCTGGAAAACCTCATCAGTTTGCCCTATATTTAAGAATTCAGGTGATAAGTCATTCCCCTCTCAGTACAGACCAATAAGTCTCCTGTGTGCCATGAGTAAGTTGCTGGAATCCACAATAAATAGAGAAGTAGTCAACCACCTCAGCAGAAATAACCTTCTTAGTGACACGCAATATGGTTTCTGCTCTACTAGATCTACAGCAGATGTGCTAACGGTTATATCTCATAGGATTAGCGAATCTCTCGACAAAGGCTTCATTTCTAGGGCAATTGCTCTCGACATATCAAAGGCCTTTGATAAGGTTTGGCATAAAGGCCTACTACACAAGATTTCCAGCTACGGTATAACTGGAAATGTTTTCTCTATCATTAAGTCATTTCTCTCAGATAGGCTCATAAGAGTAGTTGTTGATGGGCAGAAATCAGAGGCCCACAGTATTAATGCTGGAGTCCCTTAGGGGTCCATACTGGGCCCAACTCTCTTTCTGATCTACATCAATGATCTCCCAAAACACATACTAAAATCTTTCATTGACATCTATGCTGATGACACGACCATCTATGGCAACACATCAAAGGCCGTAAATGATGATGTTCTCTCTGATTCTCTCTCCTCTGATCTTGAGCCCGTGGTACAGTGGGGAAAGAGGTGGCTGGTTACCTTTAATGCATTTAAGACCAAGCTCCTATCTCTACATCATAAACGCTCTGATCCCCATCTGGCATCAATTGAAATGGATGGCTCTCGTCTAAGGGAGGCCCCAGGATTTGATAAGCTCCTGGGTTTGACCTTTACACCTGATCTGAAATGGAACACATACATCAAGTCTGTGGCCAAGGTCGCTGGAAAAATGGTGGGATCCTTCTACCGCTCCAGAAGATATCTCACTACTGATGCAATTCTCTATCTATATAAGAGCCAACTACGACCAAAGATGGAGTACTGCTGCCACATCTAGGCGGGGGCTGCAAAAAACAGCCTATCCTGCCTTGACGGAGTACAAAATAGACTCCGTGGCTTGGTGGAGGATGCCCTTTTCTCTACCCTGCAACCTCTTTCCCACAGAAGAGACGTAGCGAGCCTGTCAGTGTTCTATCGTTACTTCCATGGCAGGTGCTCATCTGAGCTCCATTCTCTGATCCCCCCTCGCCGATCTTTCTCAAAAAACACCCGACTAGCTGAAACCACCGTCAATAATTTTCCCCACTCCCTATCTGTGCCTAAATCAAAACGTAGATACCATAAACAAAGCTTCTTTCTTAGAACTGCACGCCTGTGGAAATCTGTTCCACTTGTCTGTTTCTCTCCTGACTTCAACCTGGATGTCTTCAAGTCCAATACAAACAAATTCCTGATGAACCGCCCCCCCCCTAAGTAATGACACCTTAACAATTATCCAATACTATTGCTACACTATTCCTTTGATTACTGTACACACAATAACCCTTATCCCTGAGTGGCCATTGGGCCTTGATAAGTGGTGAACTCCATGTAAAAAAAAAAAAAGAAAAAAAAATCCGTGACGGTTTTATATGGCGGTGTCGGTGTCCCCATCAACTTTTCAATAAATGTTTGGGTTGAATCCAATTTTAGCGTTACAAATTCCAGAGAATTTTTTGCAGATCGGCACTACTGCTAAACAAATTACTTTGCGCTAAATAATAGTTTTTGATTAAAAAAATAACCATTGTAAGCACTGAAAAAAATATCGAAGCCGGTGATTTTGTTTACTTTATCGCCATCTTCTAAATTGAAAATAAAAATGTCCGCTTCTTGTCTTCCTCATAAAATCATCTTTTAATCTGATTGGTCAATTTTTTTCTTCGAGAGTGACCTGCCCTTTCTTTTTTTTTTTTTTTTTTGGTGGGGGGGTCACTTTGAAAATAAAGTAAAACAAACGAGAAAATTATTAAACAAGATTTAGTTTTTTTCCTTCAATGTGCATTAATGTTACGCTTTTCTCGAAGCTTATTTTACCGAATCCGTACGAATGTAAAATAAATGTCTAATAATGTTTGTTTTATTTTTATTCGAATCTTGTTTAATAATTTTTTTTGTTTGTTTTATTAAAAAGGAAAATTTCACAACCACCCCCACCCCACCCCCAGTTGAAAGAAAAAAAAACAAATCCTGTTTAATAATTTTTTCGTTTAAGTAAAAATCCGTCTCCCCACCCCCCAAAAAAAGAAAAATAATTCGTTTAGCAATAGTGCCGATCCTCAAAATATTCTCTGGAATTTGTAACACTAAAATTGGATTCAACCAATGTTTGGTGCAAGTCTATAAATGGTCCACAAGTAATCCTTTTTACTATAAAAATCTGAAAAAAAATCTTTATAATGTACGTACTTGATGTCTATTCCGAAAATCAGGTAAATCGATCAAGTAGTTTTTCTTTTTTAAGAAAATCAAATATTATCAGACATTTTACCGAAAAAAAAAAACCCATCAAAACTACGTAACACAGAAAAATGAACCACATGTTTTTGTTTCTGAAAACTTTCTTGTTTATTTCAAAGGTATTCTTCTGCGATGTGACAAGTCACCTTACTACGCGCGTCCATGCGCAAACACGTCGCATCATGTAAGAATAGCATAAACGATGGCGGTGAGTTGGCACGAAATAGTGCGAGGGTTCAGGGGTTAATACCATGCAAACGGTAAATTTGCGACAGGTTTGAATATCAGATTCGTTGTTAGCGACCCCGAAAACTTATAAAAAAAAAAAAACAAATTTTATTGGTCGGTGTTCTGTTGTAGTTAAAGTAAACATTTACCAAAAAAGAATATGAATAAAAACAATACCTTAAAAATGATTAATGAAAATCCATTAATTTTAAAATGGGTTAAAAATATTCATATTTATAAAATCAATCGTATTCAGCGTGACCCTTGGTTTTTTTAACTCTCGATATTTTTCCGTTTTGTTGTTGTTGTTGTTGTTGTTGATGATGATGATGATGATGATGATGATGATGAACAACAACAACAAAACAACTTTTGAGAGAGAGAGAGAGAGAGAGAGAGAGAGAGAGAGAGAGTCGTTTCGGTTGATTGCGCATGTGCCGAACTACTTCTTTTTCATGCTCAGCATGTAATTCATGAGCTCACAGAGCTAGGGTTATAGATTTAAATTTAACAATGATAGCATTAAAAGATTCACTGTTAGAAATTTCAGAATGCAAGGGCGATAACTGCTAGATTGTTCAATCACACGATTATTTTGACCAATGAAATTGCATTGTTTCAGTGGCTGCGGAGGATTCAGGAATTGGCGGGAATATTGTGTTTCTTCAAACAGATTTCCATTCCGTGTCGAGCAAAGCAGACGCGTGGTGTCTCGCTCCGTGCCAAATGAACTATCAGGCAGGGTTCTATTCTATTTGTTATCTCCGCTCACTTAAATGCGGATACAAGCCTGAGGCAAAAATGTTTATGGACTAATTACATTCATCATCATTGCGCGCAGGAGGGCATCCTTTATTATGGAACATCGATCGCAATGTGCGTTGTTCTTATTTAGAGAGTCCGGAAGGATTTCGAAGAACCCTCAACCACTTCTACGAGCAGCCGAATTCAACCAGCATCTTCAAAGAAGAAAACTACCTACACCTTTCGAGGCATAAACTACCCGCCATTTGGCCGAAGCTAAAAAGGTGCACTCTTTTGCAATTATGGACTCATTTTACTTTTCTTGTAAATAAAATATTCTTGGAATTTAAGGTGAGCCTTTGTTGCTTTTCTGGGTGTCTCTTTCATTCTGCCAAAGGCAAAAACGAGTAAGAGAAATTCTTACACCGTTTTTATTGCAAAAGAAATCCCCCCCCTCCAATTTTTTTTTCTTATGAGTAATAACGTTCTTATTGCATAAGATTTCGATTCCCCCCCCCACATTATTTTGGATTTATTCCTTTCATTGTGTCGCCTTTAAAAAAATAATATTTAATATTCTTTTTTATATTTAATTTGTAATGGTCCTTAAAAGACCATGTGCTTTGAAAAAAAAATAATATATTGAATATTCATTCTTATATTAAATTGTAATGGTACATAAAAGAACTTATTCATTGAAAAATAAATATTATTTCATGTAAATTGTAACTGAAGTTCATTTGAAAAAAAAAAATTATTTCATGTAAATTGTAAACTGAAGTTTTAATTCGTAAAAAAAAAAACCTTTCAAATATTTTACGATAATTGTAATCGTTTAAATAATGTATGGAAAGCAATTATATATTAATTCTTGAATTCATAATTGATTCATTGTTGAAATGTGTTGTCGTAATGTCCGTCTGAACTTTCCTTATGGGTTTAAATTCCTTGTTCATTGAGAGTCACAAATTTTGTTGACGTAACCCCCTTCAGATAATAGTTGTTCTCGTCGGAGAATCCTTTTCGCACCCTTTG
The DNA here is from genome assembly GCF_053919585.1 of Euprymna scolopes. Lineage (NCBI taxonomy): Eukaryota > Metazoa > Mollusca > Cephalopoda > Sepiida > Sepiolidae > Euprymna > Euprymna scolopes. The sequence continues at coordinate 48,882,582 of NC_136526.1, read as the reverse complement.
CTTTTATTTTCCCACATGGGAACGGCCATTTTTTTTTTCTCGTGTTGTGTCCTTCGAACATGGCAAATTCAAATCTCCTTGGTCGAATAGAGGCTAAGAAGTTTTGTATAACGGCTTCTTTGGATTGGATGAACGAGAGAGGAGGTGGGCGTTGTATAAATAATTTTTCTTCGGACATCGAGAAACGATTGTCTGAAGTGGACGATTTATTAGATCAGTTAATTTTGGAGTCCCCAGATGAGGAAAGACTAAATATCTATTGTGGCTTCGAAATGTTTAAGGCGGAAGTCCACGACAGACTGGCTGAGCTCCAGCTAGAGATTGAGAAATCAAGGGATATTGTTCCCATGAAAATGGAGTTGGAATGCCCCCCTTTAGTGGGGATCCAACCTCCAATAAGTTTGAATTCCGTGGGTTCCTAAGGAAATTTTAATTCTGTACTGCGAACATGAAAAGTGCAGATAAATTATTATTGCTAAAATCCAAATTATCAGGAGAGGCGTTTAATATTGTTTCTAGGTTTGATGTGATTCCCGAGAATTACGACGCAGCTTTGGAGTGTCTGAAGGAAAAATATTAAATCCTTCAGCAATTATGAACAAAATATTCAATGACATTATTCCGCAACCAGAGCATTATGCGTCTTTGAGGGATATCAGAATCCTCCTCCAGCGAGTAAAACTAGAACTGACGGAGATGGATAATTCCTTTGGCACGGATTTTCTTACAGATAAATCCACCTCAGGAAGATTAATAGCTCATATTCTGTTCGCTAGATTTCCGAACAGTGTTTGCAGAGAAATAATGAATAAATCCTGTGAACGGTTTCCTTCTTTAAAGTCTATTTTAATGTATACGTTTGACGTTATAGACATAATAATAGCGTCGCCTTTAAATGTGTCAAGGCGGGAAAATTTCCTGCCAAACATGTCGGGTTCATTGAATGCTGGAACCCTCGTGGCGAAGAATTCAGAGCCAAAACAAATCAAGTCCTTTCAGAGTAATAATAACTCTAAGTCTTTCGTCAAAAATGGCGAAAATAAATTTTGTAAATTGTGTCAGGTTGATGGTCACCTGACAAGAGTTTGTTCTAAATTTCCAAATTCGGAATCTAAAATTATTCGAGCGAAAGAATTAAGATTATGTTTCCAGTGCCTTGGTGAGCACTCAGAGTCCAGTTGCAGGGGGGTAAAGGAGTTCCCCTTCCATTGTAGTAATTGTGGTCTAAAAAACCATTATTCCTTAATGTGTCCTAAAGGCTCTAGATCCTTTGTGGGACGTACTTTCATGGCGGATCAGGACAAGAGTATTAGTTCTGTACTCAAGATATCTATGAAGGTTAAAGGGCACCCGGTTTATTTTTTCTGTCTGATAGATACGGGTAGCCAAAAATCCATTTTCTCTAAAATAATTCTGGACCGGTTGATTCACAACCGTAATCTAAATCCTGAGACGGTACAAATGTCCGTCAATACCCTTGTGGGGAATAAGTCCTTACATCTTTCAGAGCTGGAAGTGTCTATTAAATTGGGACATCAGCGTCCTTTTTATCATTCTGCATTGTTTGCTGAAAATTTTTAATTGAAATTTAACGTAAACAGGTTTGATGAGATTACGTTGAATTTAACTGAAAAAGGGTATAAGTTTTGCCCTGGTTATTCTGAACTAAACGGTTCTAACATTCTCGGTATCATTAGCCCGGATCTTATTCCTAAAATCCATTATCTCAGTTTAATTAAGTGCTTGGGAGTTTCCGCTTGGAAACTCCCCAATTATATCATTCCCTTCGGTGAGGGGTCAAGTTTTTTAAACAAAAATGATAAGGCTGTGGAAAAATTGCCAGCCTTCGATCAAGTTATTAAAACACTCCCTATGTGTCAGTCATATTTAATTGATAGTGTATTAAAGCCAGTAGCATCTTACGAGGATGTGCTGCAACCTTTTTTTGACGGTCCTGCTGTTGAACGTGGAGTAGAAAAGTTTTTTTCTCTGGACTCCATAGGTATCGAGGATGCCAACCAGTTGTCTTCAATTGATAAAGAAAAAATAAATGCCTTCGAAGAGGCTATAGTTCTCAAGGAAGGAAAATATTACGCTGAGCTGCCTAGGGAGCATGACAAGCTTCTCAACGTGGAGTCCAATTATGTGCCTTCACTGCGAATAATTCATAGGGTGGCCCAGTCCTTGGAAGGAAAAGGACTGTATAACGATTATATACAGGTCTTCAAAGAATACGAAGACTGCGGAATTATCGAACCTTTCTCCGTTCCCCATGGAACTTATGAGAATTATAAATGGATTCCCCATCGGCCAGTAATTAAAGAAGGTCTGGGAATAACTACAAAAATCTGCCCTGTTTTCAATTGTTCATTGAAATGTAAAGGTAGCATTTCGATTAACGACGCTGCATATTCGGGTGTTTACATGACTGCATTGTTGCTAGATATTCTACTAGCTTTCCGAAAAGAAAAATATGTGCTTTTGGGCGATTTGCGCAAAGCTTTTTTACAGATCAGGTTAAAATCAATTAAAGATAAAAATAGATTTTGTTTTTTCCTCAAGGTAGATGGCAAATTGTGCGCCTACCGATTTAATACTATTATTTTTGGGTTCAATGCCAGCCCTTTTATATTAAGCTTTATACTTAAGCATCATGCCAAAAAATATGAAGACAATTTAGCTTCACATTCGATTTCCAATAATTTCTATGTTGACAATTTAGTTACTACTAATAGTGACCGAGATACTCTAACCCATGTGTATAATAAAGTCCGCGACAGACTCGGAGAAGCGGGGTTTGAGCTCCAATCCTGCAACTCCAATTGCACGAGCATACAAAATAAAATGATGGAAACGGTACTATCTCGTCTTCTTCCCCCACCTTTGAAAAGGTGCTGGGGTATCAATATTCTGTTGAAAGGGATACCCTTAAACTTGCTCCATCTGTAATAGATGGCAATGCCAATACCAAACGCAAGATAATATCTCAAGTTTCAAGTGTATATGATCCATTATCTTTACTTCTTCCTGTCACCGTGCAGGGGAAGATTATTATTAGTCAACTGTGGAAAAAGGAGTTGTCTTGGGATCAACAAATCCCTGAAGAAGTTAAGGCCACATGGCAAGCACATGCCAACGAGCTGAATTGTATAGGAGACTTTGAATTTCCTAGATGTACTCTCCTAGCGGAATCCCCTGTTGAAATTATTTGCTTTAGCGATGCTTCTAAGCACGCTTATGGGTTTTTCGTGTATGCAAAACAAGGTGCTCAGTGTTCCTTGATATTCGCCAAGGCAAAAGTGGCACCCATCAAGGGAAAATCACTACCTGTTTTGGAATTATTAGCTATATTTCTAGCGTTTAAAGTTATTCCACAAGTTTTGGGTGCTCTAGCGCCCATCAATATCAAGTCCTTTTTTGTTGTGTCTAATGCACAAGTAGCCCTGTCATGGATTTTGAATGGGAAGGCTGCGAGAAAAAATATATTTGTAGAAAATTGCGTGTCAGACATTAATAAGTTCATTGAAAACATTAAACTTAAATACGGGATAAACCCTGAATTTAGATATGTTCCTTCGTCGGATAATCCGGCTGATCTTTTAACCAGAGGTATTACTGCCTCTAAGTTCAAACAATTTTTCAAATTTTGGACCTGCAGACCAGATTGGCTTAATCAAGTTGAAATCAGCTGGCCCACGTCCCCCTTGCCTTGTCTTAACAATGTTAACAGAAAGATGGTAACATGTATGTTCTCGGATGAAACTGCTTCTAACGAGAATCACTTGCCAATTAAGATATCTGATTTTTCCTCATTAACTAAGGCTATTAATGTCTTAGAAAAAGTTGTGAGATTCGGTGATAAATTCCGTCACCGAAAGACTGACACCGTCAAGATAGCTAAATTTTTGCTCTTCTCTCATTTACAAAGGGAAGCCTTTCCCACGGAACTTGCTTATTTGCAACAACCCTCTAATAGGGCTGCTCCCCCAAGAGTTACGGCCCTTGGGTTATTCCTAGATAGGGAGGGACTGATACGGACTCAAGGACGTATTCAGAACTCCGAGGTTTTCACATATAAAGTGAAATTTCCTATATTGTTAGGAAAAATACCCACCTGACCAAATTGGTCATTATTGAAACTCACCAGAATTGTTGTCATATGGGAGCAAATTCAACCCTTAGCAAGGTGAGGCTATCGGGTTTTTGGATCCCCCAAGGGAGACAGGCGGTGAAGTCGGTTCGCCGTGACTGTGTTATATGTAAGAGAATTAATTCTCTACCGTACAACGCACCCTCTGGGTCTCAACTGCCTTCTGATAGAGTAAATTTTGTCCAGCCCTTCAAATGTGTAGGGGTGGATTTTACTGGACATTTTTTTTGTCAAAAACAATAATGAGGATGTCAAAATGTACATCCTACTGTTTACTTGCATGAGTTTACGTGCCATACACTTGGAATTGGTACCGGACATGAGCGCAAGATCTTTCTTGTTAGCGTTCATTAGGTTCACCAACTTATTTGGTGTACCAACTCATATGTATTCCGACAATGCTAAATCTTTCATAGCGTCGGGTATTATATTATCAGACATATTTGTGTCTGATGAATTTAGAGAACATTTCAAATCCACTACTATTGTTCATTATACCATTCCCCTGTACTCTGCATGGCATGGTGGAGTATGGGAGAGATTAATTAAAACTGTGAAACAGTGTCCTTCCAAGTTGTTGGGTAGGAGGAGGGTCGGTTATTTTGAATTCCTAACAGCCCTTTCAGATGTTCAAAAGGCCATAAATGATAGGCCTCTAACATTTATTTCAGCTTCTGATAGAGGCCTTGATGGGTTGACTCCCAACCATTTTTTGCAGACAGGATATCATCCCAGCCTGCTTATCAATCTTAGTGGTTCAGAGGACCCTTGTCCAGAACCGCCAACAATGGAACAACACCTATGGTGTGTTGCGACTCGTGCAATGAGTGGTACCATTTTGGTTGTGTCGGGGTCGACCAACAAGTTACCGTTGAAGATTGGGTGTGTCCGGATTGTGCGGACCAAACACCAAGTTAATAATTGTATATTCCTTTTATAGACTCATCAGTAGAGTCATACCTTTTATTACTAATAAATTCTCTGTTTGCCATAGAGAGATCGTTATAAGTTCAGATTGACAACAGACACACATTGAATTTAATTGTTATTATTGTGTTAATATTAAGTCCTTTGGGACAGAATTTCATTGTAATAACTTGTCCAAATAGGCGACAATCATTAATTTCCCGATAAAAAAAAGAAAGAAATGAGTAATCCATTTCTTTCTCTTCCTTCCTTTGGCAGTGTGTTAGAAATTTCAGAATGCAAGGGCGATAACTGCTAGATTGTTCAATCACGCGATTATTTTGACCAATGAAATGGCATTGTTTCAGTTGCTGCGGAGGATTCAGGAATTGGCGGGAATATTGTGTATCTTCAAACAGATTTCCATTCCGTGTCGAGCAAAGCAGACGCGTGGTGTCTTGCTCCGTGCCAAATGTACTATAAGGCAGGGTTCTATTCTATTTGTTATCTCCGCTCACTTAAATGCGGATACAAGCCTGAGGCAAAAATGTTTATGGACTAATTACATTCATCATCATTGCCCGCAGGAGGGCATCCTTTATTATGGAACATCGATCGCAATGTGCGTTGTTCTTATTTGACCAGTCTGGAAGGATTTCGAAGAACCCTCAACCACTTCTACGAGCGGCCGAATTCCACCAGCATCTTCAAAGAAGAAAACTACCTACACCTTTCGAGGCATAAACTACCCGCCATTTGGCTGAAGCTAAAGAGGTGCACTCTTTTGCAAATATGGACTCATTTTATCTTTCTTGTAAATAAAATATTCTTGGAATTTAAGGTGAGCCTTTGTTGCTTTTCTGAGTGTCTCTTTCATTCTGCCAAAGGCAAAAACGAGTAAGAGAAATTCTTACATCACCTAATTCTACCCTTTAAAGCAAAAAACAAACAAACAAACAAACAAAAACAACACACTCAACCCTTAAAACATCAACGAATTAAAATCAATCGTAATCAGTGTGATCCTTGATTTTTTAACTCTCAATCATTTCCCGCTTTTTATTATTATTATTATTATTATTATTATTATTATTATTATAAAAACACAAAACAACAACAACAAAAACTTGAGAGAGAGAGAGAGAGAGAGAGAGAGAGAGAGAGAGAGAGACTTGTTTGGGTTGATTGCGCATGTGCCGACCTTTTTCATGCTCAGCAATGACCTCACAGAGCTAGATTTATAGATTTAAATTTAACAACGATAACATCAAAAGAGTCACTTAATTCTGCCTTTTAAAGCAAAACAAAACAAAAAAAAACACACACACACTCAACCCTTAAAACATCAACGAATGTTTCGATGAAACAAGTCAAGCAAACGTAAGTAAAATATTATTTGAATTATTTCAACCTTTTTGTAAATATGTTTTTATTAATTAAAAAAAATATATATCACACCGAGGTGGAAAGCAATTTTAGAAAGCAAATGTCTGTAATTGGGATTAGATAAATTTAACTTTTTAAAAAACATAATTAAAAATTTAATCTCTTTGACAATTTTATGCGAATTCGGTTGATCATAGCGAAAAATTAGTTGCTTGTTGACAATTAAACTACGTTAGAACAATAAACAAGGGAGATAATTGCATATTTCGCCGTTATCGGGAGATGGCCGAGATAATTCAATTTGCCGCAGCAAATAAATATATAAGTTAATAAATAATAATACTGAATAAATAATTAATGAATAATAATAATAGGTAAACGTGCAGTTTGGCGGTGGAAATTATTTGATGGACAAAAAATTATAAAAACTATTTTTATATAAAACACATTAGACTCAAACCAGAAAAAAAAATTCATTTATTATTTTTTCATTAATTTTATTAGACTAAATGTACGACATTCGAGGCCGTCGTATTGCTATTAAAATTTCGCCTTTATACTGGTTGACAGGGCCTTTTTAAGGCCAAATTTGGTCTTTTTTTTTTACACACCTTCATTACAAAAAAAATATATGGCGGTCAAAAACATGGTCCATGAAAGAGCATAAAACGGCCAAATTTGGCCTTAAAAAGGCCAATCTGTCAAACAGTAAGACGACCAAATTTTAAAAGCAACACGGCGGCCCTGAATGTGATACATTTTGTTTAATAAAAGTGATGAAAAAATAATAAACATGATTTTTTTCTGGTATTTGGGTCTAATATTATTTTATATAAAAATAAATAGTTTTTTTTAATAATCTTTTGTCTATCAAATAATTTACGCCACTAAACTTCACATTTACCGGCACTAATACACTTACTGATCACAGCTATTTTTTTTTAATCGTATTTCCACATTTAATTAAAGTTTTATGATATGTTTTTTTATAAAATTGTAAGGTTAAAGTACAGAATATGTACAAAACACCGTCCCCTCCTCATGTTAAGAATGGCTTTTTAGATAATAACGTTATTATTTCAGCACGGATCAATAAGTGCACTAATACCATTTTTTTAATTATTTTTATTAGATTAAATGTACGACATTCGAGGCCATCGTATTGCTATTAGAATTTGGCCTTTCTACTGTTTGATAGATAGCCTTTTTAAGGCCAAATTTGCGGCCAAAAACAAACAAAAGAGCATAAAACGACCAAATTTGGCCTTAAAAGGGCCTATCTATGAAACAGTAAAAAGGCCAAACTTTAAAAGCAATACGGCGGCCGCGAATGTTGCCCATTTCGTTTAATAAAAATGATGAAAAAACATGAATTTTTTTCTGGTTTTATTTCAGTATTTGAGTCTAATTTGTGTTTATATAAAAATAAATAGCTTTTATAATTTTTTGTCTATCAAATAATTTACGCCACTAAACTTCACATTTACCTAATAATAATAATAATAATAATAATAATAATAATAATAATAAAACTGTGCATGAAACCAGACCTTAACTTTCAAATATGGCGGCAGATCTATCAATTGAAGTATGGAAGCACAAAATAGATACTATACTTCTGCTATTCTTCAAAAGTGGTTACTTATATATTTAGGCAAACTAATTATTAATAAAGATATTGGTACTCATGCAGAGAGTGATCCATGCTGAAATAACGTTATTATTTAAAAAGCCATTCTTAACATGGGGAGGGGAGGATGTTTTGTACATATTCTGTACTTTAACCTTACAATTGAATAAAAAAAACACATCATAAAACTTTAATTAAATGTGGAAATACGATTTAAAAAAATAGCTGTGATCAGTAACTGTATTAGTGCCGGTAAATGTGAAGTTTAGTAGCGTAAATTATTTGATAGACAAAAGATTATTAAAAAAAACGGGTTTGTATTACTGTACACATAGATTCGAAAAAGTTGTCAAAAAACAAATATAGAACAAATAAATGTTATCAAAGGCAAGATAAGTTACTTTTCTACCAAACTGGATATATTTTTTGTGTTTTTATTCAGTGTAACATGTTTATTCAGCTCGAAAAACATGCAGTGTTTACCGATGTATTGGAAAATTCAAAATGGCAGCCGACTCTCCCTCGGAGAGGGTACGTTTGGGAAAAGGTATTATAAATAATAAACTAGACAAAATACTGTTAGAAATTCGCTCAATATATGTTACCGTGACATAAGTTGACATATATTCGGTTGTTTTCTAACAGTATTTTTCTAGTTTATTATTTATAATACCTTTTCCCAAACGTACCCTCTCCGAGAGAGAGTCGGCTGCCATTTTTGAATTTTCCAATACATCGGTAAACACGGCATGTTTTTCGAGCTGAATAAACATGTTACACTGAATAAAAACACAAAAAATATATCCAGTTAGGTAGAAAAATAACTTATCTTGCCTTTGATAACATTTATTTGTTCTATATTTGTTTTTCACAACTTTTTCGAATCTATGTGTACAGTAATACAAACCCAAAAAAACTATTTATTCTTATATAAAATAATATTAGACCCAAATACCAAATGTGGAAATACGATTTAAAAAATAGCATGGATCACTCTCTGTATTAGCAGCAAGATATTTTTTGTTTATATATTTTTTCAAACATATTTACATTTTGTTTTTTGTTTATTCAAATATAGTTACATTCTTTTTAAAATGTACTTTATTTAAATATACTTTATTTAAACCTGCACAATCTATTATGACTGTCGCTACTGGATTCATACATATTATGTTGTTTGAATTTAATGGCTTTTTTTTTAACATATGTGAAATATTGTAAACTGTAAAACTATTTTCTGTTTCACATTTCCCTTATTGTAACTGCAAAAACTGTAAAAAAAAATGTGACACATTTGTTGTTGTTGCTTTTTTTTTCAAGTTTCTGTAAATAATAATAATATTGATAATAAGTAACGTCCTAAATTAGCACCAAGAATATTTCAATTTTACGAAATGTGTCATTTGCAGCTATGCAGAAAATAATCTGTGATATTTTTTGTGGTGTTTTCCATAAAATTAAAGTTTTACAGTAAGTTTAATTTACTACATTGTTAGGTGAAAGTATCTAATAGTTATAAAACGCCCCCCCACGTTAAGAATGTTTTTTTTTTTTACACAGTGGTCACTACTTATCAAGGCCCGGAAACCACTCAGGGATAAGGGTTATTGCAAGTACATTACGTTAGTGTGGAGATTTGATGAAGTATTTACTTAAGGGGGTGGTTCATTAGGAATTTACTAACGTTGGACTTGAAGACATCCAAGTTGTAGTCAGGTGGGAAGCATGCAGACGGAACAGAGTTCCACAGGCGTGCAGTTCTAAGAAAGAAGCTTTTTTCATGGAATCCATGTTAATAAATAATCACGTCATTATTTCAACATGCTATCTTCTCTGTATAAGTACTAAAAATAATAACAAAAAAATCACATTTCAAAAAAAAAAGAAATAGTAATTTTATTAAATAATGAATATTCCAATTATAAAGTGTTTTCAGTGAACTTCTGAAAACGGCGAAATATGCAATTATCTCCCCCTTTTTATTTTAAATGAATCAACCAAAAATTAATTTAGCATTGAAATTTTATACCAGGTATCAACACCGAGTAAATGTTCTTTTTTTCTTGATTTTTTTAATTTGAGTTGACTTCTAATAATTTCATAATAAACTAATATAAAATAAAATTTGATTACAACTGTTTCTAAAAATTGTCTTGTATTTACTAATCCTCAAAAGGCCACATATTGTCTGGCATAATTGTATAAAGATGATAGTTCTTATCATTAGATGTTATGAACAACCACAGTGAAATATCTTACGGTACTGCATATTTCAATAAAAATATATAGATAAGTGCCTATATACATAAACAAAGACAGAGTATTATAGCTACAAAATAAAACAAATAAAAAAACATAAATGCATAAAAGAATAAGCCCGAATTACCTTCTTAACACACGAACACAGATACATAAAAGATAAAACAAAACAAAAAAACAAACTATAAACAAAAGAACACAAAATAAAAGCATCAACAACAGCATCGAAAAAAAATTAATATTTAATACAAACTAGTATAAAACACATATATATGTATATCTAATAATAATAATAATAATAATAATAATAATAATAATAATAATACATTAAAAAGAGATAAAATAAGGCCTTACACTGTTATCTTCACTTCAATACTATTATTGTAAAGAATGAAACCCCTTGTCAGCATAATAATAATAACAATAACAATCCTACTACTAATAATAATGATAACAATAATAATAACAATAATGATAAATTATACAATATTATATAAAATAAAAGAAAAATAATATATATGTATATATATAACCAAAGCTTACAACAGAAATAATAAAAAAAATAAATAAGTAAAATAAAATTACCCCCAACTGACCCTGACCTTTTTCTGCAATCCTGTCACATTCTCTTCCGCCATCTTGAATCTACTTTTGTCTTCTATTTTGAAAAAGAGAAGTCCCTTTCTCTCGAAATTAATCAAAGTTCCATACCACCCACGGACTTTACATACACCGGACATACCAGCAACTTGGTTATAAATAAGTATACATTGAGGTGAAGAATGATAGACGAATAAATGGCTAGGCACTCCTCTACTCAAGCATACCCGTCTACATTTGTTTGTTGTTCAATTTTTTACTTTCATGATTCCGGTCTTTATCCGCATTGTTTTTGGCTTTTAAAAAAATTCTATATATCTTTTAATTTAATTTTAAAACAGCACCAAAAATTATTTTAGTATTGAAACTTTAGTTTTAAATAAGTGAATACCAGATATCCATCAGCAAGTAGATGTTTTTTTTTATTTGCGTTGACTTTTAATAATTTCATAATATAGTTAATATAAACAATCATTTCTAGAAATTGTCTTGTATTTACTAATCATCAAACGGCCACATACTGTCCGGCATACTTGTATAAAGATGATGGTTCAACGAACACATGAAAGGAAAAAGAAAATGTTTTTATAACAACAACAACAACAACAACAAAAGTGTTTATTCAATTAACTATATCGTTTTGTATAAGTTAAAGAAAAGTTTGACACTGTTCAAATGAGTAAAGGTACAGTTGGGTTACTGAAAGTTTTTGAGCTGTTATCTTCAGTAAAAGGCTGTTGCTGATTGGCCATTCAGTAGGAAGGGACAGGACAGATAGAGAGAGAGGGGCGTATTTCTTTATAGCTTTCAAGGATCTTTCTGCTAACTGACGGTGATTATCAAAGGGGTTGAAGTAGTTCTATGAGGAACCATAGCCCTTGAGGGGCATAGGCCATCTACAACTTTTGTAGATGTTTTTGTAGCGAGGAGTTCTTTTTACAGGGTGAGGGTGCTGGCCCCACGCCCAACTTTTCTAGAAGGTACATACAGTGCCTTGCCTTCCCAAATGGTCACCCGTCTGGTACTGGCCAGGCTCAACGTTGCTTAACTTCAGTGATCTGGTGAGAACTGGTGTGTCAACGTGAATGTGTTGTACTCTTTAAGGAACAAATATACTCAGTCAGTATGTAACCAAATCGTCCACAGCAACATTTCTTCAAAAAAGATAAATCTTTTATTGTAAGTATTATTTAGGTGCTGAAAGGGGTTGACGTAGTTCTTTACGGAACAAATAAACTCAATGATACATGTAAGTGCATTAGTCAGTATCGATCAGTCAGTATATAACTAAATCGCACACAGCAACATTTCTCAAAAAAAAACAAATTTGTATCTATTATTTATGTGGTTTGGAGAAAAGCTAACAGAAAAATTAGGTAGTGCTTTTTGGTAGATATAGCAGTTATAAATAACAAAAATAGAAGATTAAAAAAAAATCAATTTAGAGATTTTTCTTTGTAATAAAACAATGTGTATACTTGCAGTGAACACTATTTTAGGCAGAAAATATATTTAGCTTTTTAGATAAAATTATTTTTCAATAGAAAAATGTTTTGGTAAGCAGAAATCATATAATAGATTTTAAGGCCTCACCATCAACTACACGTAATGGGGGTACAATTGTGTTTTGGAAATGTATGCATTTTTATTAGGATGGGTTGATGCAATGTGTATGTACAAGAAATATGAGCTTTTGTGTCTTCAAATGCCTGTCAAGGGTGAATAATTTGTCATTGCATAGAAAGCTTGCAATAAGAACCAATGTAAGGTTGAGTGAGAGAAGCTTATGAACATCCTTAGGTTTAATGGTCTCTTACCTAAGGCTAGTCTAGTTGGAGAGTAATCAAGATCTTGCTTGATAGTTGCATGGCAAACAACTAAGACATTCGGTACAAACTTCCTCCATCTTTATTGGTCAGGATAAACACACAATGCAGGTTTCAATTGGTGATAGAAAGGTTCTATCTTCCCATCAGAAGCCAGATGATAGCTAGTCATATTACCATATTTAATCTCTAATGAAATCAATATCAATGGACCTGAGGTCATCTCGTCAGCGTCAGACAAGGCCAAACTATTTGCAAAGAACTTTGCAGCTAATTCTACCCTATGCGACGAAGGCCATCAACTCCCCATATTTCCTCCTATAACACAGAACAAGCTAGGTAACATACAAATATCCGTGCATGAGGTCGCCAACCTAATAAAAACCCTAGATTCCAGTAAAGCAACTGGCCCTGATGGCATCCCAATTATAGTGTTAAAAAAGCTTCTACCAGAACTTGCTCCCATACTTACGAAACTATTTAAGCGCTGCCTTAAGGAGAAGTGCTTTCCGACCCCCTGGAAGACCTCATCAGTTTGCCCTGTATTTAAGAATTCAGGTGATAAATCATCTCCCTCTCAGTACAGACCAATAAGTCTTCTCTGTGTTATGAGTAAGTTGCTGGAATCAATATTAAATAGAGAAATAGTCAACCACCTCAGCAGGAATAACCTTCTTAGTGACACACAATATGGTTTCCGCTCTGCAAGATCTACCGCAGATGTGCTGACGGTTATATCCCACAGGATTAGTGAATCTCTTGACAAAGGCTTCCTTTCTAGAGCAATTGCTCTTGACATATCAAAGGCCTTTGACAATGTATGGCATAAGGGTCTACTTTACAAGATTTCCAGCTACGGTATAACTGGAAATGTTTTCTCGATCATTAAATCATTTCTCTCCGATAGGCTCATAAGAGTAGTGGTAGATGGACAAAAATCGGAGGCCTGCAATATAAATGCTGGAGTCCCTCAGAGGTCAATCCTGGGCCCAACTCTCTTCCTGATCTACATCAATGACCTCCCTAAACACATACTTAAATCATTCATTGATATCTATGCTGATGACACGACCATCTACGGCAACACATCAAAGGCTGTAAATGACAAAGTTCTCTCAGATTCTCTCTCCTCTGATCTCGAGCGCGTGGTTCAGTGGGGGAAGATGTGGCTAGTTACCTTTAATGCATCCAAAACCAAACTCCTATCCTAACATCATCAACGCTCTGATCCCCAGCTGGCATCAATTGTGATGGATGGCTCTCGTCTGGGTGAGGCCCCGTGTTTTGACAAGCTTCTGGGTTTGACCTTTACTCCTGATCTGAAATGGAACACGTACATCAAGTCTGTTGCCAAGGTCGCTGGAAAGATGGTGGGGTCCTTCTACCGCTCCAGAAGATATCTCACTACTGCAATTCTCTATCTATATAAAAGCCAAGTACGGCCAAGGATGGAATACTGTTGCCATATCTGGGCAGGAGCTGCCAAAAACAGCCTATCATGCCTTGACAGAGTACAAAATAGACTTCGTGGTTTAGTGGGGGATGTCCTTTTCTCTACCCTGCAACCCCTCTCCCACAGAAGAGACGTTGCGAGCCTATCCTTGTTTTATCGTTATTTTCATGGCAGGTGCTCGTCTGAACTCCAATCCCTGGTCCCCCCTCGCCAATCTTTCACGAAAAACACCCGTCTAGCTGAATCCACTGTGAAAAATTTCCCCCACTCTATATCTGTGCCTAAATCAAAACGCGGATTTCATGAACAAAGCTTCTTTCCTAGAACTGCACGCCTGTGGAACTCTGTTCCTCTGCCTGCTTCCCTCCGGACTACAACTTGGATGTCTTCAAGTCTAATGTTAACAAATTCCTAATGAACCGCCCCCCTAATTAAACACTTCATCAAATCTCTTCACTAACGTAATGTACTTGCAATAACCCTTATCCCTGAGTGGCTTCCGGGCCTTGATAAGTGGTGATCACTGTGTAAAAAAAAAAAAAATATAAACATGACTGAACTGAGTGTCTGGAGTACTGCATGTACCAAGATGTGCAGGGATATATTTGTACGTCTTTGAATTTTGGCAAGATGCATGTTCATGTACTGATGTCATGTGTCATTTGCAGGTTGAGTATGGTATCAAAAACAACCCTTTAATAACATGAAAAAAAAATAAGTGATGTGAATCTTAAGAGCTGATAAAGATGATCTGTGTGTCTGAAGTATGTAAATTTTCAAATTCAAGTAACAACGGATCCAAGACCAATTGCTGGAGGTGATATCTTCAGTACATAGAATAAGGGGCAGGACAATACGTCCATTGCAGCATTCTGTGCACTGAAGGTATGTAGAATATTATTGGTTAACTGCAATATAAAATTCAAGTAGTACTCTTCGTCCACCAGTTTTTTTGTAAATAAGCATCACTTAAATCAAATTTAGAAAAAGTTTCCGTTGTTGAGTTTAGCAAAAATCTCTTCATAACTAAGCAGAGGGTGGTGATAATTCCTTGGTGCATTATTCAATCCTATGGAAAAATCTGCACTAGAATATATCTTTTATATTTTTACGAAACATGCAGGCTATATTCTACTTTCAATAATATTTACGTTTCTTAAGCATGGAAAAGGAACTTATAAAATAAAACTTATGCAATAAAAATCAGGGTTTTTTGTCCAAGTAATCTTTACAATAAGGATATCAGCAATATATATAAAGAACCAAAGAACAAAGGCAAAAATATGTCATGATGCAACTAAATGGTTGGGGACAATGGCAAATAATAGATATGCAGCATTCCAAATAATATGAGTGACATATTTTATTAATAACCTCATAAATTTGATAGTCTGGGAACAATCATCCAGATAAATAAATCGTGTTTTACCCACAGATATCATTGTGGAAAAGTCACTCAAAAGCCATTATGACATTTTGGCTTGGTTAACACAAATAGTAAGCCTGTATTAGAATATATGGAAACAGTTTTAAAAAAGGAACATTTTTACCGATAATAATAAAAAAAATAAACATTGTTTTACTGGCAACAACCATTCATAACGATGCTTAATCGTCGTTGCATGTAACAATTTTAAATTTCCTGTCAACATGTTGTGCCAACAAAACAACATATTTTTTATCTCTGAATCTTCTATAAATTCTCTTTTATATGCATATTTCGTAATTATCAACTCAAAAGTCATTATGGTATTTTGGCTTGGTTGACATGCAGTAAGCCTGTATTAAAATATATGGAAACTGTTAAAAAAAGGAATAAAGGGACATTTTTACCAATAATAATAATAATAATAAATAAACATTGTTTTACGGGGCATAACCATTCATAACGATGCTTAATCGTCTTTGCATATAACAATTTTAAATTTCCTCTTTGCATGTTGTGTCAACAAAACATTTTATTTTCTTCTATGAATCTTCAATGGACATTATAAATTCTTCTTTTTATGCATATTTCGTTAGTATCAACTTAACACATGCTAACATGTAAAACGGTATATAACAAACGTGATAAAATTCCAACATAATGTGGTGTTGTATGGATGTTATGTTTTAGCAAATGAAGAGAATGAAAGATATTCACGGACATAAATGTAGAAATAAATGAAACATTGAAATAATAAAAGTGTCAATAGGTAGAAATCTAAAATATAAAATGAGTTTATAATAAAAATTTGCAAAAACGAAATTTTAGACAAAACATTTTATACAAGAATACAAAAGTTAAATTTTCATCATTGAAATGTTCATTTGTAAAAACTTGTGTTTGATTAATGAAAGTTTGGTTAACAATCACAATCAAAATGTTTATCGTGTGAATAAATGTAGATGCAAGTTTTGTATGGAAAATTTATTTGCCACTTACCTCCTGGCTCCCCAGGCTACATGTGGTAGAATTAAAATATTTATTATAGTCTATCAATACTGTGGCTTACTTGAGAATTCTAGACAAAACTATTTTTCTTGACGAGCGATTTACTATAATTCCTTTTACAAAATATATATGAAGTGTTCCTGGTTTAGGACAACAAAATTAAAGAAATAAAAAAAGGAATTCGTCTTTGCAAGCCAACAACCACCGGGTTTGAGATCACCACTGGTACCAATCTTCGTCTGTCTGCCTCACACAGAGCAAACCTGTCAACTCCTTTTATACATGCCTCCCGCGTGATTTCACGTGACTTCTACCAAAGCACACCTTTTAAAACTATGGCCACCAGCTTGATTTCTCTCTCTCTCTTTCGCTCAACCTCGCCCGACACACACACGGTAAGACCTCCGTTTATTTGACCTGTTTTTCTTTTTCTTCTTCTCCATTCCGTCTGCTAACTTTAAACAACATATAAATATATATATCTTGTCAATGTTTGTATGTGTACAGAACAATATCTACAGAAATACTCCGTCAATTCTTGTTACATAAACTTGAAACTTGACAAATAAAAAACTTCAAACATGTGAAAGGTATCACATTTGGGGTTAATTCGTTAAAATAGCTACTAATCGGTCAAAATTGAAAAATCAAAACTAAACTGGTGTAATTTGCAATAGCACCCTCTATCCCAAACTATACAGGTCTGCTTTTCGGCAATGACTAGGCCTATGACAGCAAAATATTCTTATCATTGTTTTGACTCTTAAGTATATATCTGACAGAGTGAGACACAGTTAATCAACTGAGAACCACATCATTCTATATAAAAGCATATAAGATATCAACCACATCACGCTATATAAAAGTATATAAGATATCAACGAATACACACTCGAGAGTAAAAAAATGAAAAGAATATGCTGTTGTCCTAGCCCTAGTAATTGTTCTTCCAACCCGAATTACTTTTTTGCCTTCCTCAGACCATAAATATAAGGAAACAAGTTTCAATAAATTACTGAATGTAGTTTTTAATATTCACGTTCAACTTTAGTCACTTTACATCTGGCAATCATAATTGCTTTTAGATATCCCTTTGACCGTCATTGCTCTCTAGTATTCCTTCAACCGCAATTGTTTTTATGCATTCTTTCAACGATAAATGAGGAAACAAGTTTCAATAAATTACTGAATATTTCTTTACATGAAAACTGATTTAATGAATAAATAAAGTAATTAAGGTAAAATATTATGTGTAATAATTTTAATCCTCAAAAATTTATTTTAAAAAGTTTTGTCTGCTTTTTTATTTAATCGTTACTATTATTTTTTTATTTAATCGTTACTATTATTCTTTTATTTAATCGTTACTATTATTTTTTTATTTAATTGTAACTATTTTTTAATCGTTACTATTATTTTATTATTTGTTACTATTATTTAATCGTTACTATTATTTAATCATTACTATTATTTAATCGTTACTATTATTTAATCGTTACTATTATTCTTTTATTTAATCGTTACTATTATTCTTTTATTTAATCGTTACTATTATTTTATTATTTGTTACTATTATTTAATCGTTACTATTATTTAATCATTACTATTATTTAATCGTTACTATTATTTAATCATTACTATTATTTTATTATTTAATCGTTACTATTATTCTTTTATTTAATCGTTAATGTAGTGTCAGTCCTTCTCTTTCCATCTGTTATCATTTTCTAATGTTAAGATATTTTAATTGTTTTAATTTTACAGAAACTGCATGAATTAATGTTTTTTCTTGGCATTAAAGATATTTTAATTTTTTAATTTTTACAGAGAATCCTGTAATCATGTAATATTCACGTTCAACTTTAGTCACTTTACATCTGGCAATCATAATTGCTTTTAAATATCCCTTCGACCGTCATTACTTTCACCACAATTTTATGCATTCTTTCAACGATAAATGAGGAAACAAGTTTCAATAAATTACTGAATATTTCTTTACATGAAAACTGATTAAATAAATAAAGTAATTAAGGTAAAATATTATGTGTAATAATTTTAATCCTCAAAAATTTATTTACAAAATATGACGATGCATTTAAGATATTTTAATTGTTTTAATTTTACAGAAACTGCATGAATTAATGTTTTCTTGGCATTAAAGATATTTTAACTTTTAAATTTTTACAGAGAATCCTGCAATCATGAGAAAAACAAGTATCATTGGATTGAATTGATGTACATTTTATTGGTGAAATGTCCTACAAAATGTAATTATTTAAATGTTAAAAATGTTTATGTAAAACCACTTTGGATAATACAGATGTTTTTCTTTCATCAAATTCAAATTTTGGATTATATATTAGAGAAAATATTTTCTTGTCAATTATACGTGTACTTCCTCTCCAAATATGTATTTTTCTCTTATTATTTTATTTAGTTGAACATTAATGTTTATGCTTGTCACTAATGCACGCGTTCAATGTACATAGTCTTGCATATGACTAACAGACTCAGATATAATATTGATATTCATATTCTTATATTTTCTTGTTTTCCAAATAATGTGGTTATTCATATGCGAACACATACTAAAGAAAAACAAAATTCTTGTAAAGCATTTGGCTGTTCTTTTATGCAGAACCAAAACACTGAAACATTTGCAACAACATACTTAAGAGGAACAATATATTTGTGAAGTATGTGGCTTTATTTACATGGAAACAATATGTTAAAACACATACAAACACATACTGGAGAAAAACCATATTCTTGTGAAGTATGCGGCTCTTCTTTTACAGCGAAACAGCATATGTTGCAACACATGCGAACGCATACAGGAGAGAAACCGTATTCTTGTGAAGTATGTGGCTCTTCTTTTACACAGAAACAAAATATGCTGAAACACTTGCGAAAACATACTGGAGAGAAACCATATTCTTGTGAAGTATGTGGCTCTTCTTTTACACGAAAAGATACGCTGGTGAAACACATGCGAACACATACTGGAGAGAAACCATATTCTTGTGAAGTATGTAACTTTTCTTTTACAATAAAACAAAATATGTTAAAACACATGCGAAAACATACTGGAGAGAAACCATATTCTTGTGAAGTATGCGGCTCTTCTTTTACAACAAAACAACATATGTTGCAACACAGGCAAGCACATACTGGCGAAAAACCATATATTTGTGAGGTATGTGGTTCTTCTTTTACAACAAAACAAAATATGTTACAGCACATGCGAACACATACAGGAGAGAAACCATATTCTTGTGAAATATGTGGCTCTTCTTTTACAACAAAGCAACATATGTTGCAACACATGCGAACGCATACTGGAGAGAAACCATATTCTTGTGAAGTATGTGGTTCTTCTTTTACACAGAAACAAAGTATGTTACAACATATGCGAATACATACAGGAGAAAAACCATATGCTTGTGAGGTGTGTGGCTCTTCTTTTACACAGAAACATCATATGCTGAAACACATGCGAACACATACTGGTGAGAAACCATATTTTTGTGAAGTATGTGGATCTTCTTTTACGCGGAAAGATACTATGCTTGAACACATGCGAACACATACTGGAGAGAAACCATATTCTTGTGAAATATGTAACTCATCTTTTACAATAAAACAAAATATGTTGCAACACAGGCGAAGACATGCTGATAAGAAACAAGATTCTTGTTAAATATGTGACTAATTACATAGAATATGTTGCAAAATATGGATGGCATATGCTTTAGCAAGAGGTCTATACCATAAGGGAAGGATAGAGGCCTAGATGGATTATCCCTCAATATGTCCAAACAAAAAAAATATTCCACCACCAAAAATATATCAGCGACACAGTAGTCTGAATGTTTTTAATTAGGCTAAGATTGAATACATTAAAACCAAAACTTACAAACAAAACAATAACATTACCATTAAATATGTTGCCATGTAAATGAAAACATACAACTGTGGCATAGTTGACTGGCTTCAAAGGACATAAACATACTAGTCACTTATAATAACATAGAAAAACCAGTGTTTGCCTAGAATGTATCTGACCAGAGATTGACCATCTGTATGGTGCCACTATCTCAAGTACTGGCCAATTTTGGATAAGCTCCCACAATCCAAATCTAAATATGACGCACCAACAAGATGAAACAAGGGGTAGCAGAACAACTTCCTTCACGAAACTGTCCAAACTTTTTAACAAAACTTTTGTACAATAAATCGAAATCAGAAAACAAGTATACGATGGAAATATCACCAAAAAAGTCGTCAAATACATAGTAATAACTCCCATTGCAAAAAATAGAAGAATGGGTTAACAGTCATTTTGGTGTATATAGATAAGGAGGCTCGATAACCTTTTTTTTCCACTATGTATTGAACCCAAATATTCTACAGTGCCACTAAGTCGTAAGGGGCTACTGATAGGGACCAAATTTTCTGGGATACTATGTAGGAGGTTTCGCAGGGAGATGTCTGTTCATATTACACTTGAATTTCTGAATGTCGATGCAATCAGGGAAGCAGGGGCATGGTGGGGAATTCAAAGCTATAGCAGTTCGAGGGAGGAAGCTATTTGATTAGAAAGCTGGACGGAATCCAACGATATCTAGAGTGTAACGGTTGGATTTAACTGATTTTCTGGTTTGTCAGCGGTATTTATGTCGACAGGGTCCTAGTGTTTTGAGTTATTCCAAGCACTTACTATTAAAGTACTTGTAAAACAGTCACAGATATACCCCATTTTAGCGATGAGACAGAGGTTGAAATTTTGCCGACAGTGCGAGATCTATTAGGTTGGTGACTCCTTTTCTCATATTATCTTGAAGGAAAGACTATTGGCCGATGCATTAACTCAGATGTGACAACAATATCCCATGCATGGGCGAAAAATGGCTCTGTAGAAATGAAGGGTGCTTTCAGCTTTGATTAATAGGAACACAGCACTTTCCTCGCAGCAGCCTTGGCGATTATCTCAATGTATTTGTTCCAATTCGTGTTGTTTTTTTTAATTGTTAAGCCTAAGAACTTGAAAGGATTTCAGGTAGTTTATCATTAGCTCTAGCAATCGGTGACTGATAGGGTCTCTTCTGATTATTAAAGGCAATAAGTTTAGTCTCAGTAGCATTGAACGTTATAATCCAGTTTCAGCCTCATTCCACTACAAACAGGTCTTCTAGAATCTTAGGAATTTCTTTAGATATGTATTCATTAGTTTTCCTCTCAAATCTGTTATAGAGCATAGTATCATCAGCAAATATACCCATACCAGAGACGATTTTATCAGGGATTTTGTTTATGAATATCAGGACATAATGGTCCGAATATTGACTCCTGTTGCACATCCATATTTATTGATACTTGGGATTTTTTTTATCTAAGAAAGATTTATTTTTATTAGGCGTCAAATAATACTGTATGATATCAATTTGAACAGTACCATATCCAACGCCAGGAGATTATAGTTATACCTGCAGAAAGGGTTTTCCTAAATGCATACTGTCAGTCAGAAAGACGTCTATTATCTATTAAGTGGCGAACTAGTGCTTGATTAATTAACACAAGGGCGTGTGCAAATATCTTCACTGGACGATCTGCCAAAGGTTGGATATGGAATGCAACAGTAAGTCCTTTGAATATATACCAGGAAGAACAGTTGGGAATAAGTTATACACCATCCACTATGACTATCCAGTTTCTACATAGCTAGAAACTGGAAGCATGAAACTTGAGATATTGATATGGAACAAGCAGGGGAAAGAAGCAACCTTAGTAGAAGTTAGTATCTACAATGATGCTAGGATAAACAGAACTGAGAGAAATGATAACGAAATACCATTGTCTTATGTATGACATTAGATGAAACTGGAATCTATGGAAGATTGCTATCATTCCAGTAATTATAGGAGTAACTGAACTTATGAAAAATAATTTTTTTAAATTACCGGGCAAATATAACTTTGGAACCAAGTGCAAGAGAGATTAAAACAATTGCACTAAAATGACGGCCAGAATATTAAAAAGGTCTCTCGGATTATCTGTATTAGAAGGTAGATGGTTGGCATTCAATAGGATGTCTCACCCCGAGCTTGAACAAACTGATAAGAAAATTGAAAAAAGGGAAATACATTCCAGTAATCATACGAGCATGTTAAGTAATCAAGAAAAAAAAATTACTATGCAAAAATAACCTGACAAATATGCCTGGTGTAGGTGTATCAGAATTTTTATAGGAATTTTTTGACACCTCTAACACGAAACTGCGAATAAAATACAAAAAACTCGTAATTTCTCTTTTCAAAGTGGGTTGTTTTTTTCTTTATTTATTATACTTCCAAAATAAACTATTAAAGTTGTATAAAAAGTAATAGAAATATTATTTAAAAAAAAAAAACAGTAATGAAATCAATTGAATGTTACGAGTTCAGTATTTTTCAATTTTTAAACTTTAAAAATCTATCAAATTATTTCTATTGATTCTATTTTTACGATATTTTCAGGGTCAATGTGAAATTTTGTGCTCTTTCTAATAAACCGAATATAATATTTTAGACAAACTTTTTTTAGTTCGCACCCCACATTTTGAAATGTCTATTAAAAAGTAAATAATTAATTTACTCACCAAAGTTTAATATATCACAAATTGAAGACAAAAGATCAATAAAACATATATTCAAATTTTAACCAACAAAAAAAGAAGTGTTTTTTAAAAATTTACCTGTAAAATTTGGAGTGTAAAACCTTTTTTTTTTTTAGATCACGTTGTTTTTTTCTTTTTGTTTTTTTTTTTAAATGAACCCTTGGTCCTTGCTTCTTTAATTGAAAAAAATTAGGGCTTGAATTACATTTTTCGAGGAGTTATAAGCTTGGAAAGACAGGGGGTCGAATTATTCAATATTTTTTACGAAGTTTCTGACTCACCTATGCCTGGTGAACTCATACCGAAGTGGTGAAGATTGTACTTCAATAATCTTTGGAACTTTAATTTATCTCTCATATTTTAATATTTCGATATGATTCATTAACATCTCTTGAAAACATAACAAAAATCTGAGTTGACACAACGCCAAATCGTATATTTGGCAATATTAAATCAATGCAAACATGAAAACCTTTTTAAATGAAGAAAAATGATACGTATTTTAGTAACACATTTTGTTTTATAGCAGATAAAAAGCTATAAGTTTAAATAACCCTTCAGATACATCACAAAAAAATCAATTTTTGTTTACTGTGAGAAAAACATGACATCAGTAATCATATTTCTGAATTTTAATTTTGTACTTCGACACAAAAATAAAATAATCTCTCAAAAAATGTGCAGTTTTCCCTTATATTTTTTAAATACATTTTGTCTCTATTTCTCTTTTACTTTTACTGTTATCAAAATGTAACGTCATCAAAATGTAACGTAATATTTGTGTAACATTTACCATTTGTACAATATACTGCAAAATTTAAAAATTAGTTGTAACCCAATTTGCATCTTATTGATTTTACTTGTATGAGAAGTAGTCTTTGAGTTGACCGTTTTGATTTAATAAAAATATTTTTGTAGGACGAAATCGATTTGAAAAATATTATCTCATTTATAACCCGTTCCTGCTAGTACAATTGCGTTGTTATATACATGACTGGTATGGTAGTAGTTTATGAAATATAAATTTCAAATTTTAGTTGTTTTTTTAAAATAAATATTGTAATGTCTTAAACAATAAAGGGAGATAATTATCATTTTCTTCACTTAGGTTGAGAGATTCTCCCCTCGTACATAATAATTCATAACTATCACTTTCTTCACTTAGGTTGACAGATCTCTCCTCGCACAGATGTCGGACTCATCGGTGCAAGAACTCCAGACACATCATGTTTGAATAAACTCTTTGACACATATTTAAAAAAAAGCATTGTAATGTTTTGAACAATAAAGGGAGATAACCTTTGGTGTCACATGAGTTACGGCCCCTGGTGACATCCGGGGATGATCAGTCTGTATATTTATCAAACACGATTTCGAGTGTTCATTTTCTCTCTCTCTCCTTAATCGCTACCCATCTCTCAACCTCATGACAGTAATACTCGATATTTAACAAGTATCGATTACTTACTACACCAATCATCACAATTATATCACTGCTCGTGATATTTTTTGCTATTATACGTTTATTATGAAATTACATTTTATCAAAAAGGCACAGTATTCTAACGTGTTGATTTTCTTTTTGTATTTTTGTTCAGTTTTGTAAAATAAAGAATATTAATCTGCCTTTTATTGTTTCAATAATTGTGTTGGAAATATTTTTGCTTTTCTATGCATTAAATGTCTTTAATTGTGAAATCTTATCAAAAAATGACACTGTAAAAATTTTTTAAAGGGAAATTACATTACCTCGAGTTTCTGTTGAGATAGTTAAGATAAAGCATGGAACGAGTGAGAAATTTATTTGCTCAATTGGAATTGAAAAGCGTTACCGGAATTAGCTTAACTTAAAGGTAATTTGACCATTTACGTCAGAAATTTTATCCTCTTTCAGATAAATTCGACGCGAAAATGACTAGCCTGCAAAAACAAAAAAAAAGCATGAGATAAAAGAGGGGGGTAAAGAATGAAATATAAAGGTCTTGTTTCAAAACAAAGAAGAGATTTTATTTACAATAAAATTAGTTGCAAATTTTTCCCTTTGCCGGCATTAAATCCAAAGAACGCCAAGGTAACAACATATAATGCAAAAAACAAAACCAAAAAAACGCTGGTTCCTATATTGAAAATGTATCCATGAACGAATAAAATATAATTCAAATAGTAGTTCCTAATCCCACTCTCATATGTGTGGGGGTCGCCTGGCCTTTTTTTGGGAACTGACTTCCTCCACAAATAATAAAAATGAAAATAAGAAATCTTATGTGCAACACAAACGGAGGTTTATTTCCGGAATAGAAATAACAAACAATAACAAGCAAAACATAGTTCTCAATATTTCAGAGTTCTTTTTTTTTGAGTTCATATGAAAGATGGAGAGTCTCTTTTTTTGTGTTCTTTGAATGTTCAAATATGTAACAGAGACAATATTAATGTTCGTCTGCTAAAAGAGAGTAGTAATGCGCGGAGCAGTGGAAATGAAATAATTGATGTTTGCACGCGTGGCAAGTCCTAATGAGAAAGCGTTGAATGAGTCGGAAGAGTTTAAAGAGACGAAAGAATGCTCGAAAGGCTAAGAGACTAAAGAGATAGATTTTGTGTTTGTGCATGTTTATATATGATTTGATCGGCTCCAAACGAGCTCTAGAAAATCAGTTTTAAAATATGTCCTAGGAGGAATTCCATTGGACGGAAGACATCACATGGGGTGCTTTCAACTACGTCCGCACCTTTGGTATATAAAGGTCACGCCGGAATTTGCGTGGGTGTCATTTTTCATTTTTTTAACGCGCTGAAACAAATCAATTGCACTGCGCGCCTAAATTGTATTTAACGATTTTAAATTTGAATATTAAACTGTGCCAACTGGCACATATGCAATAAATTTTAGGAACGTACTCAAAAATTGATGGCGGTCAGGCATGTGCTTTTTTCTTTTTTTTCTTTTTTTTTCTCAATTTAAAGTCCTTTTAAATTTCTCTCCTTCCAATTGCATGCAAACCGTAGCCACGTAAATAAGTCTTCAGAAGTTCACTTTCAACACTTCCGGGGTGTTCTTTGTCGGTTACTTCTTTGAAGGAGGGCTGTTAAAGTTCTGTATCTGCGCCGGGTAATGAATCCACGTCGCTGGAATTCAAAACAGTTCAATTTTCGCTCCGGGGGCCCGTGACGTCATCAAGGAGCTAGCATTTCCCTTTTCTTCAAATCAAACGGAGTTTCATTTCTTCAAATTAAAGGGAGTTTCATACATACCCAAAATATACGAAACTAAGAACCATAAAAGATACGAAATACAGGAAATCAAATATGAGAACCAGAATAAAAATATAATAAACAGGGGGATGCATAATTATTGGTACAAAAAATTCCAACATTTAAGAATAAAACTACTAGCATTTGACATTACCTCGAGTTTATGTTGAGATAGTAAAGATAGAGATTTATTTGCTTAATTGGAATTGAAAGGCGTTACCGGAATTAGCTTAACTTTAAGAATAAAACTACTAACATTTGACTCTGTAGTTAAATAGGCATTGATTTACATATCAACGAATCAGCATCCACAAAATGAAATCAAAAGAGCAAAGGAGAAAGGACAGTGAAGTGGTTGGCACTTGGCACTATAGCGGAATTTAAGCAAAGAACACCGATTTATATAGACACCAGGAAGTGACTTTCCTTGACACACATATGGAGAATGGGGTTGAGCATTGAAAAGGGAAGCCATGAGAGAGACACATGTTTCGGCCTTGACAAGAAATGTAAAGTTTTACTTCAATGAGAACACTGTCCCACTATGAGATAAAGTAGGACTTTAATCACTTCCAAGTGAGTACCAAGTTATTGTTGTTCTGTATGTATGACTTTCATGGTTGTCAATTCGTAATAAAATGTGTATTTATGTACTTGCGACATATCTGCGTTTGTTAAGTATTTATGTTTGTAAGCATTTCTAGTTTCAGTGATTCAACCGACTATGAAACCCCTAACGTTTACAACAGCATAAAAGATACGAGACGTGTCTAAAGTTGTACACATACTGGCAATAGATTTTAAATATATCTTTTTAATCCTCCTTAGGCCACAAACTAATTTTGGCGAGAAAGGAATGAGTTTAAATTACGAAACCAGAATATTTATTTACAGATGGCGGCGTCAAGTTATGCATAAGAAAAAATTACAGTTCGAGTCGGATTTTTTAGAAACACCGTCGGCAGGTTATGGAAAAAACCTAATTACAATTCAAATTCGATTTTTGAGAAATATAGTCGTGAAGTTATGAAAAAGAATAAAATACAATTCAAGATGGATTTTAAGAAATATCGTCAAGTTGTGAAAAAGAGTAAAAAATGATTGTTATGATTTAATTTGTTGTTAAGAGTTATCCCCCTTGGGATTGACATTCATAATAAAAGCGCCCTCTGTTTCATTTTCCCGGTCGATCCTTTCAAGAGCGTACGTGTATTTTACAGTTAATAAAACCTTTCTAAAAGGCAATTCTTTACTTACTGATACTATTCACTTCAATTTTATTAACTGTAATCACTTAACATCTTGTTATCGGTTTAGTTTTTAATATTCATGGCGTGCTAAAATAGAATCATTTCACTTGATTTTTATTCTGCGTAAATATTTAAATATTAATCCAAGAGGAAATGTCATGCCAATGGAAGATGTATGCACAATGTCTTGGTTTACTTTCCTGGAATTTGTTATTGATTTTCATTTTCTTCTGTTCATGAGTTTGCAGATTGCTGAGGTTCTACACAAGAACTCGGTTCCAGATCAATGCTTGCAATTGGTAAGGATGTTGGTACGCGACGAGGTTTGCCATCTTTAGCAGCACATAAATCTAAAAAGAACTGTTTTTTTTTATTTCATATTTTTCATTCAAACGTTCAAACGAAAATAGTTGTGTTTTTTCTTCATAGAGGGCAGCACAAAGATGATCAAATGAGTTTGGACCTTTCGAGATGATGATATCCAGAAACTTACTGGCTTTTTTCTCATTCGATGGCTCATTCTCAATAACTTCACAATCTGTTTGGCTTAAAATATTCGCTTGACACAGATAATCAAAATGAAGTTCAGGCAGCAGGTGTTGACAGATATAGTCGCGATTAGACAGTAAAATCTCTTTTTTGAATCCCATCAAAACATCCTCCTCATTCATGATTTCACCTTAGAAAATCAATTTAGACACCAATGTAAACTAATCGAGTTGAAAAAGAGAAAGTCCAAGACTGCGGCTCTAGCGATGACGCAAAAAAAAAAAAAAAATTTGTCTATAATTAATTACCCCTTACTTGAATACTTTAGGACGGGGAAAATGTTATGATTTAATTTGTTGTTAAGAGTTATCCCCCTTGGGATTGACATTCATAATAAAAGCGCCCTCTGTTTCATTTTCCCGGTCGATCCTTTCAAGAGCGTACGTGTATTTTACAGTTAATAAAACCTTTCTAAAAGGCAATTCTTTACTTACTGATACTATTCACTTCAATGATTCAGTTGGATTCTATGAAAAGATTCATTGCTGTTAAATGTAGAACTTAAAAACAGTCCAAGTTTTATGAAAAAGAAGTCGCTGTTTAATGGAGAACTTAAAATGCGATTCGGTTGGTTTGAGTGAAAATATTCGTTTCATTTAAACGAGGACTTAAAATACGATTAGAACCGGATTTTTTATTTGGCCTCGTATTTTCGTGAGTATTAGGTGCTTGCTGTCTCGCCATGTAATGAGGGCTAGCTGTGCCAAGCTGTGTAGTGAGGGCTAGATATGTTTAGTTATTTAGCGAGGATAGCTGTGTCTAGCCATGTAGTGAGGGCTAGCTGTGTCTAGCCATGTAGTGAGGGCTAGCGTTGTCTAGCCAGGTAGTGAGGGCTAGCTGTGTCTAGCCATGTAGTGAGGGCTAGCTGTGTCTAGCCATGTAGTGAGGGCTAGCTGTGTCTAGCCATGTAGTGAGGGCTAGCTGTGTCTAGCCAGGTAGTGAGGGCTAGCTGTGTCTAGCCAGGTAGTGAGGGCTAGCTGTGTCTAGCCATGTAGTGAGGGCTAGCTGTGTCTAGCCATGTAGTGAGGGCTAGCTGTGTCTAGCCAGGTAGTGAGGGCTAGATGAGCCTAGCCGTGTAGTGGAGGCTTATTAGACATTAGTTATGAAAATATATATG
This sequence comes from Euprymna scolopes, assembly GCF_053919585.1. NCBI lineage: Eukaryota > Metazoa > Mollusca > Cephalopoda > Sepiida > Sepiolidae > Euprymna > Euprymna scolopes. Next base: position 48,853,115 of record NC_136526.1, on the reverse strand, counting down.
GCAATTAAGCTACACAGAATATCCCACGTTTCAATCTCGTGAGAATTCATCAGGCTTATATATATATATATATATATATATATATATATATATATATATATATATATATATATACTTGTTTATTGTTATATAAACATGCTCACATCCCGCTGCTACAAATAGCCACTTGTTTCAATCAAACAACAGATATCATCAGGCAGCGACTTGACTATTCAAAAGTTCAATGAATAAACAATAAAGATTATTCATTGAACTTTTGAATAGTCAAGTCGCTGCCTGATGATATCTGTTGTTTGATTGAAACAAGTGGCTATTTGTAGCAGCGGGATGTGAGCATGTTTATATAACAATAAACAAGTATTATTAGCTCTTTTTATTGAGCACTATCTAACAACCTCATTGAATTCATTAGCCCATTACTTTTGAATATAAAAAACCCGAGTATATATATATATATATATATATATATATATATATATATATATATATATATATATATGTGTGTGTGTGTGTGTGTGTGTGTGTGTGTGTGTGTGTGTGTTTGTGTGTGTGTGTGGTTGTCACCCGAGATTATTGTTTTTTAAGAATTATTTGATTATACAGAGTGAAAGAATTAAAATGTTGTCATAAAGAAAACAAAACTTCAGCTTTATTTAAAAACTTTTATTGAAAAAAAATCAAGTCAGGTTACTTGATTATCTACTAAAGTTGACATCTGTTAATGTAGCCGCCTTCAGCCTCAATCACTGCCTCGATACAAGTCCAGAAACGGGAGCATGTCTTTCCTACAAGCGCCGACAGGAATACGGCGAATATGCTGATGATGGCGGTAGTCAGGTTGACTTTGGTGTTGTGGGATGTCATGTTGGTGATGTTCTCGACGTATGACCAAAGTAGTCCAGCGGGTTCAGGTCGGGGAAAGAGGAGGGATAGTTAGAGAAGGGTACAAAATCGAAGCACTCATGACGCCAAGACTGGGCCCCTTTAGACTTGTGGGCCGGCGCAGAGTCCTCCTGCCACACCAGGGTCTGCCAGCAGCCACCTGATTGCACCAGGGAACTACCACATTCTTCAGCACGTCTAGGTACACTTTGACATGACGCACCTGAAGAAAGTCAAAAGTTACATCGGCTGAAACGTTGCAAAAATAACATGCAAGATGAGAACAGTAATCAGAATAATCGAGATATTACTGATTTTCAATTCTCATCTAAAAATAGTCAAAACAACAAAAAAAATTTCCGTCATTTTTTTCAACCGAATGTCAACAATACAAGGTGGAACGATAAAATTGTCGCCCTAGAAAAGATGACATGATTCCATTTCCATTTGATGAAAACCGGTTTTCTTTTGTTGTTGCAAATCATCAACTAGTTGGCCAGTTGTGCACGAATCCCAAGCTGAGCATAACCATGACTATAAACTTTGGTTCCATCCCCCTGTGCACGTCTCTGTTAATCGTGGCAATCCAGCCATGAATTTTGAGGGTGTTGGTAATGGTCTTGTCATAACTTGGATCGGTAGAGAGCAGGAGTTGTACAGCGGCACATCTCTGATCTCACTCGTTAAACATTGTGTCACTTTCAGACATGATAGAAGACTCCTATCGCTTTTGGGATTTGTACGCAATTGGCCGACTAATAGATGGTCTGTAACAAAAAAGAAAACCAGTTTTCATCAAATGGAAATGGAATCATGTCGTCTCTTCTGGGGCGAAAATTTTATCGTTCGATTCTGTATTAAATCTTTTAAGTAATAGTGTAGGAACTATTGTTTTTATATAAAGATCTTTATGCCAGACAGTATCCAAAGCTGCCGATATATGAGGTGATACTACTGTAGCAGAAACAAATAGAACTCTTTTCTCGTGCGTCAGTACCACCCACCCCCCTGACTGTGCGATATGGCACATACTGACCAATCAGAGGCATAACGCAGGGATCTTCCTTACCCCTTAAGGAACTATAACTGCTTCTGTCCCGGACAAGAAAAACTCTCCCCTTAATCCAGCGAGACGTCAAAGAAAGCGGACCTGTTTCCTCACTTTCTCTCTCTAAGTGACTAAAAGTAGTTTTTTCCCCTCCCCTCTTCTTGGGGAAAACGATGCTAGAACGCACACACATGTAAACAGGAGACAAGTAATTCGAGGGACAGTTAATTCCGCAAAACAAAAAAGAGAACTTTTACTAAAAAAAAAACTTGCTTTCACGTATCGGCCAAAACGTAAGTACCCGTTTAAAGAATTAATTTACCTCCAGGTTATAGGTTACACACACAGGCACACACACACAAAACACACACACACACACACATATTGTTCATTTTTTTACCACTGCTCTTTTGAACCATTTTTCTAGTTTATTTTCTGGTAAAATTCTTTCTTCTCTCTCTTTTTAGCCTGTTATTTGCATTTGCAATGATGTCACAACCTAACGACATCGTAGATATGGCTATTTTAAAAACCATTGAGAGACTCACTCACAAGGTAAAAAAAATTAGCAAGCTGAAGCCGCAGTTGCGCAGGCACCACCTGCAGACTAACTCCTTACATACAGGCCACTACCGTCGCCACCACCGCCGCCACCACCGCCGCCACCACCGCCACTCAAACTTTTATCACAGTCGTTTTGGTATGGAGGGGCGGAAATGTAAAAACCCCTGTTCATACATGAACCAGGGAAACTAAGGTCTGGGGAGCTAAGCACGGCAGGCTCTCCACGGGATATTCACAACAACCGTGCCTATTTCATTATGGACTCTCGATCCCAAGCACTTTGTTTGGTTGATACAGGGGCAGCTTGTAGTATTTGGCCACTTAAACTTCTCACAGAGAAGCCTTCAGTGTCGTCCATTACATTGCAAGCAGTAAATCATTCTCCCATTCCGACATACGGTCAAATTTCTTGTTCTCTGGACTTGGAACTACGGAGAGACTTTACGTGGGTCTTCACTATAGCAGATTTACCCTATCCCATACTAGGCACGGACTTCCTGTACCACTTCAACCTGATAGTGGATATGCGCAGACGGCGGCTGATAGACGCAAATACAGAACTTTCTGTCCCTGGTGTAAAAACAAACACCCCCTCTATCAGCCCAGTATTCTTTATTGCCGCTTCAGATAGCCTGTATCAGACCGCCTTAGACTCCTACCCGGAGTTAACCAACTTAAATTTCGTGGTCAGCAAACCCACGCACATCACAAAACGCCACATTGAGACCACAAGTGCTCCTGTTTTCTCACGCCCTCGCCGCCTCCCTGCTGATAAACTTAAGGCAGCGAAGGCAGAATTTAACCATATGCTGCAGCTAGGAATAATACGCCTCCTCGTCCAATCCATGGGCTTCCCCTTTGCATATGGTCCCGAAACGAGATGGAGATTGGCGTCCGACTGGGGACTACCGACGACTCAATGCCATGACGGTACCTGATCGTTACCCAATCCCACATATACAAGATTTTGCTTTCTCTCTGCATGGTTGTAAGACCTTCTCCAAGCTAGACCTAGTTAAGGCTTACCATCAGATTCCAGTGAATACAGCCGACATACCTAACTGCGATAACAACTTTATTTGGAGCGTTTGAATTCTTAACTATGCCCTTTGGTTTACGAAATGCGGCTAGCACATTTCAGCCCTTCATTGACGAAGTAGTGCGTGACTTGGACTTTGTCTACAACTACATAGACGACATCCTCGTGGCAAGTGCCTCACCTGAGGAACATGTCACCCACCTCCGCCTACTATTCGAACGGTTTCAGCAATACCAGATGAGGATTAACCCTGGTAAATGCGTTTTCGGTGCTTCGTCATTAGTTTTCCTGGACCACATTATCAGCCCAGACAGTATATCTCCGTTACCGGAAAAGGTGAAGGCTCTGCAAGACCTTCAACCACCCACTTCACTTCACCAGCTAAGGCACTTCCTCGGTCTGTTGAACTACTATAGACGCTTTATCCCACACTGTGCGAATCTTCTAGCTCCTCTTTCCGACTTGTTATGTAACAGGAAGAAGAAAAATGAGCAGATCTCACTTAAAACTTTCAATGAAGTGAAAACAAAACTAGCGACAACATCTCTAGTTGCACATCCTGTACCTGATGCCCAGTTTTCACTGGTCTTTGACGCATCAGGCAAAGCTGTAGGTGCAGTATTGCAACAGTAGCACCAACACCAGTTACAACCTCTCTCATACTTTTCGAGACAGCTGAAACTGGCTGAACAATGTTACAGCACATTTGGCCGTGAATTCTTGCAATGTACCTCGCAGTGAAACATTTCCAACATTCTTATCTACACTGATCACCGTCCGCTTACATACGCACTTCGTTCTAAGCCGGACAAATATTCTCCCCTTGAAACACGCCACTTGGATTTTGTTTTGCAATTTACCAGTGATATCCGACATATCTTAGGTGAGCGGAATGCTGCGGCAGATGCTTTGTCCCGCCTCCCCATTAATTCTCTGTCCTCACCATCGGATATCGACTTACAGCAGATGACCTTAGACCAGCCAAGTCTGGACACGTTGGATCCGTCGTCACCTGAATTTGCAACTTACAAATTCGCATACCTGCCCGTGCCTACCTCGGACACGCAGATCATTTGTGACACCTCAACGGATTCACCTTGACCATTCATTCCATTGATTCATCGTAGAGTTGTTTTTGACACCCTACACAATTTGGCACACCCCAGATGCAGAGCCACAGTGAAGCTGATTACAGCTAGATTTTTATGGCCAAATATGAGGCGTGATATCACTGTCTGGACACGTTCCTGTGTATTCTGCCAAAAGTCAAAGGTGCACAAGCATATCCGTGCACACCTTGGAACACTCACCACCCCAGACGCTCGGTTTAGCCATGTGCACATCGACCTGGTTTGACCTTGGCCGGTCAGTCAGGGATTCACTTATCTCCTGACCTGTATAGACCGTTTCACACAGTGGCCTGAAACCATTCCCCTCACAGATATTTCGGCTGAGTCCATAGCACAAGCCTTATATCAGGCTGGATATCGCGTTACGGAGTTCCCACTACCATCACCACTGATTGTGGCGTACATTTTGAATCCCACCTCTTCCAGGAACTCTCCAGGATGCTAGGGATCCAACGTATTCGCACTACAAGCTATCACCCTGCTTCTAACGGGATGATTGAATGCTTCCATCACCAATCGAAAGCAGCATTACGTGCTTACCCTGACCAACAGCGATGGAGCGAATATGTACCAGTTGTCCTTCTTGGCTGTCGTGCCTCAATCAAAGAGGACTTGATATTCTGCAGCTGAACTAGTCTATGAAGCACCTCTATTGTTGCCAGGTCAGATGCTGACCCCGACAGGGGATACAACAACTGACTAAGCTCTGTATGTCAACAAAGTACGAGGCTATCTCAGTAAGCTACCACCAATGCACCCTAGGAAACAGACCATAAAATCTTTGGTCCTGAAGGACATATCAACATGGACCCACGTGTTCCTTAGAAAGGACGCAGTAAAAGCTCCCCTAACTCCACCCTACACTGGCCCTTATTGCGTGCTTTCACGCACTGATAAAACTTTTATCCTTGACATTAGTGGTAAAAAAGAGACAGTTTCATTAGATAAGGTAAAAAGAGCCTTTCTGGACGCATTAATACATGAGCCACACATTCCTCCAACATACACACAGCATCATCATACACCTGAGGTAAATGCTCCACGTGAGAACAGTTATGTGACCACTACTACACGTAGTGGCCGACGGGTACATTGGCCAAAGAAACTATGTAAAACTGTATATTTCTGTTAAAAAAGAAACTTTTCTTTCTCTCCTTTCTACAAAAAAGAACGTTTTATAAAAAAGAAAGAATATTCCCCGACTTTTTACAGAAAACTACGAACATTTTTTTTCTTCGTAAAAATAAATAAAAAACGTGTATACATTGACATTTTTATTTAATTTTATTTACTTTTTTTTGCTATTCGTTCTGCTACCTTTTTCTCTCTCGGCTTTCAGCCTAAGCAGGGGGTTATGTAGCAGAAAAAAATAGAACTCTTTTTATCGTTCGATTCTATATCAAATCTTTTAAGTAATAGTGTAGGAACTATTGTTTTTATATAAAGATCTTTATGCCAGACAGTATCCAAGGCTGCCGATATATGAGGTGATAATACTGTAGCAGAAACAAATAGAACTCTTTTCTCGTGCGTCAGTGCCCCCCCCCCCCCGACTGTGCGATATGGCACATACTGACCAATTAGAGGCATTACCCGCTTAAGGAACTATAACTGCTTCCGTCCCGGACAAGAAAAACTCTCCCCTTAATCCAGCGAGACGTCAAAGAAAGTGGACCTGTTTCCTCCCCCCCTCTCTCTCTCTCTCTCTCTCTCTCTCTCTGTGCCTACATCGGTATCGACGGTCCCCACTTGGGAATAACTACCGGGCAAAGGCAGACGAGTCTATCCCAGCTATATCTAAATGGCATCTTGTCTTACTTCAATAAACCTTTTCCTTGCAAGTTTTACGAAGTCGTTTGTTCGTTTATTCAGTAGCTTGTGTTGAAATATTTATTTTATTAGGGAGTGCCCGAAAAGCATAAACTCAACTCCCTAAACTACCATATCTTTATCTGTCTTGGAAATGAATGAAATATGCATTCAGTTGTGGAAATTAACATATCTAATGTAGAAGAAAGTGTCCTAATTCCATAATGTTTAAAAAACAATTTAGCATTATCGAAATGGTGAACTATCATTGTTTCTTTTAAAGTTTTACATAGCATTTATTTATTTCAAAACATAATTTAATATGAACTCGTATAAAAACTTCTCATTTTTATTACAATTACATTAGTCATTAGAAACTGACCTTACGAAGGCTTGAAATATATTGAATAATTCGATCCCCTGTCTTTCCAAGCTTATAACTACTCTAAAAATGTAATCCATCCCTAATTTTTTTCAATAAAAGGACCAATGACCAAGGTTTCATTTACAAAAAAAGTGTTTTAAAAAAAAGGTTTTAAACTTCAGACTTTACAGGTAAATTTCTAAAAAAAAACACTTCTTTTTTGTTTTAAATTTGAATATATTATTTATTGATTTTTTATCTTCAATTTGTAATATATAAAATTTTGGTGAGTAAATTAATTATTAACTTTTTAATATAGATTTCAAAATGGGGGGGGGTCGTCAATTAATTCGAAACCCTGTCTTTCCAAGCTTATAACTACTCGAAAAATGTAATTCAAACCCTAATTTTTTTTCAATTAAAGGAGCAAGGACCAAGGTTTCATTAAAAAAAAACAAAACAACAACAACAACAAAAATAACGTGGTTTAAAAAAAAAGGTTTTAAACTTCGGACTTTACAGGTAAATTTCTAATAAACTCTTCTTTTTTGTTTTAAATTTGAATATATTATTTATTGATCTTTTATCTTCAATTTGTGATATATAAAACTTTGGTGAGTAAATTAATTATTTACTTTTTAATCGACATTTCAAAATGGGAGGGTGTGAATTAAAGAAAAAACGTTTGTCTAAAATACTATATTCAGTTTATTGGAAAGAGCATAAAATTTCACATTGACCCTGAAAATATCGTAAAAATTGAATCGATAGAAAAATTTTGATGGATTTTTAAAGTTTAAAAATTGAAAAATATTGAACTCGTAAAATTCAATTAATTTCATTACTGTTTATTTTTTTAAATAAAAAATAATATTTCTATTACTTTTTATACAACTTTAATAGTTTATTTTGAGAGTATAATCCATAAAGAAAATAAACAACCCACTTTTAAAAGAGAAATTACGAGTGTTTTATATTTTATTCGCAGTTTCGTGTTAGGGGTGTAAAAAATTCCCCCCAAATTCTGATACACCTACGCAATCGACCCAATGTTAATGATATAAGGTCACTTTGTATCTGTCAATTTTTTTTTTCAGCGTGGACTGTATACGTAAATCACACAAAAAGCTCAGTCAGCAATATTGGGAATTGTCATGCTGTGTTGTGCATGGATGTGTAAGAATAAGATTGGAACACATGTGTTTGGTTGGTAAGAAGGGAACTAAATAATGGCGCCCCGCTTTATTGATTAATTGCTATGCGCATGCGTGAGTGCATACAAAAGTTAGATCATGAAACCGGAACGAAAGGGTCCATATAAAAGTTACTGAAACGAAAGAGCATTACATGTCCCTTTCTCTGAAAACAAAGATGACTTATGCATGTAAAACAAAACAAAGAAAATGGAAAAGCTGGTTCAGGGTAAACTGTCTGAACAGCTACAGCGAAGCAGGGGATTATTCTGCCCCATGAGATGTTTGCTGGGGGGGTTATGAGTGTGTGCTCATCATAAGTTCATTTTTGATGGTAATCGTACCACCCTACCACTACGGGTACGTTTTTGAGTGTCATTTGGTATGTTTGGGGATGCACACACAAGTGGATCAACAGACGTCGCACATTTTTGTGGAACTATGTTGGGGAGTTCTTGCGACATTTGTGGGGTAGGCGTCACTGGAATATTTCTTATGTGTTGTCGGTTTCTTCGCAGCACATGCCCATTGACATTCTCCAGGAGATAGGAGAGCTGACCATCTACCTGGGATACTACAGTCGCTTGGTCCCAGCTTCCAGACACAGGATTCTGTACCCTTACCCGTTGACCATGGTATAGGGGTGGTAGATCTTCCTTAAGTGCATGTCGGTCAAAAAACTTCTTTTGGTTCTACTGGCGTTGTTGGAATGCGCTGTATATCTGATCCTGATCATGGTTGTTGTTTCTGAGTTTGGTGATCAGTGGAGATTAGATTCGTCTACCCATGAGTAGTTATGCGGGGCTTGGTATGACACTTGAAATTGGGGTGCAGCGCCAGTGCAGCAGTGCGATCTCAGGAGTTGTTCCCGACTGTTTGGCTTTCTTGAGAATATTTTTGATAGTCCTTATTTGACGTTCTATGAAGCCATTCCCTTGTGGTCTCCGAGGTGACGTGGTCTCATGATGAAAGCCCCATTTTTTGGCGAATTCGTAGTAGAGATGACTTGAAAAGTGTGGTCCGTTATCGCTGACTATCTTTAATGGTATGCCAACCTCTGAGAAGATTTGGCATGTGATGACACTGCTTGGTGAATTATCAGATAGGCGTTTGACCATAGGATACTTTAAGTAATAGTAAGCTATGATCAACCATTGACTTTCATGGAGATCAAACAGGTCTGTGCCAACTACGCCCCATGGCTTTGTTGGAATGTCATGTTGCATTAGCGACTCTTGCATTTGGGAGGTCTGATGCTGTTGACAGATACTGTATGACTTTGTGAACTGTTCAATGTCTTTGTTTATGTTTACCCAATGAACAGTGTCCTTGGAAAGGAGTTTTGTTTTCTCTTGTCCTAAATGAGCAGCATGTAGTTGTTCTAATATGTCTTTTTGAAAAGAGATGCTTGCAGTGGTTTATGGTCTGAAAAAAATTTCATCATTACACGTATGGAAGAAAAGTGAATGTCCTCACTGACCCCAAACTACTTGTGTCGATCTGCTGGAAACCACTAGCAAAAACATCTAAACGGCTCCAAAACTTGCTGCTACGGGCTGAACATTATGATTTCTCTATCAAATACAAGCCAGGAAAAGAAATTCTGTTGCAATATTTTTTTTTATTTATAATGGGGGTATGCTGCCTCACAGTTGGGAGATTATTTATAAACGATGTTGCTGGGAACTGACGAATCAAATTAATTCACGTTCTGCTAGCAATCAATAAGAAACCAGAATTACTCCATAAAAATTAAATCTTTTTCTTTAGCAACTTCGCATATGTTTTCTTTGTGTCAACACGGGAAGAATCTTTTGCTCTGTGGCTTCCAACTCAAGAACCGTCTACTGAGAACCAGTCACCTTCTTCAGGACTTGTATAGAACAACTAACAATCGGAAACTGTTCTGAAACTAAAAATGGCTTCCAACTCAAGAACTGTCTATTGAGAACCAATCATCTCAAGGACTTGTATAGAACAACTAACCATTGGAAACTGTGCTGAAACTAAATATGGTTTTCAACTCAAGAAAGTCCATTAGCAGACACCCTTTCACATGCGCCTGCAAACAAACCAAAGGCAGCAGAGCTCATGACAGTGAATAACCTGACGATGATCCCGATCAAAGATCACACTTTCTGAGATCAGATCCAAGACACAGCTCTTCTTTCATTTGTGGGATCTCGTTTCCCCTTCAAAATTCCAGGCCACCCGACGCATTTCGTTTCAGCTTTAATCCCAAAGCCGCTCTCCCAGCCAATTCTTCCAGTGCCTTGGCGACCAACCCGAATTTTATTAAAGTGAACCACCACTTCCTTTACAGTCACTAAAGTTTCATTCACGAGGATGTCGTTGATATATGAGCTCACGGCGCCATCTCCTTTCCCCATTCTTTCTAGAATCTTCCTTAGACTGGTTGACATGATCTTGGGTGCCGAGTTCAGCCCAAACCCCACTCTCGTAAGGCGGTAGGTTCTGCCTTTATATCTGACCAACTCGTATTTCCAGAGTTTCTTGGTAACGTGGCGTTGCAAATAGGCAGATTTTAGATCGACCAACTTAGAGGCACCGTTCATTTGCCTCCATTCTCTGATGGTCTCACTGCATATATCTAGAGCGTCACCCCCAGTATGGCACGCGACCTGTCAGTTCAATTCTTGGAAATCTAGTACTGGTTTGACCTTTCCTTTTGTTGGTCATAGAACGGCCAGTAATGGCAAGATGCCCGATTCGACGTCATTCGTCCACAGCAACAGTAATCCCTCCTCAATCCATCTTTTCGTTCAAAATTCTTTTCTTGCTCCTCCTTTGAGCGACTTATTGTAACATGCCAGCCTGTTTCTTCGCGTCGGTGGTTAATTCTTCCATGCCCACTCCACTGTCCACTGATCCTCGTCGAATTCTGCTTTGAAATCCGGGATAACTGATTGATATCCATTTCTTTTCTCCAACCTATTTGATTCCTTCATTGACCTGCTCTGATACTGCACATCCAGCTGGTCCGAACCTCACGCCATTGCTGCCGACTGTGACACCTCCAAGTCGGCATATTACGTCCATTCTGACAATCGCTTGGACGCCAGACACCAGGTGATCAATGACAACCGCATGGACTCTCATCCAGTGATCCTCACTTTCAATTGTGACAGTCCTCCTCCCTCAAACTTTTCAGTCGTGACCCATTGAATGCCACTACTTCACCCTTCTCTTTCCATCTTCTGATAAGGCTAGTGTGCACTATGGTAGTAGTACAGCCAGGATCTATCAGGGTCACAGCTTCTTGTCCATCCATCACGATTTCATGCTTGGGTATCTGCTGCAAACACGCCATTATTCCCAAGTCGGGGCAGCTGCTGCCATTTTGGCTCCTCTTTGACAGTTTCCCCGGACTCTTGTAGTTAACTGCCATGTGACCACTCTGGTTACACCTGATGCACACTGATCTTTCTAAGAACTTCCTGCAGTCTCTCCGCAGGTGTAGGCCCCCACATTCGAAACATGCCTTGTGGTCTTGGGCGGCTTTTGGTCTCATCTTCTGCACTTTTGCCACCGTTCCTACAGCTCCAGAGGGTTGGGTGCTCACTAATATTCTTGCAGTTGGGAGCACAACACTTAGCTCCAATGTCTCAATATCTGGGACCTGCTGTAGCCTCTTGGAAATCTCCTCAGGGAACCCAGTAACGAATGCCATCTTTGCTACGTGATTCGCTACTTGTCTCCAAATTCCTGCCAGTTCCACCAATCTTTTGCCATCATTTGTATACACATCGATGGATTCACCCGTCCACCTCTTCTCTTTCAATTTATTGTACACTTCCAACGGCCCTTCTGTAAATGCTTACATCAATCTGGCTATGATCATCTCAGCATCCTCTTGTTCACAGGAGCTCAGCTCCAAATATAGGGCTAGCGTGTCACCCTCCAGGAACAACAGTATCACTGTAGCAACGTCGCCTATCTTTTGGAGCTTTGCCACTAGGTCCACTTTCTTAAACCAAGCCACCACATCGCCTTCGCCACTGAATGGATTTATCATGTTGTGCAGGCCGGGAGCCATCGCCAAAATAGCTTGAAGTGTTCTTTGTTTAGGACAACAAAATTAGATAAATAAATAAATAACAAGCCAACAGTCGCCGGGTTGAAGATCACCACTGTCACCAATCTTCGTCTCTCTCTACCTCTCCCCAACCTAACCTGTCAACTCCTTTTATACATGTCTCTCACGTGATTTCGCATGACTTCCATCAGAACACACCTTTTAAAACTATGGACGCCATCTTGATTTCTCTCTCTCTTTCGTCCAACCTTGCCAGACACACACCCGCTAAGACTTCTGTTCATTTGATCTCTTTTTCCCTTTTTATTTTTTCTTTTCCTTCTGCTAACTTTAAACAATATTTTTGATAAACAAACGTTTATTACTAGTTACGTGCAAGTGACTCTATAAGTAACTTCGTCGGTCCGTCGGTCCATTTGTTGGTCGGTCCATAACACTTTTGTGCTTGGCCTTTTTGGTTAACACCAAAGATCTGTTGTTAATAGATGCTGTTCTTAGCTTTTTAAGCTTTTCCTGGCCTTTTGGCCAAGATCAAAGTATAGTATCTGTTCTTACTACATGCTGTACTTATGTTTGTAACTTTGTGATATAAAGTGGGGGATCACTTTTCTGTATTAATTTAATATAAAATGATCACCCACTTTACAACCAGTCAGTCTTAAAGCCATTCAAGTTGTTTTTGAAGGATTCCAGTTATTTTTTTAAGCATTCAAGTCATTCCTAATGTCATTCAATTCATCCTTAAGTTCATTAAAGTCATTCTAAGTCATTTACTTTTTATTTATTCAAGTCATTTAAGCCCATATTTCGGTCATTTTAGTTTATCTTTAAGAATTTCATGTCAATCCTACATTCACGCATTCATTCATTGCATGAGAGCATGCGACTAATGGCTATAGGCCTTGTTTAATTTGTATTACATTTTTGGGACAATATAAGTATGATAAGTAAAATGTGATTATTTTTCATCTACACACATTTCTTCATGAACAAGGCTTGATGGCTTACGCGTATGTGTTGCTTTTAGGTCCTTTTATTCATCCATATTCCAAAACAGGAAGAAACCCTGCTTCGCTAACACTGGTTAATGCTTACATAATGGCGGTCCCTTCAAATAGTTGTTTAAAAAAATTATTTTATTTAAAAAATACATGGAATATAAAATAGAAATATGGACAAATCCTCATAAATAAAGAATGGAAGTATCCATTGATTAGTATTTTATATAGGCAAGTGATTTTTTTGAATTTATATATATTTATAATATTTAGATTAAGTTTAAATTCGTTGAATTTCGTTAAATATTTCTTAAAAAAATCCGATTAAAAAAAAATATTGTATATTTTTCGATAAAACCTTTTATTATTTAAAAGTTTTGTTTTTTCTCTTTTTTTTAAATCAGGTTTTAAATTACATTATTCATATTGTTATAAGCTTCGAAATATAGTGAGTCTAAATAATCACTCCTTTTTTAATGGCGAATTCTGACTCCTAATTCTTCACACTTAGCTAATGAACGGGTATTTTAAAAAACGAGGAACAAATTAATGGTTACACCGTTTTACGATGACCCAAATTCATTGTTCTTTAGTAGTTTATTTTCTCTTTAAATAGTTCCATTTTCAAATCGTGTTCTACATTTTGATTCTTTTATATTTTCATATATATATATATATATATATATATATATATATATATATATATATATTTTTTTTTTTTGATGAATTTGACACTAAAAAAGTTGTATCAATTTACTAAAGAAATCTTGACAAACAAAACAAATTTAACGAAATCATCCCGCGTTTAGTCTTGGCTTTCATATTGAATTATCTGGAATGAAAGGTAAGATTTTCATAATACTTTAAAAAATTTAATTCAATAACCTTTTTCAACAATCGCAAACATTTAAATGAGGGATGCATGTCGTAAACGGTTTCAACTAAAATCCGACTAAAATAGTGTACAGGTGATAATAATATTTAATTTTAAGATGAGACATGAGAAAAATTTGGAATTAAAAATTATTTACTATTACATAAAAACAAAACAAAACACATTTTGCGTTCAACAATATAAAAAAGACAATCGTGGCTTTTATACCAATACCTACTTCCGGTTCAAATATGACGATATTTTGTAACAAGTTTTGTCGCTTGAACACAATTTTATTTGCATTTTGTTTACAACGGTGATCTCATCATTTACCTAAACAGTTTATTTTTATCCAATTAATAATTTGATCCTATTATTTTATATGAAAGACCCGATTAAAAATCTATGAATCTTCGATTAAGAAAATCTTTTAACAATAAATTATATACTCCGACATTTAGATTTAAGTAAGAAAAATAAGTTCATTTTAGTATAATTTTTGGATTTTTGAACAAATAATGTCGTTTAAAAATAATTAATTTTTTAACGTTGTCTAATGTAGAAAAGGATGTTTTTTGTTTTGTATTTTATCATATTTATACAATAACATGTATTTTTGTTTGAGAAGGATGTTTTTACTAACCAATTTTCACATTTATTTTGTCTGATTTTCATAATGGTGTTGATTCTTATAGCTGAGAGGCGGACTTTTACACACCAGATTTAAATTTAATTGATAAAATTCCAAAATATTTTTGTAAAACTGTGTGTTATAATTAGTTTTATTATTAAATTCACCAACGATTATACTTTGATTTTGCTCTGTATGTTTTCTTATATATATATAAGGCCTTTGATAGGGTATGGCATAAAGGTTTACTTCATAAGATCTCTAGTTATGGTATAGCTGAAAATGTCTTCTCAATTATTAAATCATTTCTTTCTGATAGGTTCATAAGAGTAGTAGTTGAGGGGCAAAAATCAGAAGCCCACAGTATTAATGCTGGTGTCCCTCAGGGGTCGATCCTGGGCCCAACTCTTTTCCTGATCTACATTAATGATCTTCCAAATCACATCCTTACATCATTTGTAGACATTTATGCTGATGACACTACCATTTATGGTAGCACATCTAAGACAGTAAACGACCAAGTTCTCTCCAATTCTCTCTCCTCTGATCTTGAGCATGTAGTACAATGGGGAAAGGAGTGGCTGGTTACTTTTAATGCATCTAAAACCAAGCTTCTCTCTTTACATCATCAACATTCTGATCCCCATCTGGCATCAATTGAAATGAATGGCTCTCGTCTTCAGGAGGCCTCAAGTTTTGACAAGCTTCTGGGCTTGACCATTACTCCTGATTTTAAATGGAACACGTACATCAAATCTGTTGCCAAGGCCGCTGGAAAAATGGTGGGATCTTTCTATCGATCCAGTAGATATCTCACTGCTGATGCAATTCTCTATTTATATAAGAGCCAGGTACGTCCAAGGATGGAATACTGTTGCCACATCTGGGCAGGAGCTGCTAGAAAGGACTTGTCCTGCCTTGATAGAGTTCAAAATAGACTTCGTAGCCTCGTAGGAGATGTCCTTTTCTCTTCTTTGCAACCTCTATCTCACAGAAGAGATGTTGCGAGTTTGTCTCTGATGTATCGTTATTTTCATGGAAAGTGTGCGACTGAGCTTCAATCTATGGTCCCCCCTCGCCAAACTTTCACGAGAAACACTGGTCTAGCTGTAAACACTATCAATAATTCCCCCCACTCTTTATCTGTGCCTAAACCTAAACGTAGATTCCATGAACAAAGCTTTTTTATTAGAACTACACGCCTGTGGAATTGTCTTCCGTTTTCCTGCTTTCCGGCTGACTACAATATGGTTGTGTTCAAGTCTAACGTAAATAAGTTCTTGAGCCGTTCCATATAAGTTATCAAATTTAACAAATTTTCATTACTAATGATTATTATATTGTCCAATTTCTACTGTACACTCTTTAACCCTTATCCTTGAGTGGCCTCTTGGCCTTGATAATGTGGTGATACCTATGAAAAAAAAAGAAAAAGTCCAATGTGAACAAGTTCTAATTGAATCGTCCCCCTAAGTAATCCAAGTTACAAAATTCCCACTGTTTACTATGCTAAAATCACAATGACTAATGTATACCTATTAACCCTTATCCTTGAGTGGCCTCTGGGCCTTGATAAGTGGTGACACCCATGTAAAAAAAAAAAAAAATATATATATATATATATATATTGTCAGAATTAGCATACCGCCGAGTAGGGGTGGGGGGCAGAAAAGACGGTTTAAGTCTTGCAACAAAATGTTGACGTTGCTTACAAGTAGTCTTTCCTTGTAAAAGTAACAAATGGGTAACGATGGTCGAAGTGTAATTTGTCTAAAAGATTACAACAACTACTCACCCCACTGTAGAGTGGCCACCCCTTTTTATCTACTCCAACTCTCAGTCAACGAGATTCACGCGTGACTGAAATGTCTATTTAACTTGTAAGGAATAGGCACTCAGGTTCTTTGATTAACGGACCAACCACCGACTGTGTTTTTTTTTTTTTTTTTTTTTTTTTTTTACACAGTGATCACCACTTATCAAGGCCCGGAAGCCACTCAGGGATAAGAGTTATTGCAAGTACATTACGTTAGTGAGGAGATTTGATGAAGTGTTTACTTAAGGGGGCGGTTCATTAGGAATTTAACATTAGACTTGAAGACATCCAAGTTGTAGTCCGGAGGGAAGCAGGCAGACGGAACAGAGTTCCACAGGCGTGCAGTTCTAAGAAAGAAGCTTTGTTCATGGAATCCGCGTTTTGATTTGTGTTGGTCACAGCTACCAGCACTCTTTTCTTCCCCACCGACCTACACTCGGCAAGTCAACCAATTGAAAATTCTCACAATATTATAGTTAAAAAAAAAATAATTATATATATATATATATATATATATATATGTGTGTGTGTGTGTGTGTGTGTGTGTGTGTGTGTATGTATACGATTATACTTTGGCTTTGCTCTGTGTATTGAAACTGTAGAAAAATTACTAAAAAAAAAAAAACTAAATACATAAAACCAAAATAATCCAAATCAACAAAACAAAAAAAAAAAAGAAAAAATTGAAAATAGTTGACCAAGATTTGTTTACTATCCCCACCTCCAAATTCTTTACATTCCAAATCTTCTGGCTTCCCCTTCATAACAACATTAACATTAATGTTATTTAAACAAGTTTATTTTTATATCAATTCAAACAATAATTTAATCCTGTAATCTTATATGAAAGACCCGATTAAAAATATGTGAATCTTTGATTAACAAAATTAAAACTAATGTTATTTCAGTTCTTTTTACAAGAGAGACACGATTTATCAAGGCTCGAAGACCACTAGAGGATAAGGCTTAATGAATATAAGATAGGGTAGAATAGTAATCGCTAATGGTGTAGATTGGGTAGAATTTGTATTATTTATGGGGACGGCTAAACAAGAACTTGTTTACATAGAACTTGAAGGTTACAATATTGTAATTAGCCAGGAAGCAGTTCTTGATTATAATTAGAATTAGGCACATATACATAATAGTTGATAGTAGTTTATTGTGAAAGTTTTGCAAGAGAGGACTTTAGATTGGAGCTCAGACGAGCACTTGCCATGATAATAATGATAGAGTTCAGAGGCTCGCAATGTTTCTTTTGCAGGAGAGAGGTTGCAGAGAAAAATTTGGACCTCTATCATTGCAAGATAAGCCATGCCAAGAAGATCCTCAGTTGTGGAAACATTACTCCATTTTAGGGTATAACCTGTTGTTCTACAGATAGAGGATTGCATCAATACTGAGATACCTACTGGAGCAGTAGAGTGATCCAACCATTTTTCCAGCAACCTTGACAACAGATTTGATGTATGTGTTCCATTTAAGATCAGAAATGAAGGGCAGTCTCAAAAGTTTGTCAAGACATGGTTCTTCCCAAAGATGAGGGCCATTCATTTCAGTTGGGGCCAGATGGGTTCAGATTATAATGAAAAGAACGAAGCTTGGTTTTAGATACATTAAAATTAACCAGTCACCGTTTTCCCCATTGCACCAAGTTATTTTTGTTGAGGTGGTTCACCAAAACTCTATCACAAATTCCAGCAATTTACTCACGACACACTGGAGACTGGTTGTTCTATACTGAGTGGCAGATGACCATTATGCGTCAGTGTTCCTTTTCTTTTTTTGCCCCACTGATAATCAAATCACCTGTGGAAAAGGAAACATTTAAAAACGAAAAAATTATTTATTTTCA
The DNA here is from genome assembly GCF_053919585.1 of Euprymna scolopes. Lineage (NCBI taxonomy): Eukaryota > Metazoa > Mollusca > Cephalopoda > Sepiida > Sepiolidae > Euprymna > Euprymna scolopes. Next base: position 48,834,855 of record NC_136526.1, on the reverse strand, counting down.
TATAAAAATAACAAATTTATAGAAAAGGACGAAAAATTAGAGATGACAGTACTTTCATTATTTTTGCTTTCACAATATTTATGCCCAATAAAAATCTATGATTTAAAAAAAAATTTTATGATTTAAAAAAAAATTTCACAATGCAAAAAACTTGAATGATGGTCAAAGGCTTATCTTATTATACTAATGCAGGTTTGGTTGGTCTCCTGTTACTCAGGTCAACCTCTAACTTCTTCAGAAACTGTGACTCATGATGTCACGTCTACCGGGAGTCCTCCATATTAATTCTCAGCGTCTTTATGTTGAATTCTGCTGAAAAGCAAAAGCAAAGCTTTATATGCGCCAGAAAGAAAAGGCAGACAAAATCAGGTTTTTCTAAGTACGGAAGGTAATTTCTCAAAAGTTAAAGATTTTTTACATATGTACATTATTCAGTTCACCAAAACATTTTAAGTTTCACAAATCTCCTTCTCCATCACTGGATGGCTGGTCAGGATAGGCGGAGGGGGGGGAGTAGAGCATTGGTTTTGGAGCTTATTTCTTTCGAGATGTTGGCGCAATCTGGTAATTTCACCCAGGTATTGGCTTTTTTAGAGAGGTCACAGGGTTGGTTGGTCAATCCATTCAACCAATCAGCATTCAACACGTTTTCTGGGGGATTTCAGATCCAAATTGTGTGTGTGCAATTCAGCAATACATCCAGAGTTTTGTAATCTGAGACCAAAAATGGAATCCTTTTCGCACAACCTCAAGAGGTCAAACCCATCATTCAGAAAGCCCTTGTCTGAGCAGGTGTCATAGAGGCCAACATAGGTCTGGCATCATTTCCACATTGTTCTGACATTTCCGGTCTCTGCTTTCAAACAATAAAATTTATGTCTGATTTTAATAATAAAATATATATCTGTTTTATTTCAAGTATTTTTGATCGGTCACCTGTCATTGTCCGGGATTCAATTTACATTCAACAGACAATTTTAGCATATTTACCCGGCCTCCCTTAGGACTTAGGGGAGTCTCAACCTCCCAAATGGGGAGCAATCGCTCCCTCACATGTGGGGCTTCGTCTTTGCCTGTGCTTTTGCCCTCTGTTTCAGCGTCGGTAAACCTAATGCTGCTAATCTCAGGGTCGCTGTCCTACAAAGTCGGGATAACCTAGAATGATGGTTCACTGATCTCGGATCGAGTCTCACTTTCATCGCCGAGTGACGGCTGCGCTTGTGATGTCGATCAAAATTCCTTGATGTGACGGGGCACCTCGTCAACCCGCACCGATTGTGGGCTGATCACCTCAGTAACACATCCAGTTCTGTAGCATGTGGTGCACTTGTTGTGGGGGATCTTTACCAAGATGACATCCCTCTCTTTGATACTCTCCCTCATCACCTCCAACTCAGGCAGTGGGCTGGTCTCCATGCCTCTCACCCTGATGTGGTACCTGTCCAGTACTTCAACTGGTGTGGGAGAGAGTGAAATGTCATCCTTAGGGGTGACGTTATACGAATAGACCGCCTCAGGCACCGTAACCTCTTCCTAGCTGCGAAGGTCTTGAGGGTCCTGTGGTATCTCGCAATAATTCCATTCCTGCTAAGCACATGGCCACACGGTAATCACAGACATATACCCCAGCTGTCTGTGAACTGTTTGAACTGCTCACTAACAAAGGCGGTGCCATTGTCGGTCAGTATCTCAGAAGGGGGACCACATGCTCAAGGAAGACACTTTCCAGCTCACGGACAATGGCAGCCGAGTCCGGCCGGAGAAGGGGCTGCCACATATATATATATATATATATATATATGTGTATTGCCACAATGCAAATCTAGACGGTCTGCAATCGATTAGCATCGTTGTGGTGAGTTACGTCCATTGCGAGCTTGTTCCAATTTCCTCTCACACTTAGTTTTCCCTTCTTTCACCAGACAGGTGCTGGGTTTATTGACCGAGAGGTTTCACAGCTCCTAACAACAGATTTCACATCCCTCTTTGACACATAGGGGTCAACCAGTTTGGCGAAGTAAAGGGTTTGGTTTAGACCAGGGTGCCCGCTTTGGTAATGGACATCAGCAACACGGCTCGGGCTAAGCCAATGCCCCACTGCGGCAACATTCACAAGTGCTGGTTCGTCCACTTCTTTTGGCAGGTACAGCCAACAGTGTGGTACGCTGGTCATGTGATTCTGACAAGACTGCAACAGTGTCACATCTATGACCAGGTGGATTTCCTTGATGATCTCGGTCAGGGTAGCAAGTCGTCTCCATATAAGCATTTCGGCCAATGCCTTCATTGTCAACCATGCTTTCCCAGTTATCCACCGATGCTCGCACATGGAGTCTGTGACGATGTGTAGCACTCTGACCTGCCACTGAAGCACCAAATTTACCCTTTTGAGTGTCACATCAAGCTCAGCTAGGTTTATGTGCCTGGTGTCATTTTCTGGCCAAAGCCAGCAGGCATCTTCTATGATAAATCTGTTGACCGCCAGAGCAACGGCAACGGTGAGTGAACTGGCATCCACCCAAACTGTAAACTCGCTCCTGTCGACACACCAGCTCCCTCGTACGAGGTTATCCTCGGTCACTCTGGCTCCAGCTTCCACCAGCATGCTTCGTAGGGCGGGATCGCGGACCTCATCGTCCCATCCCATTGACATGGAAATCGCACGTTGCTTTATGGCTTCTCCTGCCACCCGGATTCACCCACACATGGGGATGTTGCCCACCAGTTTTCCACAGACGGAAAAACCGCTCTGACGCGTCATGTTGAATGGAACTTCCGGGATGTCACCATCTCTTCCCCAGCGGAGTCCCTCTGTGCTGCAGCTCACATGCAAGCCAAGAACTTTCGCTCCATCTTGCAGGCGCTCTGGCTCCTTGTACGACAGCCCAAAGCTCTCAAAGTGTTCTTTCACCACCTGGGCAGACATGAGGGTGTCGTTCACGAAAATGTCCAATATATGATGACATTGCCTGTTGCATGGATTCATCCCCATGCCAGATCGCCTGCATAATCGCTGTCATAATGTCAAGGGCCATGTTCAGGCTAAACCCCAGCCTGGTCAAATAATAACGAGTCCCTTTGATCTCGACCATCTGGAATGGCTACCATGATTTCTCAATGCGTATCTGCAGGTAGGCTCTTTGCAGGTCCAGGTCCCTCAGTTTATGTGCGCAGACGTCAGCTCCCACCGTGTGTGGGTCGATGTGTTCATTAAGTCCCAGGTAATCCATTACAGGTTGGACCTTCTGTTTATTCCCTTGTCTAACAGCCATCAGGGGGATCAGCCTCCTTGGTGGCCCGAGCTCATCCTCTGGGTACAGAACCAGCCAGCCATTATCCATCCAAACCTGGAGTTCTGCCTTGTACTGCCTCCCTGAGCCATGCCGGAGGAGGATACTCCGTCATCGATTCTGCAAGGACTCTGGTGGCTGGTCCCCTGACCACTTCCAGGACGCAGTCCATGCATTTGTGCCCTTGTCGTATTCCGTATGGAAGTCGGGTTCATCAAGAAAGATTGTCGTGCAGACCTGTTCCTTGCATTGGGAAAACCTCACATCACTGGCGTCATCCATGGTGATTCCACCCAGCTGTGTAATAGTGTCCATTCCAAGGAGAAGGTCGTATCCAAGAAGCTCCCTGTCAAGCACCAATGCCTTCACAGTCACCAGTGGGCCATCGCCAATGCTTATATGGACAATGCTCACCCAACAACACACCAGCGAGCCTCCACCAACGGTTATTAGTGGGACCTTCTGTTTTGTCCATGTGATGCAAGATTTCTTGTGTATGAGGGTTTGGGTTCATCTGGTGTCAACCAGTGCTGAACCTACACACCCATCAACTCGCACTGTCACTACAGGAAGCACCTTGTTCAGTGTTGCTTTGGAGAGGGTGCTGACGCCACAGCTTCCTCCCCTTGCTCGTTTCCCAGACAATTCCGTGCTACGTGGCCTGACTTGTCACATCAGTGACATCATTCTCGTTTCTGTGCTCCATAGTCCAGGGTGTGATTCACACCACTTCTGCAGTCTCTGGTGAAGTGGTTGGGGCCGCCACATTTGTAGCACTGTGGGCTCTCTGTAGGCGATTCCAGTGTGTCAACCGCTGCTGAGACCTGCTCTACATCATCCTATAGGATGTTTTAGGCTCTAGCCAACAATTGCTCCAACCCAAACTCATTGAGCTTCGACGACGCCCGAAACAGCCAACTGGTGTCATCCGGGAGCCCAGATAAAAAGATGCATGCCAATATTCAGTCGCTTGCACTGCCAAAGGGAGCAGCAAGCTTCTTCAAGTCGGCTAGGTACACATCCACAGTCTCCCCTGACCCAAGCCGACATTTAGAGAATTGCCTCCAGGCAACAAAAGGGTCCACACTGAATGCTCCGTACAACACTTGTTTTATCTGCTCCATTCTCGCCTCATCCTGAGCTGCAGGTACACGGCATAATCTCCCTTAGTGAGCCTCAATAGGATGACCATACCTAGATCCTTAATTTTGCACAACTGGCAAACGTGCTCGGCCTTCTCCAGCCATTTAACCACCAAAGGACCATTGAAAGAAAACTGCCATCTCTTGCAAATTAAGCTATCATCTAGTTGGGGGACAGGAAGTGGAATTAAAAAATAAAACCTTTCATACTAATTTATGAAAAAATAAAACCTTTCATACTAATTTATGAATATCAAACTTGACATACTCTTGATTTTGGGAAACGGGTCATAGCTGATGTTTGTTTTCAGAACTCTAAATACTCTTGCCTAAGATATCCAAATATTAAGCAAATCTTGCCCACTTACATAACAGACTTGTGCAACAGACAAACATCTCTCAACAAAGTAAGCTGAAGAGAGCCATAATGTGACCCTTCAAATAATACATTCCTCTCACACACTAGTTTAGTCATTAACTTAAAAAGGCATAAAAATGGATCATAAACTAAACTTACACTTGACATTGGAAATTTGATCAAGGATGATCTTTGCTTTATGAACCCCAATTTTTTTGCCTAAATCATGTTCCAAATTTCACCATAATGTGAACCTTTTAGATTATATCAGATTTAATTAATTCCCCTGCCTTGTAGAGCACACATACGAGTTTTTCAGATAATACAGCTCATCACCACTTGCAATGTTTAAACCCATTTTCCAAGCTCATTAGGCGTTGGAATCCAATTGGTAAGAAAATTGATAGGTTCCAGATTCAAAGATGTTCTTTATGCAAATCATGATATAGCAAGGATATGGGCGATGCCTAGATGTCTTCGTCAGATAAACGAGGATGAGAGAAGATGATGCATGCTCAGGAATGAGGTTATGTTGACACTTGGTCAAGAAAAAACAGATATCCATAAAATTCTGTCTATCAGAAAAATAATGTTTTACCGAAAAGAAAATATAAAGTAGCTTTGGTTTCCATCTGTTGATATGAGTCTGATAATACAGAAAACATCGTCATTCCTTTTTTTTGGGGTGGGGGCTGCAGTGGATCTGGTAATAGGATTTATTTAAATAAAGCAATTAAGATGAGACAATTTTTTAAGGGTTTGAAAAAATGGATCTGAAATACCTATTGAAGAGAGGCAAGTACACAAAATTTGGATTTAAAAACCAAGAAATCTAAAAAAAAAAAACCTATAAATCAAAAAAAGAACTAACCATTCAGTCTCCAATATTTTAGATATCTGAATGATCGGCCACCCAGGCAGCCATAAAACAGTGATAAACTATCAGTTTCAGAAAAATAAGAGTTGATCATCACAAAGAACCATCCACTAGATGAAGATAAAAGGGACTTAGGGTCTGTGTATATTTTCTTGTCCATGTGTACGACCTGGACCCTGCTGGGTTACAATGAGACTCACAACAACTCAATTAGCAACAATATGGTACAACAATAGACAAAGGCATGTCAAACTGGATTCACCAAGCAAAGTGAATGCAGTCGCTTAGCAACCCAAAGTGCATGTCTGATCACAAGCCGAAGCAGACACGCCTCCTCGTTAGTGATGTACTCCCACCCAGATGCCTAAGCCTAGATTATACATAGCAGCTCCCTCTTTACTCATCAAAGCAAGCCTGAATTGATCCTTTAACACTTGATATAATGCTTTTTGTGACAACTGTCTCATGTCAGAAAGGCTTTCTTTGAATTAAAGCAGAATCTTCAATATCTGATGACATTCACAATAGAAGGAGTGTAATGCATGTATCTTCTGCTTTGCATAGGTACACACTTCTCAAAAGGTAAGCCTTTGCTTATATCTTCTCTTTAGAATTCATCGTTTCCTGAAATTTGTGTACACATTCGATCTAGAAATTTAAGCCGAAGTGTGTATTGACAAATCTCAACAATTTTCATATCCTAACTGTAATAAAAAAGAATGGATATATCAGATATCACGATAGACCATGGGGGCCTTTTCAAGCCACAACAACCGGAAAATAACCCACTGCAAATATAGCATCATATTCAACTTGAATAAAAGAATCCAAAGATTAGATATATGTGAGAACCTCACTCCTTCACTCTTCTCTTTAATGAAAGATTTCTGCACATCTGACTAGCAGCACCCTATCCACTTTTAAGACTTTTGATTAATTTTTCACGAACTGAAGATCAGGCTTGAACCAGACATCGACTATCTTACAAGGATTGTCATTCCAACTAAAGGACCCCTAAAGGAAGACTCTCCGTCAGGCAAAGATGTGCAAGCAAAGGACTTGTTGCAGTTGATTTACCATCTCATACACTCTGATTTTGACAAAACTAATGTCAGCATTGCTTATTACAAATACTGTTACACCATTGGAATAGGTGGAATACTTTATTCTGGTGGAAATGCCTTGCAAAGTGATACTGCATAGAACTATATTCAATCTTATCCTGCAAGGAAAAGACTCAAACATAAGCACAGAGAATCGATGATAAAAGCCAACACTAATGATTACATCAGACAAATTAATTTCCAATTTCTGCAAACCTGCTCCATTTACAATAAAACCCACTAGGAATGTTTGAAAGTTGAACACATGCCTGACAAAGGGAAACATCCCGATATCTAGGATCACGGTCACACCACTTGACCCCCTGATGCAAATAACATCGTTTTACATATAAAAATATTGTGTAAGAAAAAACACATATATAAATATATGCATGGTTATACCGATACACATGAATTGGAACAACAAAATGAAACTGTATAGCTGGTTCTCAAGATGCGTTATTCTGAATCTATTGGTCAAAAAGATGATCAACTAGACAAATCTAAATCTAGATCTAGAACCACGTTATAATCTCCTGCTGAGACAATCGTTCAATAAATACTCATAAAATACCCGATTTAACAAAGAAAAGCTCAACATGGCTAATAGGTATATAAATATGATGAAAGAAAATGCTTTACCTTTTATGATAACAAATCGATAATGAAGATTTCTTTTGGGATTCATGTAGCACGAGTCACACAACACATTAAATGCAAATAATATCAAGTAACAAACAAATGTCCGAGATTAATAAATAATGCATCTGAAACAGCAAAATTAATTTCCCATTTCTGTAAATCTGCTCTATCTACAATAAAATCCACTACGTACGTTTGAAAGTTGGACACGTGCCAGACGAAGAGAAGACACTCTAAAATCTAGCATAATGGTTACACTTCCTGTTGTACACTTCATGTTGTACATGACACAAGTAAGATTATCTCATGTGTGATATATTGTATAAGAAAAAACATGTATTGTTATGTATATATATATATATATGTATAGATATATATAAATATATATATATATATACATATGAATTGGAACAATAAAATGAAACTGCATAACTGGTTTCACAATTATAGTTGCATTAATCAGACTTTAGTCGTGTTCTGCCTTCTTAAATGTTTTCTTATATACACATTGAACAATGCTTCAAGCGACCTGCCTTAATCTATTATCACTGAGTCTGGGATAAACTGATTGCTATAGCCAGAGAAAAATTTTTGACTTAGGAAAATGATCAAGGGTTAGATTTCACATTAATTTCCTCAAACGCCTTAAATCCAATACTTTTTCAACTATTTTTATCATGAGAAGAAATCGATTGTTAGATTCAAAGTAATACTGATGAAAATAAAGAGCATTGAAGAAATTTAAATAAGTGTAAAAATAATTAAAATGGAATTGCATGGGGAGAAAAATATACATTAACACTTCATATTTTTCTTTTTATTGTTAATGGATACAATTTTTTTCTAAAACTTTCACAGAAAAATTCTTTACAGTTTTTTTTTCAGCTAAATCAATATTGAAAATAATAAACAAACTGAATATGAATGTCAATACTAAAACATTAATTTTTTTATTTGCAGATGTTTCTGCTTGAACGCCTTTGCTAAAATTGAATTGATCATGAGAGATGTAGTGTGATATGAATTGAATGGGCATATCAATAAGACTTCCTTCCCTAAAAGACGCTATAAAAAACCTGAAATCAAGAGGAAAGGGCAGTCGAGTTCTTGGACACAAATTGTACAGGTAGGACTATAGAATATCATACGAATTCTAAGAATTATTTCCTAATTAAACGAAAAATTGAAGGAAGTGAGGTTTTTCTTTGATTTATATTAGTAGGGAGAATACAGAAATCTTAGATAAAATATAAATTACGATTTCGGTTTCGGATACATTTAGAAGAGAAATCAATAACAAAAAGACAAGAAACCATTGAAAACAAACATACTATACCTCTACCGTAAATATTTAAGTGGTTTGAGGTACAGCATTTATAAATATGTTTAAACATGGTGGTCGGTAAATTCTCTGTAGCTTTTTTAACCATCTTAGAAGCACGTGTGGAAGAAAATATTCATTAACACTTCATTTTTTTTTCCATTATTATTATTACATTATAAAGTATAATTCACTCTATAATATGTCCTAACCAACATCTTTATCGACTGAGTTTACATCAGTGGATACAATTATTTTTCTAAAATATCTTATAACTTTAACAGAAAAATTAACTTAGAGTTAAAGTAACATTGAAAGTAATACTAAAAATAACTTGAACAGAAAAATTAATTTAGAGTGCTTTTAGCTAAATCAAGTAACATTGAAAGTAATACTGAATATAAAAAGCACTGAAGAAATTTTAATAAGTGTAAAAAGAATTAAAATGGAATCATGTGGGAAGGAAAATATATTAAATATTTCTGTTTATTATTAAAATAAAGTATAATTGGCTCTATAATATGTCCTAACCAACATCTCTATTGACTGGTCAACAGATACAATTATTTTTTGGAAATATCTACATGTAAAAAGAATTAAAATGGTTTCACAATTATAGTTGCATTAATCAGACTTTAGTCATGTTCTGCCTTCTTAAGTGTAAAAATAATTAAAATGGAATTGCTTGGGAAGGAAAATATATATTAACACATCGTGTTTTTATGTTTATTATTAAAATAAAGTATAATTGGCTCTATAATATGTCCTAACCAACATCTCTATTGACTGGTCCTGTGTCAACGGATACAATTATTTTTTCTAAAATATCTCTTAAGGAAAAATTAATTTACCGTTTTTTAAAGCTAAATCAATTAATATTGAAAATAATAAACAAATCGAATGTGGGAAGGAAAATATATTAAATATTTCTGTTTATTATTAAAATAAAGCATAATTGGCTCTATAATGTCCTAAACAACATCTCTATTGACTGGTCAACAGATACAATTATTTTTTTGAAATTATCTACATTTAGATATTTACAGTCTTTTTAAAGCTAAATCAATTAGCATTGAAAATAATGAACAAATCGAATGTGGGAAGGAAAATATATTAAATATTTCTGTTTATTATTAAAATAAAGCATAATTGGCTCTATAATGTCCTAAACAACATCTCTATTGACTGGTCAACAGATACAATTATTTTTTGGAAATATCTACATGTAAAAAGAATTAAAATGGTTTCACAATTATAGTTGCATTAATCAGACTTTAGTCATGTTCTGCCTTCTTAAAGAGCACTGAAGAAATTTAAATAAGTGTAAAAAGAATTAAAATGGAATCATGTGGGAAGGAAAATATATATTAACACGTCCTGTGTTTCTGTTTATTATTAAAATAAAGTATAATTGGCTCTATAATATGTCCTAACCAACATCTCTATTGACTGGTCAACTGATACAATTGTTTTTTCGAAAATATCTCTTGAAGAAAAATTTACATTTTTTTTAAAGCTAAATCAATTAATATTTAAAATAATGAACAAACCGAATGTGAATATGAAAACTAAAACATTAATTTTTTTTATTTGCAGATGTTCCTGCTTATAGGCTTTTGCTAGATTTGAATGGATCATTACTTTCTTTAGGATTTACAAATGAAAAGATGTATCCTTGTGAAGTATGTAAACATCCTTGTCTTTCTAAATCAAAGTTAGTAATACACATGAGAACTCATACTGGGGAAAAACCATATTCTTGTGAAATATGTGGATATTCTTGTTCTGTTAAACCAGGTTTAGTGAGACATATGAGAATACATACTGGTGAAAAGCCATATTCTTGTAATGTATGTGAATATACTTCTGCTGAAAAAAGTAAATTACTTAGACATATTAGAACTCACACTGGTGAAAAGCCATATTCTTGTGAGGTTTGTGAATATTCTTGTTCTGTTAAATACAACTTAGTGACACACATGAAAACTCACACTGGCGAAAAATCGTATTCTTGTGAAATATGTGGATATTCTTGTTTTGCTAAATCACATTTAGTGATTCATATGAGAATTCACACCGGTGAAAAGCCATATTCTTGTGAAATATGTGAATATTCTTGTTCTGTTCAATCAAGTTTAGTTACACATATGAGAAATCACACTGGGGAAAAACCATATTCTTGTAAATTGTGTAAATATTCTTCTTCTCAAAAATCAACTTTAATGAGACATATGAGAACTCACACTGGTGAAAAACCATATTCTTGCCAAGTATGTAAATATTCTTCTTATGATCGATCAAATTTAGTGACTCATATGAGAACTCATACTGGCGTTAGACCATATTCTTGTGAGTTATGTGCGTATTCTGCTACTACTAAATCGAATTTAGTGATTCATATGAGAATTCACACCCGTGAAAAGCCATATTCTTGTGAAAAATGTGAATATTCGTGTTCTGTTAAATCAAGTTTAGTAAAACATCAGAAAACTCACAGATCTACAATTACCAACAAAAGTAAATAAATTATCTTCTAAAGTGTGTGACTATTTTTTACTTAATTACTTATTTGTCTGGGCGCTGCATCCATCTTATTCCACAAACAAATACAAACACCTGCCTTTATTAATTTTTGCATTATATAACCCAAAAAGTGTATATAAAACACAACATCAAACAACCAAACTAAACACTAATATTGTATTATTATAACTGGATATGTCTTTAGTGTTTTTATTTAATGTAAAATGTTTATTCAGCTCGAAAAACATACAGTGTTTACCGATGTATTTGAAAATTACAAATGGTGCCACACTCTCTGTTGGCCATGGTAAGCTTGGGAATAGGAGTTAAAAATAAAACAAAACTATACAAAATACAGGTAAAAACCCACCGAATAGATGTTAGCTTATGTAACAGTAACATATATTGAGCGAGTTCCTAACAGTATTTTATATATTTTTTTTATTTTTAACTCATTTTCCCAAACTTCTTGTGTTCAGCAGAGAGTCCAGCGCCATTTTATTGGTACATTTTTGTTGGAGCTATTCTGCTTACGCCTATCCAATTCTGGAACTAAACTCCAACGAATTCCTTGACGATTTCATTGACAAAATCTCTGCTGAAAAACAGATCTGCATTACTATTTATGCTGACAGTATAGTCGAGTAGGAGTGCGATTTACCCTTCAATCAACCAATTAACTCATACTACCTGGTCACGAACTAAACAATTATTGGTCACCAGGCCCCTGACCTTATTACAGATTTCAAAGATGAATATAATTCAACATCATTTGAAATATAAAAGTAAACCAACATTTTCCATTATCTTCAGAAATATCTTTTACTGAAACAATTACTTATTTATCATTCTCATTTGGACGCTGCATCTGTCTTATTCCACGAACAAACACCAATAACGGGAATTTTATCATAACGTCCAATGAAGATTATCCTATTGCACAACAAGAAGGAAAAAAAACCCCGAAAGAATACTACGATAAACTTTTTTTTTAATAAATGGAAAGGTAAATAGGGAAAGAAAGGTAGTCAGTTTTATGTTCACCAATAACAGTGTCTGCCAAATTAGTCCATCTGACAGTTCTCAAAGAACTCCATTAACAATATTGTAAGGGATAGTTGAGGTAAGAATATAGGTGTAGTGAAGACTTACTGCATGTCAAAGAACTTAAATAAAACATGTCAACACTTAATCTTTTTAAAAGTGGGTGTATGTAAATTAGCTCCCTTATGCCATTAACTTAAATATTCTCATTCGAGAAAATTTCAATCCTCTTGGTTCTATAAGCCAAGAAAATAATCCAAATCTTCTGTGGTGTAATGTATTTCTATAGAAGATTTCTTGGTTCCTTTTGACATAAATTCTAACGCCTCACTGCCAAATTAGAACTAATTTTTTTTTTCCATTATCTTCAGAAATATCTTTAACTGAAACAATTACTTATTTATAATTCTCATTTGGATGCTGCATCTGTCTTATTCCATGAACAAACATCAACACCTGCCTGTCATCTAATAGGGTTTATCGTACAAGTGACATTTTTGGAATTTGCTTTTCTTCTTGTAAATTAGGTTTATTGACACATGCAAAAACCAAATTTTTGTAAATTACTTTTATTCTTGAGAATAAGGTTTATTGAAACATGCAAAATTAATGTTTTTGTATATTGATTTTCTTGTGAATTAGGTATATTAACACAGGCAAAAATCATATTTTTGTGAATTGGTTTTATATGAATTAGTTTCATTTACACATATGCAAAAATTATATTTTTATAAATTGCTTTTGTTCTTATAGATTTGGTTTATTAACACATATACAAAAATCATATTTTTTGTAAATTACTTTTTTATGAATTAGTTTTATTTCCACACATGCAAAAATTATATTTTATGAATTGCTTTTGTTTCCCTGAATTAGGTTTATTAACATACATGCAAACACAATATTTTTGTAAATTGCTTTTTTAAGAATTAGGTTTATTAACACATGCAAAATTAATATTTTTGTAAATTGCTTTTTTATGAATTAGGTCTATTTACACATGCAAAAATAATATTTTTTAAATTGCTTTTTTTTAATTAGGTTTATTTACACATGCAAAAATGATATTTTTATAAATTGCTTTTGTTTTCCTGAATTAGGTTTATTAACATACATGCAAAAATCATATTTTTTGTAAATTGCTTTTTTATGAATTAGGTTTATTAACACATGCAAAAATAATATTTTTGTAAATTGCTTTTTTATGAATTAGTTTTATTTCCACACATGCAAAAATGATATTTTTGTAAATTGCTTTTTTTATGAATAAGGTTTATTAACACATGCAAAAATAATATTTTTGTAAATTGCTTTTTTTATGAATTAGGTTTATTTACACATGCAAAAATGATATTTTTGTAAATTGCTTTTTTATGAATTAGGTTTATTTACACATGCAAAAATGATATTTTTGTAAATTGCTTTTTTATTAATTAGGTTTATTTACACATGCAAAAATCATATTTTTGTAAATTGCTTTTTTATGAATTAGGTTTATTAATGCATATACAAAAATAATATTTTTGTAAATTGCTTTTTTATGAATTAGGTTTAGTAACACATACAAAAATAATATTTTTGTAAGTTGCTTTTTTTATGAATTAGGTTTATTTACACATGCAAAAATCATATTTTTGTAAATTGCTTTTTTATGAATTAGGTTTATTTACACATGCAAAAATGATATTTTTGTAAATTGCTTTTTTATGAATTAGGTTTATTAACACATGCAAAAATAATATTTTTGTAAATTGCTTTTTTATGAATTAGGTTTATTTACACATGCAAAAATGATATTTTTGTAAATTGCTTTTTTATGAATTAGGTTTATTTACACATGCAAAAATAATATTTTTGTAAATTCATTTTTTTATGAATTAGGTTTATTTACACATGCGGGAGATCAACTTATCATACAAAGTGAGCGTACAATGATCACTCATTACCCAACCAGATAATGTGTCACAAGATTTTGCCAACTGATTGTTATTAAATCTTGGGGAATAAGTTTTTCTCAGTGTGTGTGTGTGTGTGTGTGTGGTCTATTGACACTTGGTCTAGGTTGTGGTATGGTCATAGTTGGAACATAATAACTTGTTTGGAAGAGGGAGTCTTCTGCGACCCAGAATCAGGACTATTATGGGTTTAGGAAGCCATGTACATTTTTAGAGTGCTATACTATCGCATATTCACTTATGCTTCCGTTTAATGAGGTAAAATGCATTCAAAAGAAGACGTTTGTTTAGTACGGAAGAAGCGGCAAGATAGCCTCGGCATCAGAAGGATCGCCATAGATTTGAAGCTGTCAAAATCAATGGTCGAATACATGCTGAAGACAAATTCCGAGCGGAAATAGAAGAAAGGACAAAAAAGATCAATTGGTAAGAGGACTGAAAGGAGAATGAAGCGGACCGTGACACGGCTTTTGACATCTGAAGAAAAAGTTACAAGAAGAAAAGTCGAGGTGAAATAGGAATTGGATGTAAACCTCCGAACAGTACAAAGAATGCGGGATAGGATTGGTTTGAAGTATGCAAAGGCTAAGAAAAAAATTACACTAACAAAGAAACACAAAGGAGCAAGACTGCAGTGTGCTAAAACGTGGTTAACAAAGCATGTTAACTTTAAGAAGGTTATATTTACTGATGAGAAGCATTTCAAGTTTGATAGGCCAGATGGATGGTGTACTTGGTCGAGAAGGAGTGAGCCCGTTGTACTGAACAGACCACAGATGGGAGGAGAAGGAGTTATGGTTTGGGGTATGATCTTTGCTAATGGAAATATATAGTTGGAGTGGCTAAAAGGTCGGCAGAACAGCAAAAGCTATAAACAGTTGCTGGACGAGAAAGCCCTACCAAGAATAAGAAAAGAGATGGGGAATGATTTCGTTCTAAAAAAGACAATTGCAGCATCCATGTGTCAAAACTAATGAAAGAATGGATAACTAAAGTGAATATGACTACTTTGGAATGGCCTGCAAAAAGCCCAGATCTAAATTTAATGGAAAATGTATGTGAAATGCTTGCACAACTTGTCTATGATATAATGTAAGAGGCTTAACTATGGGAACAAATACTAGATGTCAAAAACACAATTAATAAAAACACGTAGAGGTGTTATTGTGCATATGTTTGATCATTATGAAGAGAGATTGATAAAATTTATTGAAAAGAAGGTGATATTACAGACTATTAACAGTTTTTCAACGATGTCCAAAAAATAATGTCGCACATGTTTTGTAAAAAATGATGAAAATTAAATCTTCTTTTCTTACCTAATCGATTTTCTTCCATTTTTATTACAGGTATTGTCTTTATATGTTTATGCTATTCTATTGAAGGAATTTCGCCATTATATGGTATTCTGAAAGTCGAATACTAAAATGTCCAAAAAATATTGTCGGGCTCTTGTATTATATTAGATTATGATTTATAATTTTATTATTTTTAAGTCATAATTAGCAGATCTAAACATTGCAATCAGACCAATAGTTAGCTTCAAATATATATGTTGACTAATCTACTTTGCTGAACCTAAATACATCATAATTCTCCTTATATTTATTTTAAAATAAATTGCTTATTTATCGTATATTACCTATTCTAATTCTTCAAAATACAGAGGTTCTCAGGAGAGCAAACCTGGATAGCGTGGAAGCTATTCTTGTTACTATGCAATTGTGATGGACCTGGCACATTGCTAGAATGGAAGACAACCGAATTCCAAAGATGATCTTCTAGACGGAACTGGAAAATGGAACCTGCAAGCAGTGTTGCCAACTGAGATTTTCAAAACCCGCTAGATTGGGGACATAAGATCTCCAGAAAATCGCTAGATTTTTTTTTTCTCGTAACCGGAGAGAGATAAGGAGAGTTGATAATACAGTAGATGTGTTATTAGCAGCTCCTGTAACTCTCGCTTCTCCTTTTTTGTCCTTCAGTCCTCATTCAAATGAGTGATTTTTTTTGACAAAGGGTGAAGAAAAAGCTGCTAAAGGTCGGTAGTACTTGGTGAACAGTAGTCTGAGATGTCGGAAATTTTTCTGTCTCTATGTCTATCCTTGTGGGCATGTAACTAGTAAACTGGAGGTAAACGTTTTGTCTGGGATGATGTTATCCGCCTGATAGTCAGGGACCCGAACCTTGGATTAACCACTAAGGAGGCTGTCCTATCAGCAGGCGCAAAGTACTAGGACTGCTGTATTGCCATTTAGTGAATGGATCTAGACCATGCAGTAGTCTCTGGTGGGGCCTCTCGATGCCATTCTAGTGGGTAATTGTTACGGCTTTAACTGATCATTAGCTACAAATAAAAATTCTTCGTTTCTTTTTCTCTCTTAGTTTCCCCTCTCTGTCCTGCTCTAAGTAAATCTGACGACCTAGTCCACAAATTCCAAAATTTCATCATGACAAGTTTCAAGAAAAAATACACGATTAAACCCGGTTCTCCAACTTCCGACGTAGACCCCTACTACCATGTCTCCTTCTCTAACATCAGGGGTCTACGTTCTAACCTTCCAGAGGTTGAAACCCAATTACAGGAGACTAAACCAGACCTTTTATTTTTAAGTGAAACTGGCATTGGACAGGCTATTTCCCTAGAAGAGTTCGCAATTAAAGGATACTCTAACTTAACTTCTAAATCTGACCCCCAAGATCGCCATGGGCATGGAATATGTGCCTATATTAAAGATAGCTTTCCATGTGGTAGGGACATCTCCAGGGGAGATCCTAACTTACCCTATATGTGCTTCCGGGTTGCTTTAGCTCACACTACTGCATTTATATTTATTCACTATCACCCCCACAACAGCGGAGTTACTATCTTTAAAAGCATATCTGAGAAAATTGACCAAGTCCTATCTGCTTATCCTTCAGCTAACATTCACGTATGTGGAGAATTCAATGTTCACAACGTCGAATGGTTGACCCACTCAAACAAGACCGATGATGAGAGGAAATTCTGTCATGATTTCTCCATTGCCTATGACCTCACTCAGATTGTTCAGGAACCCACCCGTGTGCCTGACAATGACGGCCAGTATGCGAGCCTACTAGACCTTTTTCTCACAACTTGCCCTGAACTATGTTCAGTTTCTGTTCTGTCGCCTCTTGGATCTTCCGACCACTCTGTTGTATCAATTAAGATAAAAATGAAATGTAATAAGTCCCCAGACGTACCTCTCCATCGTACAGTATATCGATACACTAAGGCTGACTGGGATAGCTTCCGTACATTTATATCTGATCTACCTCTGCATTCCATGTTTAAAAAGGATGTGTCCTCTATAGTATTAGACCTGACGGAATGGTTAATTGTAGGTATTGACCGTTTCATACTCTCTAAAAAGTTTCAGCAAAAACCTAACAGCCAGCCATGGTTCTCTCCAGAAAGTGCTGCTGCCATTGCGCACAGAAATCACTTTTTCCACTGTTTCCAACGTAATAGATGTATGGAAACTAAAGCCACTTTCAGGACTGCCAGCAACCATTGTAAGAAAGTAATAAAGAACGCAAGAGAGTTGTATGCTCAATCTGTTAAGTCCAAAGTAGCTGAGCAGCGGCTTGGTTCCCACCAGTTTTGGCAAATAGCAAACAGAATCCTGAACAGAAGCGTGTGCTCCATCCCAACTATTATCAATGGACCTGAGGTAATCTCGTCAGCATCAGACAAAGCCAAACTCTTTGTCAAGAACTTTGCAGCTAATTCTACCCTTTGCAACCAAGGCCGACAACCCCCAATATTTCCTCCTGTATCAGAAAACTCGCTATGTGATATACGTATATCTGTACGTGATGTTGCCAAGCTAATCAAAAACCTTGATTCCAGTAAAGCAACTGGCCCTGACGGTATTCCAATTATAGTACTCAAAAAACTTCAACCTGAACTAGCGCCCATACTTACAAAACTGTTTAACCGTTGTCTTAAGGAGAATAGTTTCCCATCTTCCTGGAAAATTTCATCAGTATGCCCTGTATTTAAGAATTCAGGTGATCGCTCATCCCCCTCTCAGTACAGGCCAATAAGTCTCCTGTGCGTCATGAGTAAGTTGCTTGAATCTGTGTTAAATACAGAAGTAATCAACCATCTCAACAAAAATAACCTTCTTAGTGACACTCAATATGGTTTCCGTTCTGCTAGATCTACAGCAGATGTGCTTACAGTTATATCTCATAGGATTAGCAAATCTCTCGACGGAGGCAACCTTTCTAGGGCAATTGCTCGACATATCTAAGGCCTTTGATAGGGTATAGCATAAAGGTTTACTTCATAAGATCTCTAGCTATGGTATAGCTGGAAATGTCTTCTCAATTATTAAATCATTTCTTTCTGATAGGTTCATAAGAGTAGTAGTTGAGGGGCAAAAATCAGAAGCTCACAGTATTAATGCCGGTGTCCCTCAGGGGTCCATCCTGGGCCCAACTCTTTTCCTGATCTACATTAATGATCTTCCAAATCACATCCTTACATCATTTGTAGACATTTATGCTAACAACACTACCATTTATGGTAGCACATCTAAGACAGTAAACGACCAAGTTCTCGCCGATTCTCTCTCCTCTAATCTTGATTATGTTGTACAATGGGGAAAGGAGTGGCTGGTTACTTTTAATGCACTAAAATCAAGCTTCTATCTTTACATCATCAACGTTCTGAGATTCATCTGGTATCAATTGAAATGAATGGCTCTCGTCTTGGGGAGGCCTCAAGTTTTGACAAGCTTCTGGGCTTGACCTTTACTCCTGATCTTAAGTGGAACACGTACATCAAATCTGTTGCCAATGTCGCTGGAAAAATGGTGGGATCCTTCTATCGATCCAGTAGATATCTCACTGCTGATGCAATTCTCTATCTATATAAGAGCCAGGTACGTCCAAGGATGGAATACTGTTGCCACATCTGGGCAGGAGCTGCTAGAAAGGACTTGTCCTGCCTTGATAGAGTTCAAAATAGACTTCGTAGCCTCGTAGAAGATGTCCTTTTCTCTTCCTTGCAACCTCTATCTCACAGGAGATGTTGCGAGTTTGTCTCTGATATATCATTATTTTCATGGAAAGTGTTCGACTGAGCTTCAATCTATGGTCCCCCCTCGCCAAACTTTCACAAGAAACACTCGTCTTGCTGTAAACACTATCAATAATTCCCCCCACTCTTTATCTGTGCCTAAACCTAAACGTAGATTCCATGAACAAAGCTTCTTTATTAGAACTGCACGCCTGTGGAATTGTCTTCCGTTTTCCTGCTTTCCGGCTGACTACAATATGGTTGTGTTCAAGTCTAACGTGAATAAGTTCTTGATGAGCCGTTCCATATAAGTTATCAAATTTACCAAATTTTCATTACTAATGATTACTATATTGTCCAATTTCTACTGTACACTCTTTAACCCTTATCCTTGAGTGGCCTCTTGGCCTTGATAATGTGGTGATGCCTATGTAAAAAAAAAAAAACCTTATGTGTCTAGTTTTCTTGATTTAATGTGGTTTGTATGTTTATTGGTTATTATTATCATTATGATTTTATAATTATCATTTTTTTGTGCTCAGTTTTACAATTGATATAAAATAAAATGCTAATTTTGTACATAAGTTCACATAAACATTTTGAATCGAAAATAAGTTAAGATTGAAGGGATTTCTATTAAGCAACCCATGATAATCACTTTCCAATACCTTATTCGAGCCTGGGCTGGTGTTTTTGTTTTACGGCATACCAACCCATTTCATGTTATTTAATGCCGAATCTAGTTATTTTGAAGAAAAAAATTTTAATAGAGTATTTTTTTCCACGTCGGTTTCTATTTAACCCATAGTTGGGAGTTGGGACCCTAACATGTACTACCACTCCGGATCAGAGTAGACCTGGGAGCAGTGGCAATTAAAGAGTGGCTCCACACTCCCCAAAGCCTGCAAGTTGGGGCTTCACCATCAGATATAGTTTAAGGTCATGTCCAGGACCGCAAGCGTGGGACCTAGTACAATGAAGTGGCGAAAAATAAATAATTACTAATACTTTTGAGGGGATTACATATACGGTTTCAGTTTTCTTGGTTCGATATCGATTTGATGTTTATTGATTGACTATTACTATCATTAATATTTTATTATTGTCATTAATCGCACGCAGTAGTTCTCGCACAAGTCATAATCATCAGAGATTATTCATTGATAATAAGAGGTGGTGTTCCTTGAAGTCTGAGTGAGAACAAGTGTTGCAATATTTTTGATTCAGAATGGGGGGTATGATCCCACACTGTCGGGCGATTCTTTTTTTTTTTTTTTTTTTTTTTTACACAGTGATCACCACTTATCAAGGCCCGGAAGCCACTCAGAGATAAGGGATTCTATTTATAAACGATACTGCTACGAACTGACGAATCGAATTAATTCACGTTCTGCTACCAACGAATAAGAAACCAGAATTGCTCCATAAATATTAAACCTTTTCTGTAGCAATTCCACATGTTTTTTTCCGTCTCGACACGGTAAGAATATTTTGCTCTGTGGAACCGTTGTCGCGGCTAGGCCGCTAACAACAACAACAACAACAACGACAGCACAACAGACGACCAGCCATTAACAGCCTCCGCCGAAATCAGCAGTAGCAGTAATGTCGGCGGCCGTCACGTGACTCCAGAGCCCCGTTGTAGGAAAGAAATTTAAAAAAGACATCTTTTCTACAACAAAACAAGAACAACAAACTTTAATTTCCTGGAGAAACTTCGTGAAATACAAACAACGAACTCCTTCAGCATCGACTGTTTGTTAAGAACATATCCGAGAATTAATATTAACTGTTGTTTAGAAATAGAAACAGCTGCCTGCCCGTTCCCGGTGACTGGCAGCCTCCTGAATATTTCGGCGATATTTTTTCACTGCTCGGCAGCTTGGTTCTTCGGCCCCCTCGGGGGTCGGGGCATGACTCGCAAAGACCATATGTAGTATCTGTTTCGGCAGATACTGCAAGCTATGACTAGCTATGACTAGCAAAGACCAGATGTGGGGGCAACCCAACATGCCTGACCATTAACCAGCTCCCATTTCCCACCTCTCGGGAGCTGGTCCCCTTTTTCCCTTCCCCCTCCCTTCACTCCTCACATTAAAAATCGGCCTTGTGCCTAATTTGCTCGGTGGGGGAGCAAATAAATACAAGCTTGGTTCTTCGGCAAAGCTCCGCACTTGCTCACGGTTCCCTAACCGTTCGACGCTCGCGCAATTACTGTGACTCCAGTCTTTTCACTGTAGCAGTCCAGTCCACCACCACTACCGTGGCTCCAGTCTCCCCGCCGTAGAAGTCCACCACCACTACCGTGGCTCCGGTCTCCACGCCGTAGAAGTCCACCACCACTACCGCGGCTCCGGTCTCCACGCCGTAGAAGTCCACCACCACTACCGCGGCTCCGGTCTCCACGCCGTAGAAGTCCACCACCACTACCGTGGCTCCGGTCTCCATGCCGTAGAAGTCCACCACCACTACCGTGGCTCCGGTCTCCACGCCGTAGAAGTCCACCACCACTACCGTGGCTCCGGTCTCCACGCCGTAGAAGTCCACCTCATCACCACGACTCCGTCCTCCAGGTCGTCCGTACCTCTCATACACTGACACCTTTCTCAGTGACTGTCCGATCCGAGCGCCTGTCCGTACCTGATGAACACTGAACCCTCAGTGTTGCCAATTCGGTCGTCCGTACCTCTCATACACTGAACCCTTTCTCAGTGACTGTCCGATCCGAGCGCCTGTCCATACCTGATGAACACTGAACCCTCAGTGTTGCCAATTCGTCGTCCGTACCTCTCATACACTGACACCTTTCTCAGTGACTGTCCGATCCGAGCGCCCGTCCGTACCTGATGAATACTGAACCCTCAGTGTTGCCAAGTGTCCATCCATTCCTCTCTTGACCTGAGGCTAACGTATCAGTACTATCCCAGTCGGACCCAGGTCGACCAATCACCCGCACCAGTTACCACGCCGACTTCTCCGACGTCATCTCAGCGTTCCAGCCTACGGCGAACCAACAAGCATCCCCCTGACAGAAATACACCAGCGACGGATCCCGGACCAACGTCGCCCAGTGAGAAAATTCGCATTTGCCACCCTTTCGTTTACTTAAATAAAAGGCTAATCTTCGTCTTTAACTAAACTACCCGAGTTTGTCATTCTTCTTTGCCTAGCATGCTGTTCACCTTTTGCCTGTGTTTATTTTGTTAGTTGTTGGGTCGATTGTCTCCGGACGGCCGGCCCCCGCAACACCGTCTATTGCAAACCAGTCACCTCTCAGGAATTGTGTGTAACAACGAACCATCGGAAACTGTTCTGTCTACTGCAAACCAGTCACCTCTCACGACTTGTTTAGAACAACGAACCATCGGAAACTGTTCTGAAACTAAACATGGCTTACACTTCTAGAACAAGTCTCCCCAGAAATCAAAAACTTTCCACCTCTTCTGATAATCTTTGCAAATAACTTTGCACTATTGTAACAGTCGCTGGTAAAATCCATTGAAAGCGGTCGGTGGTTGAGAAAATAAAGCTGTGTACGCATTATAAATGTTTCATAATTTTCTCTTGTCCAGATGGGTGCAGTAAATAAACTTTTAACTCGAAATGACCCCTAATGTACTAATGTATAACGTAAGACACAGAAAAGAAATATTTATAATGCGTCTTTATTTTCTCATAGAACCAGTAACCACCGACTGCTTTCAATGGATTTTACCCAGTCGCTTACTATCGCTCTGGCAACAACCATTTATTATTATTATTATTATTATTATTATTATTATTATTATTACAACATATCAATAACATAGATAGTGATGAAGAATGACATGGATTCGTTAAAAAAAGTATTTATTATTTAAAAAATTCAAAGAACTTATAATTTGAATTACTTAATTTAATATTATTTGTTTTCTTATAAAATTTGAGATTTGAGAAAAGAGATTAAAATAAAATTTGGGACAGTAAAAATGAAAACGTGTGAAAAACGTATTATTTACTTAATTTTCGAGGTTATAATTTAGATTTAATATTTAAATGGTTTTACTGTCATATTTTTTTTTCTAATGATACTTTTTCATATGTCTACAGCTATATAATTATACAACTCAAATGATCTTGTAACGATGTAATGTAACCCACTTTCCGGTTTACGACATCCGGTTGCATCTGTGCACTGAGATATTAATGTTATTATTTCGAAATTATTATTTAACATGGGAAGAGTGGGGTTTAAAATAACTTAAACGTAATACAGAAATCAACGAAGTAAAACAAAAAAAAAGCAGACAGTATTAACAATTGTTTATTTGGATAATTTAAACGCGAAAAAAAAAAGAACAATTGGGACGCTGAAATATTAACGTTATTATTGAAATTATTATTTAACATAGTGTCGGAATTTATCTTGCTTCCAGATAAATTCGACGCTAAAGTAACTAAGCTGAAAAAAAAGCATGAAACAAAAGAGGTGGGGTAAAGAATAAAATATAAATGTCTTGCTTTAAAACGAAGAAGACACTTTATTTACAATGAGTTGCAAATTTTTCCCTTTGCGGGCATTAAACTTAAAACGCCAATGTAACTTATAATGAAAAAGTAACATGTAAAGAAAAAATAACAACACTGCTGGTTCTTATAAAGAAGTTGTGCGTATCCATTAACAAATACAACAAGAATATACAAAATAGTAGTATCTCCCATTCATTCTCGCATATGAAGTTAATTTCAGGAGCGTACTCACAATTGAAAGCCTGTCAGGCAAGTGGCCTTTTTCTTTTTTTGTTTTAAGTTCTTTCAGAATTTTCCTTCCTTGCATGAAAACTGTAGACACACGTATTACAGGACCAAGACCTCGTCGCTTGTCCGGATAGGAAATTCCATAATACCTTGTCACGTAAAAGGCATTTTCTTTAAATTCCACTCCTTGTAAAATAATAATAAATAAATACGTGCAGGACCGCAGCCACGTAGTTAATTTCCAGAAGCCTGTCTCGTCACAGCCGGGTATTAATTTCTTGCCGGGTTTACTTCTTTCAAGGAGGGCTCTTCAAAATTCCATCTTCAGCGCCGGGCAAAGAACACGTTCTCTCTCCTCGACAGCAGAATTTCAAAAGAGGGCGAAATACGCGCTGAGCTCGTGACGTCATCACAGAGCTAGCATTTCTCTTTTCTCCAAATTTCGTACAAACCGAAAATATACGAAACTAAAAAGCATAATGGATACAAAATGCAAAAAATCATATATAAGAACCAGATAAACAATAATAAATGTAAACAGGGGGGATGCACCATTATGGGTACAAAAAAAATTCCAACAATAGGGAGAGTGGGGTTTAAAATAAACAAAAAATAAAAGAAGAATTGGGACGCTGAAATATTATCGTTATTATTTCGAAATTATTATTTAACATGGGAAGAGTTCGGTTTAAATTAACTTAAACGTAATACAGAAATGAACGAAGTAAAAAAAAAAAAAAAAAAGCAGATATATCAAAATTTGAATTTAACTATAATAAGTATTATGGTATATATATATATATATATATATATATATATATATATATATATATATATACCTATAAGTATAATTCAGTAACTGCATTTTTTTTTCAAAAATAATCAATTATAATAAACAGAACGACTCATAGAAATTTGATAAACATTTCATAGAAATGTTTGTTATGTAAAATAAAACTATTTTCTTTACGTCACAAGTGTCACTCTCATACATGAATTCCATAGCGAATATAACATACTGAGCCAACGGGTCACGAGTAATCTAGTTTTCTTATAAAAATTGCCTCCTTTTTTGTTAATATGTTGCGTTATTCTAAGTAGAAAGATTGTTTATATGGATATTGTATATCGCATTCATCCATGCTTAAGGCTAGAAATTAAAACCAACACAAAGTCAAGTATCTGCAGAATGTCTTCTTGGTTCCTCCTCTTCTCTTTTCTCTCTCCCAACAATCAAACACAGCATATAATAACAAAACTCTAAAGCACGTCTGACAGCACTGACTTCTGCCAACAGTCTGCCCCTCCTCTTAACAACACAGGCTTTTTATATCGCAAAATCGTTCACCTCTATTTGCATATTCTTCTAACTCACGTGATCACTACTCTATAAATAAGAGTCTTGACCGTTTCTTTTCTTTCTTTTTATTTATTTTTGGTGACCGACCCGCACGTGGTCTATCCAGGTAAGTCACGCATTTCTCCACACTCCCCCCTGATCTCATGATCACAAACAGGACATGCGGGCAATCGTCGTTGGCGGGTACTCCTTCGAAGAATTGGGGGCAGCACTTCCTCATTGCTGTTTTCTTCATTACCACCATCATTACTACCAGTCTGTTCCATTATCCCGTCTCGTGGTTCCATAGGCGGTATCTCACAATCAGGGCAGGGGGGCAGTATCCGTCTTTGTCGGGTACTTCTCCGAAGAATCGGAGGCGTCATCTCCTCGGTATGCTCCATCATCCCTTCTCGCGGGGTTTCGCAATCACGGGGGGTGGGCAGTATTCGTCTCTGTCGAGTATTTCGATGAGGCATTACTTCCTTGTGTCCATCGCTCTCCTCACTATTGTCATCAGTATGTCCCATCATTCCCTCATCTGGTTCTGTTGGTGGTGTTTCTATGCTCACCTGAAGGGGCAGTAAGTGATCAGGATCATCTCTGAACGGTGTGTGATCCTCCTCATCGTCCTCAGAATCAGAAGAGGTATAACAAGGGCGGATATCTTTTACGTGACGTGGTATGCCACCAATCAACATGGTCTGAGGACTTATGATTTCGTCTATTTTTCCCCGGAAAAATTTCGTAGTGCACCCAGCATTTGGGGGTTTTATCCAAACAAGGTCTCCCACCTGATATGGTGTATTGACAACACTCACCACTGATGGTATGGCATCAACTCCTTTCACACGCTGTTCATATTGGTAAATCCCATTGGCTGGTGCAGTTGCTGGTGTTGCATTGTCCTTGGGTGTTATATTATACCAGTATACAGCTTCTGGAATAGAGCACTGCGTCCTGGCTGCAATTCTTTTGATGGTGCGGTGACACCGTTCTGCTATACCATTACCCTCGGGATAATATGCACACCGATAATGCATTTTAATCCCCCATTCGTGCACGAATTTCTGAAATTCTTGACATCGAAATGTGGCGGCATTATCAGTCAGAATTTCAATCGGGGCACCACGTTCAAAAAAGACGGCTCTCAACTGTTGTATAATGCTGGCTGCATCCTGTCATGTCAACAGGCGCCATATTGTGAAACGCGTCGGGCCACAATCCGTCATGGTCAAAAAATGTTTGTCCCCATAATGTGTTATGTCCATCCCTACTCGCTGCCAGTTGCCCTCCAGCTCGAGCTTCCCTTTTTGACGCCACTCTCTCAGTTTAGCAGCGCACACATCTGCGTTTCCGGTAAATGCATCAACATGTCGATTCAACTCTCGGTAATCCATTACGGGACGAATTTTTTCTTTGGTAGGTTGTTCAACAGCCATGAGCGGAATTAATCCCTTGGGTGGTCCCAGACGTTCCTGTGGGTATGGTATTAACCAACCGTTGTCAATCCACATCTGAAGTTCTTCTTCATATGCAGCCCTATTCTTGGTAGAAACTGCATACTCTGGAATCGTGTTGCACAGCCGATCTGGTTCCTGGCCCATGGCCCATTTCCACTTTGCAGTCCACACCCTTTCGTTGTCATCAAATGTAGCACAGAAGTCCTTTTCTTCAATCGACATGGCTGCACAGACGTCTTTCCCTTCTCCAAGCCTGATACCTCTAGCTGCTGTGATTGTAACGCCTCCTAGTGCTTGTATTGCATCAATTCCAAGCAACATGTCGTAGCCAAGGGGTTTCTCCTGCATCACCAGAACGTCAACTTTAGCTGTGTCACCCTTCTCAGTGCAGATTGTGACTGTCCCTTCACCACAACATACCCGTGATAAGCCATTGATGGTCATAACGCCGACTGTGTTCCTCCGTCACACCGGACAGCAATGGGCACTAACTGTAGACCGGGAACACCCCGTGTCTATAAGTGCTGAACACTGCACATCATCAAGTTTAACGCTAATGACAGGCAATCCTGTGTTTATTGGTTGGCAGGGGGCAAGGGTAGCGATAGTACCTTGCCCCCAACTTCGTTTCCCGAACAGTTGCGAGATATGTGCCCAAACTTATTGCAGCGATAGCATTGCACTGGTCTCTTTGATTGTGGATATACACCTCTCCTATATCTCCGGCACTCTTTAGCAAAATGATTGGCCTCCCCACATTTATAGCACACTGGGGTGGCATGCTTATTACTATCTGGAAGAGAGTCCACATTGCCTCCATGTCGAAAACGAGCTGCTGCTGCAATTGGTTCCTGTTCCTTACAGATGTTTCGAGCTCGGGCCAATAACTCATCAGTTGACAATTCATCGATTCTTGATGATGCCCGCAACAGTTTACTGACCTCCTCGGGTAGGCCTACCAAAAAAGCACAGCTTAATATTTTATCGTTGACCCCACCAAACGGTACAGATAATTTTCGCAGGTCGGCTAGGTACACGTCGACTGTTTCCTTGGGTTGAAGTGTCCGGCCCGTGAACTGTTGCCACGCAACAAATGGATCTGTACCAAACGCTGTATACAGGCTCTGCTTGATTTCATCCCAGTCTGGTTCATCCCCGAGTTGTTGGTAGACTGCATAGGCCCCTCCGGTTAGCCTCAAAGGAATAACTGTGGCTGGTTCTTTAATTTTGCACAGTTTACAGATTTTCTCTGCCTTTTCAATCCATTCAACGACAGCCGGTCCAGTGGTAGATCCGTCGAACTCGGGTATTAAGCGAATGTCGAATCTGTCCATTGTTAGTAACCGCACACCAAGCGCCGAAATAGCTTAAAACCAACACAAAGTCAACTATCTGCAGAATGTCTTCTTGGTTCCTCCTCTTCTCTTTTCTCTCTCCCAACAATCGAACACAGCATATAATAACAAAACTCTAAAGCACGTCTGACAGCACTGACTTCTGCCAACAGTCTGCCCCTCCTCTTAACAACACAGGCTTTTTATATCGCAAAATAGTTCACCTCTATTTGCATATTCTTCTAACTCACGTGATCACTACTCTATAAATAAGAGTCTTGACCGTTTCTTTTCTTTCTTTTTATTTATTTTTGGTGACCGACCCGCACGTGGTCTATCCAGGTAAGTCACGCATTTCTCCACAGAAATTAACAATAAATACAAATAAATACATTATTGTTGAAAGTCCGATAACTCTTGTATCTCTATTACCTCCCTTTCCCTGTACATATCCCATAATCCTTTTTTGTTCTTCCTTTTTATAATAAAGAGTTCTTCTCATCAGTCAACACGTGTGTCTATTTTCCTCCTTTGAATTCCTGTTCATTTTTATGTCTATTCCACTAAAATGCACCACTCAACAGGTTATGGGCCCAGAACTGATAATGGAAACAGATGGAGCAGATTATCTTTCGAAGGAGATGAAGCCAAATACGAAATTTGGGAAGTAAAATTCTTAGGCCATTTACGTACGCTCGGTCTAAAAGACGCCATCTTAGGCGTAAACTCTACAAATGAACACGACGATGAAAGAAATGAAGAAGCGTATGCCGAACTGGTACAGTTTCTAGACGATAAAAGCTTATCCCTGCTAATGAGAGAAGCTGCAGACAATGGAAGAAAAGCTCTAAAAATATTACGCGAACATTACGCAGGAAAAGGGAAGCCTAGAGTCATTTCTTTATACACCCAACTAACGTCTCTCAAAAAGAATAGCGATGAAAGTGTCACGGACTACGTTATAAGAACAGAAACCGTTCTAACAGCACTCAGAAATGCCGGGCAGACAGTGGACGATGCTTTAATCATCACAACGATATTAAAGGGATTACCTAGCCAGTTCGACCCATTTTCTATATATGTGACTCACAGCAACAAAGAACTAACATTCTCGGTATTTAAAACTGAGCTTCACAGCTTTGAAGAGACTCTGAAGCACAAAAACGAGTCTAGCAGCGGCGACGTGATGAAACTAACTTCCTCCTTTTTGAGAACTGCTATAAGTAACAACGACCGCGACGAGCGAGACACTACATGCTACATGTGTGGCGGAAAAGGGCATATATCTACAGACTGTGCCAATAACAAACGAAAAATGTGGTGCAACTACTGCAAAGCCACCACTCATAAAAGAGAGTCTTGCCGCTACAAATGTAGGGACACTATGAAAAAGGCAGCAGACATTCAAGAAGAATATATGTTCACATTTAAAATGGAGGACTACCATGTGCGGAAGACGACGTCACTCACGGTTTTGCTTGTTGACGCTGGTGCCACATCTTACATCATTAGAGATGAGAAGAAATTTAAAAATTTCGACCAAACATTCCAGCCAGAAAACCACTACATGGAGTTAGCGGACGGAACAAAAACCAGCGGCATTGCATTAAAAAGAGGAGACGCAGAAATACACTTAGTAGACGAAAATGGAAACTGCGTCACAGTTACTTTTAAAATGGCGTTATTGATACCTTCCTACCCACAAGACATTTTCTCCGTAAAAACTGCTTCTAAAAACGAAGCAACAGCCATTTTTAAAGAAAATAAAAATGAACTCGTACATAAAAACGGAAGAAGGTTCAAAATATATGTACATAAAAGACTGTACTATTTAACGACTACACAGAATGAAAGCACTGAAGACAGCTGCCATCAATGCTATGACGTCGACACGTGGCATAAAATACTCGGCCACTGTAACTATGACGACGTAACGAAACTACCCGTTGTAGTTCGTGGGATGAAAATAAAACCAAAAAATGCAAACAATAGAAATTGCAATATTTGCATTCAAGGAAAATTCCCTCAAAGCAGAAACAAACACCCGGACGAATGAGCAACCAGCTCGTTCACTCGGACTTAGCCAGCCCCATAAACCCGGCAGACTTAAATGGAAATCGATACGCTGTCTCATTCACCGATGATTTCTCCGGTGCTGTATTTGTGCATTTTATTAAAAATAAAAGCGACACCACACTGGCCGCCGAAAAATTAATTGCGGATATCTCACCCTACAGTGAAATAAAAATACTGAGGACAGATAACGGCTCAGAATTTAAGTCGAGCGATTTCCAGAAATTAGTTCGCAAAAACAAAATTAAACATGAGACCTCAGCATCGTACTCACCTCACCAGAATGAAACAGCCGAAAGAAATTGGCGGACACTGTTCGAAATGGCAAGATGCATGATCATAGAGAGTGGATTACCCAAAACCCTGTGGACATATGCTGTCATGACATCCGCACTCCGCAGTTATACGAAACAGGTGTTTTAACAACCGCCTGAAACAAACTCCATATTACGAAATAACTGGGAGGAAACCCGACCTCTCGAAAATGCACATCTTCGGTTCAGTGTGCTGCTACACCTACTCCAGCACAAGAGGGAAACTGGACCCAAAATGTCAGAGAGGGATATTTATCGGATACGACAGAAACAGCCCAGCATACCTAATCTACCACCCTGAAAGTGGGAAAGTGTATAAACACAGACAAGTAAAATTCATCAACAACTCTGACGTACAACAAAACCAAACTTCTCCACCAAGCAATAATGACGAGGACTTCCTCCAAAGAGATTTGACAAAAAATCTACAACCGAAAGAAGACCGAGAATAGTCTAGTGTTGATGAAACACTTAATATCATAGAAGAAAGCAGTTATACACGGAGATACCCAGAGCGGGAACACAAAATGCCCAGCTACTTAGAGGACTATGTAACGGCAGTTCAAGACGAGAGTGGTCACACACTTGTCAATCTCGACTACTGCTACAAAGTTGCACATGGTGTACCACACACCTATAAAGCAGCTACGACCTCCTCAGTGGCACACCATTGGATCAAAGCAATGCAGGAGGAAATCAATTCCCTGAAAGAAAACGACGTGTACAAGCTGACACTTCTACCCAAAGGCAAAACAACAATCAGCGGTAGATGGGTATATACAATTAAAGAAACCCCTGACGGATCCCCGAAATACAAAGCAAGATTTGTTGCAAAGGGTTACAACCAAACCAAGGGGGTAGATTATACAGAGACTTTCTCCCCAACAGCTGACATCACATCAATCCGCATACTAATGCAAGTAGCTGTCCAATACAATCTCATCGTACACCAAATGGACATCAAAACGGCGTACCTCCATGCCCCAATTGACGACGAGATTTACATAGAGCAACCAGAGGGATTTGAAGTGAGATAGAAAATGGGCGAGAAACCAGTCTGTATGTTAAACAAATCCCTAAATGGACTGAAACAATCGGGCAGAAATTGGAATCAAACCCTGCACGACCGCTTCACCAAAAATGGTTTCATTCAGAATAGAGTGGATCATTGCGTCTACATGTGACAACAGCAAGGAACGAATCACCATCATCTCATGTGTCGACGATTTAATTATCGCAGCCAATAATAATGATTCGCTCAACACTAGCAAGCAGATGTTGATGTCCGAATTTCAGATGTAGGACCTTGGAAAACTCTGGCATTTCCTAGGAATAGACTTCGACATAACTCAAAGTCGTATACTGATGAGCCAGGAACAGTACGCACAAAAATACTGGAAAGGTTCGATATGACGAATTGCAAACCCAGGACAACTCCATGTGAACTAAAGTGTGATCTAACCGAAAATGACTCTGACCTCATTGACCCCAGAAAGTACCGTGAACTCGTCGGCAGCCTAATATATATGATGATCTGTACCAGACCAGATATAAGCAATATCGTCGTCAAGTTGTCCCAACACTTATCAAAACCGCATGAGCAGCACTGGACAGCAGCCAAACATGTACTGAGGTACATAAAATGTACTATGCAACACCAACTATGCTATACAAAATCAAACGAACAACTCCAGTTATTCGCGTACAGCGATGCCGATTGGGCATTAAACCAATACGACAGACACAGTATACCTGGATACTGTTTCAGCTTAACAAAAGGCGGTCCACCCATTTCCGGGAAGTCGAAAAGACAACCCACGGTAGCGTTATCCACATGCGAATCCGAATATGTGGCATTAGCAAAAACAACCCAAGAAAGTATGTACCTCACACAATTACTAAAAGAAATTGATTGGTACAAGGAATACACACCCATTAAAATAGCACTTTCTAGAGACCCAGTGCATCGACAAAGATGCAAACACATAGACATAAAATATCATTTCATCAGGGACGCTTTGAACAACGGCAACATAAAAATTATCTATTGCCCCACAACAGACATGCTTGCAGACATCATGACCAAACCCCCAACCCGAGCAAAACTAGAAAAATTCAAACCACTTTTATTCGGACTTAAAATTCGTCTTTTTGCCGATATGATGCTCTTATATATACGCATATTCTTTTTTTATAAACATCAAAAAGAAAAAAAGAACGCTCACACTCTTAGAGCAAGCGGGGGTGTTGAAAGTCTGATAACTCTTGTATCTCTATTACCTCCCTTTCCCTGTACATATCCCATAATCCTTTTTTGTTCTTCCTTTTTATAATAAAGAGTTCTTCTCATCAGTCAACACGTGTGTCTATTTTCCTCCTTTGAATTCCTATTCATTTTTATCTCTATTCCACTAAAATGCACCACTCAACAATTATATATAAATAAAATAAACTGAAAACGGTGTAAACATTATTTCATTCTTTGTGTAAAAAAATGTTCTTACATTAATTACATGTTAGGAATTGTTTTTGGGTCACATTTTTAACCAAAAAGCAGGTTTATCTTTTGATATTATATATAAATTAATAAGCCCTCCTGCAGTTAAGATAAACCAAAATATGAGGAAAATTTTGGGACATATTTGGGGTTACACCGCCTGTAAGAATGTAATTTGATTGGCTATTGAAATTGAAATTGTAAAATATTTTTTTAAAATCGACATTAATCTTGACGAAAAGTGACATGAAAGTGGATTTTTAAATAAAACATTATTTTTAAAAAATGCTAAAAACTTGGAATTTGAATCATTTAATTAATTTCTCATAAAATATTGTTAAAACATTTTCCCCAAAAAGAGACTTGCGAAAAAAATTGATTAAAATATCATTCTGTACAGTAAAAACGAAAACGTGTGAAAAATATATTTTGTACTTAATTTTCGAGGTTATAATTTAGAAATAATATTTATATATTATATAATTTTTTTTCTAATGATACTCCTTCATATCTCTACATTTCCTTATAAAAATTGCCTTCTTTTTTTTTAATGATACGTTGTTCTACGCCAGAATTGAATAATGTCACGGACACCGGGAGTAAAAAGAAGGCCTGTTAATTGAAAAATGTCTGCAAGCAATGTAGGTAAGATTTCTCAGACTGTCAGAACTATGTGAGGACCATTTGAAAAAGAGGAATAAAACATTTTTAAAAAGAAAAAGAACACAGTTCGATTAATACTGAAACTGAACTTTATTCAATATAAAATATAAATATTATCTATATAAAATTAAGTAATTTTAAAGCAATATACAATATAATACTGATAAAACTGAATTATGAATTTAGGGAACAAACCATTAAAGAAACATTAAACACAAATATCTTTTGGCCTTAAGAACAAGATCACAGTGTAGTATCTTTTTCTCTTGACGATATCTTAAATAGTTAGCCCTCTTTCAGTTTAGATAAATAAAAATATGAGGATACTACCGGGACACATTTGGGGTTACACCACCTGTAAGAATGTAATTTGATTAAATATTGAAATTGGCGTTATTATTGTAAAAGAATTTTAAAAAAAATCATCAATAATATCAATATAAATAGTTATGAAAAGTGACATGGACCTTAGAAAATATTAATTATTTAAAAAAAAAAAAATGCCAAAAACCTTGTAATTTGAATTACTTAATTTTATATTATTAATTTTCTTATAAAATATTGTCAAAAATTCTTTCCCAAAAGAGATTTGCGAAAAGAGATTAAATTAAAATTTGGAACAGTAAAAACGAAAACATTTGGAAAATATATTTTTTTTACTTAATTTTCGAAGTTATAATTGCGATTTAATATTTATATGGTTTTACTGCTACAGTTTATTTCTCATAATACCTGTTTATATCTCTGCCCTTTCTTATAACAATTGCCTCCTTTTTTGTTAATATGTTACGTTATTCTAAGTAGAAACGTGATATAAATATTATGCAAGTATTTGATTTTGCAAAATAAATCACGCTTTCAATTAGAATACACTTTTACAGCAAAATTAAAAATTTAGTTGTGCACAAACGCTATTTGTTTAATTCTTGTTTTTATAACTTTTTTCCTCCTTAAAGTGTAGAATAGAGTGACGAGCGTTTATTAAACATTGCACTTTTTAAAAAGATTTGCGTTTCCATTAATGTTTTTTGTTTTACAAGGTGGTCACCACTTATCAAGGTCCGGAAGCCACTCAGGGATAAGGGGTATTGTAAGTACAGTACGTTAGTGTGGATATTTAAAGTGTCTACTTAAGGGGGCAGTTCATCAGGAATTTGTTTACGTTGGACTTGAAGACATCCAGGTTGTAGTCAGGAGGGAAGCAGCCAGACGGAACAGAGTTCCACAGGCGTGCAGTTCTAAGAAAGAAGCTTTGTGCATGGAATCTACATTTTGATTTAGGCATAGATAAAGAGTGGGGAAAGTTTTTGACAGTGGATTCAGCTAGACGGGTGTTTTTTTGTAAAAGATTGGCGACGGGGGGGCAGAGATTGGAGTTCAGACGAGCACCTGCCATGGAAATAACGATAAAACAAAGATAGGCTGTCAACGTCTCTTCTGTAGGAGAGAGATTGCAGGGAAGAGAAAAGGGCATCCCCCACTAAGCCACGAAGTCTATTTTGTACTCTGTCAAGGCAGGATAGACTGTTTTTAGCAGCTCCTGCCCAGATATGGCAGCAGTATTCCATCCTTGGACGTACTTGGCTTTTTTGGTGTTGACAATATAACATGTTTTTACTTATGTTGTGGTAATCAATTTTTAGTGTGAATCATCTCTGGCATTTTGTTCATGAGTTCCACCATAGGACTACAGATTACCGCTGAAGTATAAATGAACTTTATTCAAAAGGAAAGGCATGAATATAAAGATAGTTGTTTGGTGAGGATACATTTGTCGAAAAGTGAATGTGTTATCTTGGAGTTTCATATCACCTGGCTGCTTCTAGTAAATGACAAGAACAGAATACTACTTATTCTTTTGAGAAAATCTAATGAATTATTTTTATGCAAAATTTATGGATGTTATTATGACCTTCACCTTCACCGAGGTGCATGACTTATATGATCTTCACCTTCACTGAGGTGCGTGACTTGACACAAAAAAACAACTTCTTAATCAACTGCTAACGCACGCGTCACTGTAACGTCTAATGACAACAACAACAACCTTCTCACGCGACCTGCCTTTTATACCACTCTCTCAATCCCTCTTCTTGCACATGCACCCGGAGATTCCTGACAACCTCGAGACTTCCGCTTATAAAAACCAAAGTTTTGTTATTGCGCATGCCTACACAAGGCACAAACACGTGGGCATTTGTTTTGTTAGTAAGTACGACACTCCCCCCTGATCTGATGATCACATAGAGTGCACTCCGGGGGTGGCCTCTTAGTTCGCTGGCTTCTGCGAAGGGTGGTGTTTACAATCTCGGATTCAGGTTCTGGTTCTGGGTGTGGTTCTGATCCTACCTGATCAGACGAATTACAACTACCACTCTTGCTCGGTGACCTCACTCATAAGCAGCTCATCATCTGATGATTCATTGCTCTCTGTAGTTGTGGGATGTACTTCACTAGCTGGGCGAAGATCGCGCACATGGCATGGGGTTCCATCAACAAGGACCGACTGCTGGCTGGCCACTTCAGATATTCGTCCTCGCTTGAACTTGGTGGTGCACCGGTTTCCAGGGGGTCTTACCCAAACTGGATCCCCTACCTTGTATTTGTCATGACTCTCCTCATCGATTGGCTGGACAGTGTCAATGCCCTTTATCCAAACACGGTATGTGTGTGTAGCATTGGCTGGTGCTGTTGTTAGTGTCTTCCCATCCTTTGGTGTGATGTTATACCAATACGTGGCCTCCGTAATGGTGCATTGCTTTCTGGCAGCAATTCTCTGGATGCTGCGATGGCTTCTCTCAGCAGTGCCATTCCTTGATGGCACATGAGCACATCACAGTCATAGTCGGACACCCCACTCATTCAACAACTGCCGAACTTGGTGGCTACAAAAAGCAGCATCATTGTCCGTCAATAGCTCTTCCGGCGCACCTCGCTCAGAAAAGATAGATGACAGTTGGCAGACAACATTCGCTGAGTCCTGCCTGGTCATTTGCCGCCACACCGCAAAACGAGTGGGTCCACAGTCGATAAAGGTTAGAAAGGGCTTACCACTGTAATGGGTAATATCCATCGCTACTCGTTGCCACACATGCTCAACCTCCAATCGCCCCTTTCTGAGATTGCTCAGGTGCAGGATCGATAGACTGGCATGCCTCACAGTGCTTGATGATCTGCCTGACATCTGCCCTTGTCACTGCCGGCTCAACACGCCTCGCAAAATACAGAGTTCTTTTGATACCTGGATGTCCACTCTGCACATGAATTCTTTGTATTTGGCATGAGCTAATCGCGCCAACTGCGCAAGATCGAGCAGCGAACTCCACGCCTGTCATCACAGCTTTATACCATTTGTAAGGCACACAGGTTAGTTGGTCTGCACGATTACAGTGATGCCAGCAGCATTACACTCACCGACAGGTCATACTCCAATACCAGACTCAGGGCGTTTAGCCTCCGCCGGATTAACATCTCACTGGCTGCCTTAGTGCGGACTCTCGTTCGTCCCGAAAGAGTGTCGGACACCCAGTGGTAGACGCAGAGAGAATCTGTGTACAAGTGCAACTTCTTTGACTGCCATTGCAGTGCCAGATTAAAACCCTTCACAACAGCATCCAGTTCCGTCAGGTTGATGTGTTGAGCATCATTCATGGATAGCAGCCAGCACGTGTCTTCAATTACGTTTCCACGTTGCTCCAATAACACTCCCAATGCCAAAGAACTAGCGTCAACCCACACATTCACAGTGTCCCCATCGACACATTATTCTCCACAGGCAGGGTCCTCCTTGTCAACTCCATTTCCGTTGTCATCAGAGTTAGAAGAGCATCATCAGATACATCATCCCAACCTGTAGTTACTAAACATGCCCTGCATTTGATGACGCCCACAGCTGCTCGGAGCCAGCCATATGCTGGTAAGTGACCAATAAGTTTCCCACACAAGGAAAAAATAGTCCGCCGCGTGATAACATCAGGGATGTTTGGAATCTCACTGTCACGCTTCCATCGTAAGGTACCGTCTTTCCCACAGACGTCCAATCCTAATACCCGTGTTCCATCACTCAGACGTTCAGGATTCTTGCACTCCAACCCGACTTGAGCTAACTTTTCTCTGACGTGCGACGCAGATTGTATACATTCATTGATGTACACATCGTCAATATAGGCCGATGCTGCGACCTCAGTGGTCTTTTCCTGGGACAACACTGCATTTACAATGGTCTTCATGATTTGCGGTGCCACATTCAGCCCAAAGCCAAGTCGAGTAAGGCAGTATCTCTGACCCCAGAACCACACTGTCTGGAATGGCCACAATGTCTCATCCGCTCGCACCTGCAAATAAGCCTTCCGCAAGTCTACTATAGACACATTGGAGCTCTTCTGGCGCCATTCTCTCAGCTTGTTGGCGCACACGTCAGCATCGGCAGTGTACGTCTCAATGTATCTATTGAGTTCACGATAGTCCAGCACCGGACGAACTTTTGATTTGTTATGCTGGACTACCGCCATTAAGAGAATCAGACCCTTGGGTGGTCCCAGCTTGTTGGGGTAGGGGATCAGCCATCCATCCTGGATCCATGCCTCAAGCTCCTTCTCGTATTCATTACAGGCCTTGTCGGGTATCGAGTACTCTGCAATGCTATTCTTGAGTTCGGTTGGCACCCTTCCTTCTGTCCACTTCCACGATGCAGTCCATGCTTTTTGGTGATGGTCGTAGTCCACCTTAAAATCAGACCGATCAATGTGAACTGCAGCACACACTCGGGTTTCAAAAACCGCACAGTCCCATCTCTTCTGATAAAAACTCCCCCCAGTGCCTTAATAGCATCATATCCCAACAGTACATCGAATCCCAGCAAATCCCTTCGCATCACCAGCACATTAATGTCTGCAGCCACACCAGAGTCTGTGTGGACTTTGACAGTTCCGGCTCCACAGCAAGCTTGCGTATTGCCACATATTGTGGCTACTTTGATGTTCTGCTTTGTCCAGTTTCGACACAACTTGGCACTCATGATGGTGTGTGAGCACCCGGAGTCGAGAAGAGCTGAACAAGGCACTTGGTCCACGTACACATCTATTGTCGGTTGCGCCTCAATTAAATCTTGTCCGGGGAACAGGGCGGCGCTGACGTCCTGCCCCCTGACGCATTTCCCACACAATTTTGAGATAAATGTTCATAACTACCACATTGGAAACAGTGCGGGCGCCCCCGCCCTTTGTTAGTACAACTTCTTGTGAAATGGCCTCGCTGGCCACAGCAGAAACATTTCCCATTGGTCGTGGGTCTCAAACTGGGACTCTTTTCAGCATTAATCTTGGCTGTCTGTGCCGTCATTACAACCGGTTCCCTCAGGTTCTCTGATAATGGCTTGAACGCGTTCCAACAAATGTTCCATGGGTGTTACAGATACGCTGGTGGAAGCCCTCAACAAGCCAAATAGAACTGCAAGTTTCTTCAGCTTCGCGAAGAAGACGTCCACGGTTTCTCCTGGCATGAGCTTTCTAGAGGCAAATGTTTCGTAGGCCGTGCAGGGATCCATGGCAAATGCCTTGTATAAAGCATTTTTTATACAGGTAACATCAGCCTTCTCCACGGCACTAAGTTGCTGATATACACTCAGGGCGCCTCCAGCCAATCTCAGGGGAATCACGGTATGCACCCCCTTTACTTCACAGAGGTTGCAGGTCAGCTCAACCGTCTCGACCCAGTCGACAACAGAAGTGGATTCGTCGAATTCGGGTATCAGTTTTAAATCAAACTTTGCCCCAGCCATAGTTGTCCAGGAAAAGAGACAAAACGAAATAGCCGAAATAGCTTATGACCTTCACCTTCACCGAGGTGCATGACTTATATGACCTTCACCTTCACTGAGGTGCGCGATTTGACACAAAAAAAAAACTTCTTAATCAACTGCTAATGCACGCGTCACTGTAACGTCGAATGACAACAACAACCTTCTCACTCGACCTGCCTTTTATACCACTCTCTCAATCCCTCCTCTGACACATGCGCTGGGAGATTCCTGACAACCTCGAGACGTCCGCTTATAAAAACCCAAGTTTGTTGTCGCGCATGCCTACACAAGGCACAAACACGTGGGCGTTTTTTTTTTTTTTGGTAAGTACTACAGTTATTCCAGCCATTTTTGCACATGTTCAACGCCAAACCACAACTCAACATGACTTAAAAGACACATCACTGTAAACTGATGCATCATGATTGATAGACTTAAAGGATTCAACGTCTACAGGACACCCGAGAGGAATTGTAGGGAAACACGTGACTTACCTAACTAGCATGTGCATAATTCAATTTATTTTACTTCAGTTGAAGTTCTCAGAAATTAAGCAGCCCACTACCTAGGGCTAATACATGAAGTCTATATGAGATACATAGATATTCGAATGTTCAACTTAAGTTCTTTATTTCTCAAACACTGAGCTAATAAAGAAATTAAGAACATAATTTTCCTCTCCCCAATTAACCATTTTCATACATTGTAGTATATCTTTTATTTTGGTCTCTTGGTCTTACTGAATTCCAGGACAAGAATTTATATAGTCTGGTGGAGTATCCAGCTTCATGCTATTATCCGAGGTAACATCACTTGGAGTAGGTGCACCATTCCTCGTAAAAGCTAATCTGGGTTAGCCATAGCGAGGAGATCTTATTTGGGCAGCGAATACTATGTGGTTTTGAATATTTGGTCAGGGTTTACTTCTATGGGAAAAGTATCCTCATGCTAGATTGTTCTGACAAGCCCCTGTACAGAAAGACCTTAGACACTCGAGGACAGTGTCTAGTAGGCATTCAAGTTCTCTCGGTTTCTCTCCAGTATGCGTTAGGATATGAATGACCAAATATTGTTTATTTGTAAAAAACACCATTTTAACCAGAATATGGTTTCTCTCCAGTATGTGTTCGCATATGACAGGACAAATATTTTTTATTTGTAAAAGAAAATCCACATACTTCACAAGAATATGGTTTCACTCGAGTATGCGTTCGCATATGAATGACCAAATGATGTTTTTTTGTAAAAGAAGAACCACATATTTCACAAGAATATGGTTTCTCACCAGTATGCGTTCGCATATGTTCCAACATGCTTTGCTTTTGTGTAAAAGAAGAGCCACATACTTCACAAGAATATGGCTTTTCTCCAGTGTGTGTTCGCATATGGAGTATCAAGTTTTGTTTCTTTGTAAAAGTATGACCACATACTTCACAAGAGTAAGGTTTTTCTCCAGTATGTGTTCGCATATGTATCAACATGTGGTCTTTCTTGGTAAAAGAGGAGCTACATACTTCACAAGAATATGGTTTCTCTTTAGTATGTGTTCGCATATGTTGTAACATATTTGGTTTCTGTGTAAAAGAAGAGCCACATACTTCACAAGAATATGGTTTCTCTCCAGTATGTGTTCGCATATGAATGACCAAATGATGTTTTTTTGTAAAAAAAGAGCCACATACTTCACAAGAATATGGTTTCTCCTTAGTATGTGTTCGCATATGTTCCAACATGCTTTGCTTCTGTGTAAAAGAAGAGCCACATACCTCACAAGAAAATGGTTTCTCTCCAGTGTGTGTCCGTATATGAATGATCAAGCTTTGTTTCTTTGTAAAAAAATGACCACATACTTCACAAGAGTAAGATTTTTCTCCAGTATGGGTCCGCATATGACCAACTAAATATTGGTTACTTGTAAAGGAAGAGCCACATACTTCACAAGAATATGGTTTCTCTTTAGTATGCGTTCGCATATGTTGCAACATGTTTGGTTTCTGTGTAAAAGAAGAGCCACATACTTCACAAGAATATGGCTTCTCTCCAGTATGTGTTCGCATATGAATGACTAAATATTGTTTATTTGCAAAAAAAGAACCACATATTTCACAAGAATATGGTTTTGCTTTAGAATGTATTCGCATGTGTTGTAACATGCTTTTTTTCTGTGTAAAAGAAAAGCCACACACGTCACAAGAATATGGTTTCTCTCCAGTGTGTGTTCGCATATGAATGATCAAGCTTTGTTCTATTGTAAAAGACAGACCACATACTTCACAAGAATATGGTTTCTCTCCAGTATGTGTTTGCGTATGTCGCAACATATGTATTTTCTGTGTAAAAGAAGAATCCCATATTTCACAAGAATATGGTTTCTCTCCAGTGTGTGTTCGCATATGAATGATCATGTTTTGTTTACTTTTAAAAAGAGAACCACATACTTCACAAGAATAAGGGTTTTCTTCAGTATGTGTTTGCATATGACTCGCCGAATATTGTTTACTTGTAAAACAGCC
The DNA here is from genome assembly GCF_053919585.1 of Euprymna scolopes. Lineage (NCBI taxonomy): Eukaryota > Metazoa > Mollusca > Cephalopoda > Sepiida > Sepiolidae > Euprymna > Euprymna scolopes. The sequence goes on along the minus strand of NC_136526.1, from coordinate 48,792,817 downwards.
ACATACTTCATAAGAATAAGGTCTTTCTCTTGTATCTGATTTCGTGTTCATTTTCCAAATTGTAATTACGATTTTTTAGTGGAATTAGTTTCTTTATAATTTTCTTATGTTTCTATTTAAGAATAAACAAAAGATTAGAAAAAATTAGGTTTAAGTATTATGCATTTAAAATTTTGATCGTTTACTATTTATATTTTTTCATGTTTAAATGAAAATATTATGTCTTTAAATATAATAGATATTGTATACATAAGAAATGTGTGCAAACATGATTAGGTCTACTTCAAATCTGTAGATCGATCAAAACGAAAAATATGATAAATCAATGACTATTTACCCCTCTTATGAGATATCTACAGCTTACATAAATAACGCAATGTATATAGATATCTCAAACTTCAGTTAAATATATATGATTTTCTGTGTATTTTAATTGATAATTCAACAAAACCGACCATTTTTGCAGTCCATAATGAGTGTCTCATATAAGTTTTCTCTATTAGCAATATGTTTCTTTTAAATAATTTAGATGTCTGAAATGTTGCTTATAAGTGTATTAGTCATATGCATCTTAAAAGTTGTATGCATTTGAGACAATTTTTCCAACGAGTGTTCAAGTTATAAGCCTAAGAGTAGCAGAAATTCATAAACAGTTGTCAGTAAAAGGTTTGTCTTATATGATCATAAAATGCACTTCACATAAAAACGTTTTACTTTAAATCAATACATGATGAATACTGAATATATATTTTATAGATTCAGGAAATGTTTGTACATTTAATTGTTTCAATGAAAACATGTTTTTCTTGACGACTTCTCAGCAGGATGAAATGCAAAATATTCTGTGTAGCTTAATTGCCGTATATATTTTCATAACTTATATATAGAAAATGTATACTCCTGTGTGTATCAGCTCACTATAAAACCAAAATAATCCATATAAAATCAATATTTCATTTCGATTGATTGATGAATACCGAACATATATGATGGATCCAGTGAATATTCATGCACTTTATAAGATTATATATTACATTACATTACATATTTACACAATGTATATAGAGTCTCACATTTCGGTTTTATATAAATCATTTTCCGTATTTTAATGGTTAGTTCTAACAAGTCCACCATTTTTGCAGCTCATTACTGAAGTCTTATATAAGTTTTTATTCTACTATTCGCTGCATTTATGAAAATGTCAATGAATATATATTTCAACAAATACCATATTTTATAAGCATAAGAATAGAAGAAATGCTCAGTTGTCAGAATTTTCCATGTATTTTCATACAATTCTATTTTATAAGAGAAAAACTCATATAGTTCAGAAAGATATAATTTCTCTTGTTCTCCGGCTTTTACCTTTGTGCAATTTACATTGTATTCATTGCTGGATATTCTGCAAAATCAAAACAAACAAATTTCACAAATAATTTAATTTCATACGTTTTTCGTAAAATACTAAGATGTTTACATGTATCCACGGTTACTTTTTAAATGGATTAATTAGAGATAGACGTCTGCATTGTGAACTAAAGACACAATTAAATAATCATGCACAATTTTTTAAGAAGTCCTCAAATCCATTTTTGATTAAAGTAAAAATATAATCAGGACATTTGTTGCAATACTTATATAGGTAGAAAAAGAATTCCTTTTTTTTATAAATATTAAACTAAATATACACAAAAACTTCCTTTTTTCATAAATATTAAACTAAATATACATAAAAACTTCCTTTTTTCATAAATATTATACTAAATATACATAAAAACTTCCTTTATTCATAAATATTAAACATAAATATACACAAAAACTTCCTTTTTTCATAAATATTAAACTAAATATACATAAAAACTTCCTTTTTTCATAAATATTAAACTAAATATACACAAAAACTTCCTTTTTTCATAAATATTAAACATAAATATACACAAAAACTTCCTTAGTGATTTTCAAAAATATAACAATTTAGTTTTTTTATTTAAATATCAATAAAAGTATTCTTAGTTGTTTTCAAGAATTAACATTATTAAAATTCACAAAATTTTATTGTTTATAAAAAGAAATGCTTCTTTTAACCCAGCAACAATATTGTATTTATGATCTTTAATGTGAACACTTTTTGACAAATGCTTCTCGATGTCTGAAATAAATGCAGCAATGTTCCCAATGTTTTTGGTTCAACAATGCGATTAAATGTTTGAATATATAATGCTTAAAACTTCTAAGAAATTGAAGAATATATAAATCACTATAATTTCTGATATGCATTACAACTAAACCAAAATAAAATCTTTTCAAACAGGCAAAAAATGAAAATATCTAATATGCATGTAATAAATGGGGCAATTCGTTTCCCATGATTTTTCAACTGTTCCATATATGTCATAAAATATTTCATCAGTTGATATATTTAACCGTACTAAATAAGGTTATTCCTATAAAATGATTTTAACTTAAATAAATAAATAAAATTTAAATATAAACAATTGAAAATATCTAATATGCATGCAATAAATCTGGGAATTTGTTTCCCATGATTTTTCAACTTGTTCATACATGTCATAAAATATTTCATTAGTTTATATATTTAACTGTACTAAATAAGGTTATTCCTATAAAATGATTTTCACTTAAATAAATAAATAAAATTTAAATATAAACAATTGAAAATATTTAATATGCATGTAATAAATCTGGCAATTCGTTTCCCATGATTTTTCAACTTTTTCATGTCATAAAATATTTCATAAGTTGATATATTTAACGGTACTAAATAAGGTTATTCCTATAAAATGATTTTCACTTTAATAAATAAATAAAATTTAAATATAAAAAGTTGAAAATATCTAATATGCATGCAATAAATCTGGCAATTCGTTTCCCATGATTTTTCAACTTTTCTATACATGTCATAAAATATTTCATAAATTGATATATTTAACCGTACTAAATAAGGTTATTCCTATAAAATGATTTTCACTTAAATAAATAAAATATAAACAATTGAAAATATCTAATATGCATACAATAAATCGGGCAATTCTTTTCCCATGATTTTTCAACTTTTTCATGTCATAAAATATTTCATTAGTTTATATATCTACCTGTACTAAATAAGGGCTTTTTCTTTGAAAATGATTTTCATTTAAATCAAAAATTATCAAAAAGGATTTGGAAGAAACAATGAGGTCTAAAATTTCAGTAAGTTTTATCCGTAAGATTAACATTAAATGGAAGGTTAAAATATAATAACCCGTCATTATTGATTAGAAGTATTTTTGCATACTTTAATAAAATATTAAAGAAACATAAGTTATAGTATTTTTAATTTATGACTTTTAATAAAATTAGTTTCATTTATACACAAATACAAGCTGAGTATCATTTAATTTTATATATTACTAAGTTGAACAAATTCAGTTTTTTATGAAATTAAGTTTTGTGTAATTGCCATTGAAAATAAATAATTCGCAATACTGATGACTCAGTATTTTAGTTAGGAACGTATAAATCTAATGCTACAAGTTCATACAGGGTTTACTACACCCAATTATAAGAGATAAAACCTATTGGCATAGGGTCGATTATGTCATGCATAATGGCTATGGTATCTGCAATAAATATAGGATGCTTGCCTCTATAAAAAACAATTGTAATTTAAAACTTAAACAATAGGTTAGTTATGCAGACAAATATCAATACATTATTAAATGGATTAAGATAGCTAAGCTAGTGGAAATCTAATTTAGTGAAGAAACAGTTTGAGGATCCAAGACACCGAGCAAGCTGAACAATCATCGATATCAACAGAGAACCATACAATTAAAGTGATACATTATTGTTGGATGCTTTTTACTATAAACTAAGATCTGAGCTCTAGTAATGGCTATTCACATTGATGGCTGTTGTCAAGCAGCACTAAGCAAAAGTTGGCTGTGTTATTGACTAATAAGAACTCATCCTTATTGTTAATGCATGAAAATTTGATGCTGATTTTAGCACCAAAATAAATAATAAAAGGTAGCTGATGTTGATCAAATATCTTGCTCCTAGATCTTTGATCAGCTACCTTAAAGAGCCTGCCAAAGATCAATTTGGACTATCATATTATAGCTTAGCATGGCAATAGGCATTACTTATCTAGGGTGGGATTCACTGTGAATGTAATTCTGCAAATTATGAGGACTATTATGGGTATAGCTTATAATGAGATAAATCAAGAAAGCAATATCATAATATGTCTATAACATATATGTAAGTGTCACACATGAAACCAATATTTCTGAACACATGTTATGCTTTCAATTAGCTGCTTCAATAAGAGGTTTGAAGATTGGATGATTTTCTATTTTAAAAAGGACGTCCCAAACATTATTTCAAGAGGAAGATGTATTTTCTCTCAAAGAATCTGAAGAATTCATACAGATTAGCATAAAAGAGGCTTCAAACATATTACTGAGAACTTGTGTGTCTGACTACATTTTTGGGGTGCATACATCGAAGGCATTGTTGAGCTATTCATAAATGAACTCATAACTAATTGTAATTAACAAGAAAGGCACTGTAGGAAAGGTTGTATATTGTCACATGGATTATTGTCACGTGCACTAGTTAATATATTTTTATTGTTGATAAAACAAAAATTTATTTTCCAAAAGAAATAGTAGAATAATGAAATATTCAGTAATAAAAAAAATACAAAGTTTAAAACACATTTTCGAAAGTAAATATCATGAGGGAGAAAAAATATAAAGTAATTGTAGTTATTTCATTTTTCATTTCATGACAAACACTAGAGATTTTATGATTATGGAATAAATATTGATGATTTCATGATTTTATAGAACAAACACTGCAAATTTACAGATTTTATGTAGACACTGTACACTGACTGCCCCCATGCAGATGTTAAAACTATTTAAATTAGGGCCTCTTATTAACAATTGTGGTTTCTCTAATTGTCTTTCTATAGAATGAAGTAAAATTTCATGAAATTCAGTACAGATTGTCGAGTTCAACAGAAAGATTCCCAAGTTCAACAAGATACACCAAAAACGCTAAAGGTCAGATCTTCAAAATGTTGTGAATTACTCAAAATGAGAACAGTACTCTCTAAAACTGGAATAAATAGAAAGTATCAACTCAAAGATTTAGAAATCTAACACTATTTTTTTTTACTTGATCTTATTGACTTTCATGGATATATCCTTATATTTTCAAAAATATTACGGAGAGTATTAATTTTTGAGCAAAACATTCATAAAGTTTATGGTATTTAAATTAATTTACCTTACAAAAATTTACGATTAAAAGAATAAAATTCAAAGTATCAACTGAAAGATGGGGAAAAAATTTAAAGTAATGGTAGTTATTCCAATTTTCATTTCATGATTATTGAATAAATTTTGACGATTTAATGATTTTATATTATAAAACAAACACTGCAGATTTACAGATTTCATAGCCTGTCGATTGGGCCACTTAATGACAATTGTGGTTTTTCTGATTTTCTTCCTATAGAATGAACTATGGCGATTTCATGAGATTAAGTACGGATTTCTGAGTTCAACAGGACGATTCCCAAGTTCAAGATGCACCTAAAGAAAGTTGAAGGTAAGATCTTCCAAACGTTGTGAAAATACTCAAAATGAAAAAAGTATTTTTAAAAATAGAAATAAATATAAAGTATCAATCTTTATCTCAAGAATTCAGAAATATAACAAAATTATTATTTTTTTCATAATATTATTGTTTTACTTTAACTTATTAAAACTTTCATGGTTCCATCTTTTTATTAAAAAAATATTACTGGCAGTATTAAATTAAAGCCAGAACTTTCATAAAGTTTGTGGAGTTCGAATTAATTCATCTTAAAAAATTTACAATTCATAAAATAAAAGAAATAAAATTGACATAATAAATTTTTTTTTTTTTTACACAGTGATCACCACTTATCAAGGCCCGGAAGCCACTCAGGGATAAGGGTTATTGCAAGCACATTACATTAGTGTGGAGATTTGATGAAATGTTTAATTAAGGGGGCGGTTCATTAGGAATTTGTTAACATTGGACTTGAAGACATCCAAGTTGTAGTCCGGAGGGAAGCAGGCAGACGAAACGGAGTTCCACAGGCGTGCAGTTCTAAGAAAGAAGCTTTGTTCATGGAATCCGCGTTTTGATTTAGGCACAGATATAGAGTGGGGGAAATTTTTCACAGTGGATGCAGCTAGACGGGTGTTTTTCGTGAAAGATTGGCGAGGGGGGACCAGAGATTGGAGTTCAGACAAGCACCTGCCATGGAAATAACGATAAAACAAGGATAGGCTCGCAATGTCTCTTTTGTGGGAGAGAGGTTGCAGGGTAGAGAAAAGGGCATCCCCCACTAAGCCACGAAGGATCATTAAAGAAATAATGAAAATTAAAGAAATAATGAAAAATTAAAGAAATAATGAAAATGTAACTTTTTTACAAATAGAAATAATTACCCGTTATTTAAAAAATATTTGATCCTTAAGCAGTATGTTTTCTTTGAAGGTCATGAAGCCATACTTGAGGATTTCGACAATAGATATAGGCAGTTCAGATTTTCTGGGTTAAGTCTGCAAAATAAATAACATCTATCTCACAGAAGAGATGTTGCGAGTTTGTCTCTGATGTATAGTTATTTTCATGGAAAGTGTTCAACTGAGCTTCAATCTATGCCCCCCCCTCGCCAAACTTTCACAAGAAACACTCGTCTAGCTGTAAACACTATCAATAATTTCCCCCACTCTTTATCTGTGCCTAAACCTAAACGTAGATTCCATGAACAAAGCTTTTTTCTTAGAACTGCACGCTTGTGGAATTGTCTTCCGTTTTCCTGCTTTCCGGCTGACTACAATATGGTTGTGTTCAAGTCTAAAGTAAATAAGTTCTTGATGAGCCGTTCCATATAAGTTATTAAATTTACCAAATTTTCATTACTAATGATTACTATATGGACCAATTTCTACTGTACACTCTTTAACCCTTATCCTTGAGTGGCCTCTGGGCCTTGATAATGTGGTGATGCCTTTGTAAAAAAAAAAAAACATAATAAGCTTTCTAATTTCTCATAACTGTATCAAATTTTTTTTTTATTTTTCTTGTATTTTTAACTCCAAAAAAAATAAATCTTTCATCAGTGATGTTGCAACTGATCAGAACATTCATGAAAGCTGTGGTATTAAAATTAATTGATGTTACAAAAAATCTACAAATAAAAAAATAAAATAAACACACAATTAAAATAATCATTAAACAAATAAAGAACACTAAACATTTTACAAATAAAAATAACTGATATTTAAAAACTATATAAACATAAAGCAATCAGTTTTCTTTAAAAATTACCAAATTTACAAAAATATGTTTAAGCATTTGGCCTATAGGTATACGCAGTTCACATTTACCAGTAAATAAGTCTGGAAAAATAATACATCAAATATATTTAGTATAAAATGTTAGGAATTATGTTAAAAATATATTCATAAAATACTAGTATGAAAATGTTAGACGAATTAATTACTACAGTATTACTGAAAGTATTTCATATAATCAAACGCTTCTTCGACAAAAGAATGATCCTGAGTGTTGTTGCTGACCATATATATATAAACACGTGAGCCGGAAGTGTTGCTCTTTGGATATTTATTTTTCCAGATTTTTATAAACGAACTCCCTGATGCAATTGGGTTTTAGATGAATATTTGGTACTAGTGAACTTATTGATCTGTGCTGACATAATAACGTTAGTTTAAAAAGCCATTCTTAACACGGGGAGGGAAGGGTGTTTTGTACCTATTCTGTACTTTAATCTTACAATTGAATTAAAAAAACATATGATAAAACTTTAAACTTGGAAATACGGTTTAAAAATAGCGCGGATCAGTAAGTGCACTAGCACCGAATATTTACTGGTAGTGGAATGAGATGGTAAATGTTTAAGACTTACAAAAAGAAAGTTTCTTTTAAAAGTTATGAGAAATTCTTTTCGAGAAGTTACCATTGCTAATAGCAGCATACATGGATGTTAATAATTCAAACTACTTACAATCTCATTTAGCATAAAATAGAATCAATTAAATATGAAATAGAATCAATTTAACACGTAATAAAATCAATTTAACATGAACAGTCTACAGCAGGATAATTTGTTATCATCATGAATTTTGTAGGTGACATGTTCAAAAGAATTAAAAAGGTATGGAAGTGAAACAGCAGGTTTATGCAAATGAATCAGTGAATGCCAAGATATTCTTCATTATTAACTTGGATCTATTCACAAGATGGTGATTTACTGTTGACAAATTGAATTCGGCACAAATGTACGAGACTGATAAAATTGACATTGGTGAACTAGGTCTTTTGCATAGTAAGGAAATTGAAACTTACTTGATAAGAAGTGACACTTTTCACATTCAATTTGAGGAATACTTTTGCAACATATCATTCTAAAAGAATGAGTAAGAGAGTGACACCTTAGTAGGAGTATCAGTTGTTTTCCCTGATCTAGCAGAAGGCAGAAAAGAAAAAGCTAAATTTAAAGAAGAGGAATAAAGAGGTAGATGTAGTTATGGAACATATTACCAATAAATTATTAAAAGATCGTTAGCAGAAAATGAAGAACAAGAATCTCCTTTGTAGCCTCAGTATTTAAAGCTGTTCATCTTGGCATCTGTTCTTGAAAGAAATAATCTATCCTTATGCCATTTAAAGAGTAAAAATAAGAAAAAAATGATAGAGACATCATTTCAATTTGTTTGAATATTCTGAAAACGTAGTCAATTTCAGCAGAGATGATTAAATATTATTCATGCTGTGAACCTGGCAGATGGAGTGCAATGCTCATTTGAATGATTATGCTTGTAAAGCAGGATAAAAAAAACTTTAAATTGCTAAAAAGCTGCTCAATTTCTTTGAAAATCTTTGTTGTTTTTCTATCAGCTCTTTTTCACAACAGACCTTATTAATAAAAAGCACTGAAAGTTTCTGTTGACAAACAGCATTTTGCACAAATTGATAGGACAGATAAAATTATTCTCAATAAACTTAGTTGTTTGCATTGCAAGAAACTGGGGCTTACTGTGGATTACCATAATGAGAAATGTAGTAACGTTTATAGTACTCAAATCTAAGACAAATAATTTGAATGGGGGATTCATCCAGCAAATTAGTTTTGTGATCTTTAAGAGCAAATCTAGTGGCTGATGTTACCATTTCATTATAATTTTGAATTTTTTAAGTAATATTTCCCTTCGATGTCTATTATTGTTTATTGTTGCTTAATTATTGAACAAGATGTTATTGTTTAGGTTCTCGTATATGTTAGTTTTGTATATGTGCTATAATGTATTTTTATTTTATTTTATTTGCCTGAACGGTAATTTAATGATAAACACTGAAATTTCTGTTGACAAACAACATTTAGCACAAATTGATAAGACAGATAAAATTATTCTCAATAAACTTAGTTGTTTGCATTGCGAGAAACATAAGAAGAACAAACCCTCATTTTTGCAATGTTTCGTAAGAAACTGTAATTGTTCAATTAATATATGTTAGAGTACAGGTCAAGGGGAAAACGTTCAATGATACTTTATCGTATTTTTTAAAGTTGACGGCTTTGACAATACTGAATCTGAAAATATATTTTTGTGATATGTAAAGGATATGGATATATTTGACCAACTAGACGAGGCTGTGGAATATGAACTGTCAGTGGAAGTAGACATTCTGTTATTGAATATAGGCAATAATTCAAAAGTTTATATATAAATATTCAATGTCGAATTCATAGCATTGGTCATATGAGAGAGATGAGATGGGTAGAGTCAGCATTGAAAGGATCAACTTAAAGTCACAATAGTAGAAACAGGTTCACAGTAGTTTTCAAGTGAATGAATAATCTTTAGGCATATAGGAAGAGAATCACAATAAAAGGAACAGGTTAATAGTAGTTAATAAATGCTGAATATTTTTTTGACAAACAGTAGATTTAGGTAAAGTGATTCAACTGCATGTATTCTAAGTCATCTCTGAACACATATATCATGCACTGAATAAGGTAGAGGAAGCGAGGGCAGTAGGCATTGATATATTCAAAGTCTTTGATAGAGTCTGGGATAATGGTTTTCTCAGGAAAATTAAATCAGACAGTGTTACTTGGCAAATAATTAATATAATCAGATTCTTCTTGGACAAGAGGAAAAAATTAAGATTTTCCTCGGAAGTTGTACGTCTAAATAATATGATATAAATGCAGGTGTGCTCCAGAGTTCGACCCTTAGACTTATTATTCCTGATATTCATAAGGAACTTAAAAAATGTGTTCGAGATCAATATATTTGCTGAGGACACCATATTTTTATAGATATGAGAGGAAAACTAATTTACATATATCTACACAATGTACAAAACTTTAGTAAAAGACTTTCAGTCTAAAGTGGAATGAGGCATAAATAGATGGCAACATTTATTGCTGCTAAGACTAAGCTCCTTTCCTTTAACAATTATAAGAAAACTTCTCAGCCACTGATTGTTATGACTAAGACCATGCTACCTATACGTTTTTTGTTTAAATTCTCAACATAACATTAACAGGCAACATGAATTGGTACAAATAGATTGATAAAAAGAAGGTAGGCTCCATCTACCATGCTAGAAAACTACTCACACTTGTCAGGATCCTGTATCTCTATGAAGGCATAATTTGCTAATGAATGACGTGTTTTTACTATATTTACATCTAGTCTTTTTTCCGTATAGATTTACTATTATTATACCACACTTATATTACTATTACTTTAATGAATCTTACTGTTAAGTGTATACGTCCCTAAATGCCTAAAATGTCTTCTTTTTTATTACAAAGGAGTCACCACATATCATGGTCAAGAGGCCATCCAAGGATAAGGGTTAATGAGTATATGGTAGTCTAGTCAATGGGAAAGTATCATAGTAATTGTTAGTAGTGAAAATTTGATAAATTGGATTACTTAAAGAGACAGCTGATCACATTTGACTTGAAGACGACCATATCGTAGTCAGTTGGAAAGCAGGAAAATGGAACAGAGTTCCACAAGCGTGCAGTTCTAAAAAAAAGAAGCTTTCTTCATGGAATTTACATTTAGGTTTTGGGAAATTATTGATATTGCTTTCAACTAAACGAGTGTTTTTCATGAAAGTCAGGCAAGGAGGGGTCATAAAGTGGAGCTCAGATGAGCACTTGTCATGAAAATAATCAGAGACAGGCTCGCAACATCTTTTCTTTGGGAAAGAGATTGCAAGAAAGAAAAAAGGCATCCCAACTAGGATATGAAATCTATTTTGAACTCTGTTAAGGCAGGATAAGGTGCTTCTAGCAATTCCTGTCCAGATCTGGAAACAATACCCCATCCTTGGATGTACTTTGCTCTTATACAAGTAGGGAATTGCATCACCAGTGAGATATTTACTGAAATGGTAGAATTATTGGATCATTTTTCCAACAGCCTTAGCAACAGATTTGATGTATGTGTTCCATCTCAGATCAGGAGTAAAGATCAGTCAGACCCAGAAGCTATCAAAGCATGAAGCCCCCCAAAGACCACAGACATTCATTTCAATTGATGCCAGATTGGGATGAGGGCATTGATAATGCAAAGATAGAAGCTTGGTTTTAGATACAATAAAATTAACAAGCCACCTCTTTCCCCATTGCATCATATGCTCAAGATCAGAGAAGAGAGAATCAGAGAGAACTTGGTCATTTACGGCCTTTGATGTCTTGCCATAAATGGTAGTGTTGTCAGCATAAATGTCTATGAATGATCTTAGGACGTGATTTAGGAGGTCATTGATGTAGACCAGGAAGAGAGTTCGGCCTAGGATAAACCCCTGATATACTTCAGCATTAATACTGTGAGTTTCTGATTTCTAATCATCAACCAATACTCTTATGAACCTATCAGTGAAATGATTTAATAATTGAGAAGACATTTCCTGTTATATCATAGCTGGAGATTTTTTGGAGTAGACCTTTACGTCATACCCTATCAAAGGCGTTTAATATGTCAAGAGCAATTGCCCTAGAAAGGAAGCCTCTGTCGTGATTTGCTAATTCTTTGGCATAACTGTAAGCACACCTACTGTAGATTAGTAGAATGGAAACCATATTGCATATCGGACGATGAGGGGAGGTTCTGTCATGATTTTGCAATTGCTTATGACCTCACTCAGATTGTTCGCAAGCCCACCCATGTGCCCGATACTACAGGTTAATATGCAAGCCTCCTAGACCTTTTTCTCTCAACTTCCCCTGAGCTATGTTCATGTTCCGTTCTTTCTCCGCTAGGATCCTCCGACCACTCCGTCGTATCAGTTAAGATAAAAATGAAATGTAATAAGCCCCCAGACGTTCCCCTCCATGGTACTGTATACCGATACTCTATGGCTGACTGGGATAGCTTCCGTACATTTATATCTGATCTACCTCTGCATTCCATATTTAAAAATGATGTGTCCTCTATAGTATCCGGCCTGATAGAATGGTTAATTGTAGGCACAGACCGATTCATACCATCTAAAAAATTCCAACAAAAACCTAACAGCCAGCCATGGTTCTCCCCAGAATGTGCTGCTGCTATCGTGCACAGAAATCACTTTTTCCATAGCTACCAACATAATAGATGCACTGAGAATAAAGCTGCTTTCAGGAACGCCAGCAACCACTGTATAAGAGTAATAAAAAATGCAAGAGAGCTATATGCTCAGTTTGTTATATCTAAAGTAGCTGATCAGCGGCTTGGTTCCCACCAGTTTTGGCAAATAACAAATAGGATCCTGAACAGAAGTGTGCGTTCTATCCCAACCATTATCAATGGACCAGAGTGTTGGATTGTGTAGTGGACTTTCGGTCAGCGTTCAAGTTGTGGATAACTTGACAAAGACTAAAGTTACTTCTCATGAAAGAGGAGAACTATTTATGGCACAATGGGAGATTCCATTGTGCACACATGGGCCAGTCTATTCCTTGGATTGTGATTGGCTGAATAACCTGATTGGATATGCTTGTACATAAATACAAGCCCTCAGTCCAGCTCAATCTGATGTCTGTCTTGTGCATAAGCTGGACCCTTGGTAAGTGTTGCTGCTATTATTATTGTTGTTGTTGTTGTGTGTTATTGACTAACACAGTTCTTTTGATTATTCTACATCTCCCCTCCTCCCCCCCACGAGTAGGCTGGGTTGTGTGAGAGGTGTATCTCTCTTTTAGGCCTAGTTTGTTGTGTGGTAGTAACCTAGAAAGAGCTCAAGGAATCCTTGATCGAAAGCGTGGGGATATATGTGTGGTTTGTTGTTGGGGTTTGGTTGCTGTGTATGTGCTATTACAGGGAGATAGTGGAAGATGCAAGAATGTAGTATCGCTTGAGGGAATTGTTGGTCCTAGTGCTGCACTTGGTATTGGGGTTGGTGCAGGCTTAAGTTCGCATTTTCTGAGGAAACGGCGGTTCCTAAGTGTGATCCTTCCGGATCCGTTAACCCTGATTCGATATTGTCGATCTGGTAGGGAACTGATGATTTTGCCCGTTGTGTTCCATCTGCGATTTACTGGATTTTGGATGGCTACAGTGTCACCAGCTTGTAATGGTGGAAGGTTGTGGGTATATTTATTGTATCTTTCTACTATTTTTGCATTGCGGTGGTGGAGCATTTCCTCGCGATGTTGTGCCGCTGACACCCATTCAGGATGAGGCTTGTAGAGGATTGGCTGTGATGGGATGGAGTCACGTAGTCGACGGTGAAGTAATAATTGGGCCGGTGATAGGCCAATGCTTTGGATTGGGGTATTCCGATACTGCAAGATGGCCCGGGCAACACTGTCATTGTCCAAGGAACCGTGGGGGCCTGTGTTTCCTTTCACAATCCTCTTTGCAGTTTTTACTGCGAGCTCTGCCCTGCCATTGGATTGGGGACACGCAACAGAAGATAATCTGTGCCTAACACACCATGTTTTCAGAAATTCTTGGAACGTGCTGGGGGTGAAAGGTGGGCCGCCATCGGTGCTGAGTTCTTCTGGGGCACGATATGTTTGGAACAGTTGTCGGCATATGGACATCAATTTGGTTGTAGTAGTGTGACCTGATTCTAGGCGGTATAAAATTAGCCAACCAGTTAGCCTATCTGCGCAGGCAAGGTATGTGTGATCTCCAATATAAAAAATATCCATGACGATTTGTTGGAATGGCCACTCTGGGGATTGTGTTAGAATGATAGGCTCCCTTGGTTGACTAGGTGCGATGGTTGAGCATACCATGCAATTCGCCCTAATACTGCGGATTGATGCATCCATCCCTGGCCAGTACAGCGATTCGTTGGCACATGCTTTCATGCCGACTACTCCTTGGTGTGCAGAATGCAGGCAGTGTAGGACCTTTTTTCGTTGTGTTTTGGGGATGACGATCCTTCGATCCAACAATACTAGACCATTGTCAGTGCTAAGGTGGTGCCTCACCTCCCAATACTCACGGATTTCGGGCGCAGTGAGATTACGTGTTTTTGGGAAGCCTTGCTGTATTGTGTCTATTAATTTGTTATATTGTTGATCGCCACGACCTGCTGAACGAATTAGGTCTGGTGATAGCATGGCTATATTACTGCTGTCTGCAAATGTTGCTATTAAGGCTGTTGACTCTGTTATGTTGCTTATGTTGTTCGACTCCAGTATATCCATTTGAGAGGGTTTTGTTGGAAATACATCGAGGAGGGCTTGCACCATCGCCACTGGGTGGCGGGAAACTGCATCAGGGCCTCTGTGCCACTTCCCGGGGCAATGCTGTATGGTAAATCTGTATCTCAGGGTCTTTTCCTTGAGTCTAAAGAGCCGGGGGTTTTGGATCTTGCTCAGATCACGATCGCCAAATATCCCCTTCAGAGGTTCATGGTCTGTGACCACTATGATGTTTGGAGAACCCATGACGAACATACGGCATTTCTCCAATGCCCATGCTATTGCTGCTGCCTCACCCTCTATTGGTGCGTATCTGCGCTCAGCATCCGTGCAAAATCTGCTGCCGGCATATATCAGATGCCAACCTTCGGAACAGCAGATTGGGGCTTTTTCCATGGTACATTGGCAATGTTTTTGTAGGAGTAGGAAGCCCATTCCTTCTTTGCTCCAATCTGGAGCAAGGCAAGTTGCTCTGTCTTTGTCAAATGTTGCTACCCCCTTCTGCACTAGGTGAATTATAACTCGCTTGGAATCTTTGAATGCGTCTTCAAGATTTTGATTCCAAGCAAATTTGGAGTTTTGTTTGACGAGGTCCCGAAAAGGCACCATAACTGGACCCAGTGAATATGCCCAGGCTACTTGGTTGACAAGCCCAAACCATGATCTGGCATCAGTAATTGTCTTTGGGACTGGAAAATCCTGTATCGCTTGTATCATGGACTCAGAAGGGGTCACTCCTGAAGAAGTTATCTGGAGGCCTCCAAATTGTACGACATCCTGACAGAATTGGAATTTGTCGGTGTTGAGCACAATTCCATTCTTAGCACATTGGAGCAGAAAATCGAAGGTATGATAAAAGGCTCCCTCAATGCTAGAGTCATATAGCAGGGTATCGTCTACTATCTTCACCTTGCGTGGGATATCTTTTATTATCTCAAAGTATCTACGAGTGTAAGCATCCCCAGATGCGACATATCCTTGAGGCATCCTAAGATACATGTATCTTCCCCACTCAGTTATGAAGGTGGTTAATGGTTGAGATTCTTTGTCTAAGAGAATCGAGTGGTATCCATCAACAGCGTCTAGGACTGTTTTCTTTGTTCTAGGTGGCACTTGCAGTGCCAACTGGAATGGCGACCCAGTATGGTGGGTTTCTCGCTTGCATTGAGAGTTAAGGTGTTGGTAATCTATTGTTCTCCTTGGATTACCATTCTTTTTGGCAGTTATTACCATAGTACTGCACCAATCAGTAGGCATACCCACGGGTACTGGAGCTATGATACCTTTTTCTACATCCTTCCAAAGGGCTTGTCTTACTGGTTCCTTGAAGTGGAAGGGTACAGGAATTGGGTTATGTCTGGCTTTAGGGATTGCTCCCTCTTTGAGGTGAATGTGGGCAGCTGGGCCGGACATGGCTGGAAATATCCCATCTTTGTTGAATGTTGTTTTGGCAAACTTTTCTAGGAGCCAGCTCTTAAGTTTGCCTATGTTATCTTCTGTTGCAGGAAAAGGGAGGTTTTTGGGGCGATTTGGCAATTGATCTACACACTTTTTAGACTCGGTGTCTACCTCTTCATGTACGTCTGCTAAAGGGTTTGGAAAATGTTTGTGCAATATTCCCACATCGATGCAGGCTGCTCTGCTGAGATAAAGCCGTTGTATGCCCTTGCACATGTAGAGGGCTTGTTTAGTTGTTTTCCCTCTGACCACAAACTCAACTGGTAGCCAACCCTGACACATGAGTGTGAAACCTCCAACTGTTCGTATGATCTTTCTTGATTGGATAAGACTAATCTCTGTGAGGCCCATTTTGATTAAATGCTTTGGTCCCCCAAGACAAATGGCGGCACCACTGTCGGGAAAAACCTTTAGCGTTGTACTACAACTCCTAGGGATATTGACAGCTCGTCTGGGATCTGGTTTTGGTGAGAATGGGATTACTGATGCATTTATTTCAGTTAACAGATCACCTTCTGTAGTCATAATGGTGCCCCTCATTTGATCGAATGTGATATGGGCCATGAGTGTATTCATGGGAGCTTCTTGGTCTTCAAAACTCTTTATCACTGCCGGGCGATATTTCTTTGTCCAGCACACTGCTGAGAAATGGTTAAGTTTCCCACAAGTGTTGCACATTTGATTCCATGCCGGACATGTTAAATAGCGGGCACTTGTCCTTGGAGTACCGTGTTGGTGACTACCGCAACCTATGCAGGTTTGACGGGGTTCTTTATCAGCAATGTTATCATTGTGAGTAGCAGTAGAGCTAGTGCGAATATTGCCTCTGCTAGTCCGTACAGCACTGTGTTTTTTCTTTTTGCGATACATTGACATCCGGACTGTAGCTATGTCTGAGGTATCAGTCATTGCGGTTTGGTTCCGTAGTGCAGACTCAAATGCCTCAGCATGACAAATATTTTGGTTGAGAGTTTTTAGCAACCCGGCTTTTGCCAGTAGATCGGTCTGAAGCGTATCATTCGATATCTCTTTGATAAATTGATCCTTGATGTAAATGTCGGACAGGTCGTGATCGCAGTTGGGGCATGAGAAATTACAGTCTATGGCCGTGGACCTAAGACGAACAAGGTATTGTTGGATGGGTTCATCTTCATGCTGTGATATAGCTGCAAATGTCATCCGATGGACCATGGGATTTGATTTTTGAGTTACCAATGCTTCTGTCATCTCTAGCAGCTTGTCTGGGTTGGTGGTGAAGAACTTAGGGTACGTATTTATGATTGCGTTTTGAACGGATTCATCAGCGCAACTGTATAACTGGGTATTGGCCTGAGAAGTTGGCATGTCCGTTATTCTGGTAAATACTTCCCAGTCAATCCGAAATTTTCTGAATTGTTGAGGGCTCCTTGGCTTGTCGAAGGATAGACAGAGCTTCTCCCATTGTTGTGATTCCCAATTCTCTTAGCATGGCTCGATCCATTACTTGAAGGTTTTCTTTTCTCAGTTTTTCCTTCACAAAAGTTGCAGCGTAGCTCTTGGCGGAATCGGCAGCAATGCCTGCTTTGAGGAAATAGTCTTCCCAATCTTCTGTCTCAAATCCTGTTCGTAGCGCCATGTTGGATTGTGTAGTGGACTTTCGGTCAGCGTTCAAGTTGTGGATAACTTGACAAAGACTAAAGTTACTTCTCATGAAAGAGGAGAACTATTTATGGCACAATGGGAGATTCCATTGTGCATACATGGGCCAGTCTATTCCTTGGATTGTGATTGGCTGAATAACCTGATTGGATATGCTTGTACATAAATACAAGCCCTCAGTCCAGCTCAATCTGATGTCTGTCTTGTGCATAAGCTGGACCCTTGGTAAGTGTTGCTGCTATTATTATTGTTGTTGTGTGTTATTGACTAACACAGTTCTTTTGATTATTCATCTCATCAGCATCAGACAAGGCCAAACTATTTGCCAAGAACTTTGCAGCTAATTCTACCCTATGCAACGAAGGCCATCAACTCCCCATATTTCCTCTTATAACACAGAACACGCTAGGTAACATACAAATATCTGTGCATGAGGTCACCAAGCTAATCAAGAACCTTGATTCCAGTAAAGCTACTGGCCCTGACAGCATCCCAATTATAGTGTTAAAAAAGCTTCAACCAGAACTTGCTCCCATACTTACGAAACTGTTTAAAGGTTGCCTTAAGGAGAAGTGCTTTCCAACAACCTGGAAAACCTCATCAGTGTGCCCTGTATTTAAAAACTCAGGTGAAAAGTCATCTTCCTCTCAGTACAGACCAATAAGTCTCCTGTGTGTCATGAGTAAGTTGCTGGAATCCATATTAAATAGAGAAATAGTCAACCACCTCAGCTGAAATAACCTTCTTAGTGACATGCAATATGGTTTCCGTTCTGCAAGATCTACCGCAGATGTGCTAACGGTTTTATCTCATAGGATTAGTGAATCTCATGACAAAGGCTTCCTTTCCAGGGCAATTGCTCTTGACATATCAAAGGCCTTCGACAAGGTATGGCATAAAAGCCTACTTCACAAGATCTCCAGCTACGGTATAACTGGAAATATTCTCTCTATCATGAAATCATTTCTCTCTGA
This sequence comes from Euprymna scolopes, assembly GCF_053919585.1. Classification (NCBI taxonomy): domain Eukaryota; kingdom Metazoa; phylum Mollusca; class Cephalopoda; order Sepiida; family Sepiolidae; genus Euprymna; species Euprymna scolopes. Next base: position 48,774,010 of record NC_136526.1, on the reverse strand, counting down.
TAGGCTCATAATAGTAGTTATTGATGGACAAAAATCAGAGGCCTGCAGTATCAATGCTGGAGTCCCTCAAGGATCCATCCTGGGCCCAACTCTCTTCCTGATCTACATTAATGATCTCCCTAAACACATACTTAAATCATTTGTTGACATCTATGCTGATGACACAGCCATCTACGGCAACACATCAAAGGCTGTAAATGACAAAGCTCTCTCTGATTCTCTCTCCTCTAATCTCGAACGAGTGGTTCAGTGGGGGAAGACGTGGCTGGTTCCCTTTAATGCATCTAAAACCAAACTCCTATCTTTACATCATCAACGCTCTGATCCCCATCTGGCATCAATTAAAATGGATAGTTCTCGACTAGGAGAAGCCCCATGTTTTGACAAGCTTCTGGGCTTGATCTTCACTCCTGATCTGAAATGGAACACGTACATCAAGTCTGTTGCCAAGGTCGCTGGGAAAATGGTGGGATCCTTCTACCGCTCCAGAAGATATCTCACTACTGATGCAATTTTCTATCTATATAAAAGCCAAGTACGTCCAAGGATGGAATACTGCTGCCATATCTGGGCAGGAGCTGCTAAAAACAGCCTATCCTGCCTTGACAGAGTACAAAATAGACTTTGTGGCTTAATGAGGGATGCCCTTTTCTCTTCCCTGCAACCTCTCTCCCACAGAAGAGACGTTCACAGCCTATCTTTGTTTTATCGTTATTTCCATGGCAGGTGCTCATCTGAACCCCAATCTCTGGTCACCCCTCGCCAGTCTTTTATAAAAAACACACCCGTCTAGCTGAATCCACTATCAAAACCTTTCCCCACTCTTTATCTATGCCTAAATCAAAACGAAGATTCCCTGAACAAAGCTTCTTTCTTAGAACTGCACGCCTGTGGAACTCTGTTCCCTCTGCCTCCTTCCCTCCTGACTACAACTTGGATGTCTTCAAGTCCAACGTAAACAAATTCCTGATGAACCACCTCCTTAAGTAGAGACTCTCAAATATCCACACTAACGTACTGTACTTACAATAACACTTATCCCTGAGTGGCTTCCGGGCCTTGGTAAGTGGTGACTGCCTTGTAAAAAAAAAAAAATAAATTCACTATGGAGGTTATTTTAGCTGAGGTGGTTGCCTACTTGTCTAACACAGATTCCAGCAACTTACTTATGATGCAATTGATTGGTCTGTATTGAAAAAGAAAATGACTGATCACCTGATTTTTAAGTACGGGACATACTAATGGGGTTTTACAGGGTGTCAAAAAGCAATTTCCATTAAGACAACGCTTAAACAGCTTTGTATGTCTCATGTTTTCAGACACAGGATGGTTATATGGCGGGGTTGGCAGCCCTGAGTGCATAGAGTAGAATTAGCTGCAAAATTCTTGGCAAAGAGTTTGGCTTTGTCTGATGCTGACGAGATTACCTCAGGTCCATTGATGATGATTGGGATAGAGCACACACTTCTATTTAGGACCCTGTTTGTTATTTGCCAGAACTGGTGGGAACCAAGCTGCTGCTCAGCAACTTTGGACTTGATGAATTTAGCATACAACCCTCTTGCATTATTTATTAGTCTTTTTCAGTGGTTGCTGGCTGTCCTGAAGGCAGCTTATGATTCTATTATGATACTTTCTTACCTTGAACTGCTAAACTTTGGAATTCCCTTCTTTTTACTGTGACTGTTACTAATGTACATAAATTTTAAACTAATATTACCAGATATCTTGTTGCTCAACTTGCTACGGTTTCCCTATAGACACAATCTTAAATAGTAATCCCCTTACATCCAAGTGGTAATATGTTTTGTTTGGAGTGAGAATAAAAGTAAAAAAGTGAATAAATTATGTAGAGGATAATGTGATGGCAAGGAAATTAAGTCACAATATTAGAAACAGTTTAACAAGTTTTTTTTGTAAGTGGTGCTAGATATCTCTCCATCAATGTCTTGATAGAGTCCAAAAAAGACTTTGTAGCCTCATAGAAGATGTCCTTTTCTCTTCCCTGCAACCTCTATCTTACAGAAGTGATATTGCAAGTTTGTCTTCGCTTTATCGTTATTTTCATGGCAAGTGCATGACTGAGCTTCAATCTATAGTTCCCCCTCGCCAAACTTTCACAAGAAACACTCGTCTAGCTGAAAACTCTATTTATAATTCCCTCCCACTCTTTATCTGTGCCCAATCCTAAACGTAGATTCCATGAACAAAGCTTCTTTCTTAGAACTGCACGCCTGCAGAACTGTCTTCCGTTTTCCTGCTTTCCAACTGACTACAATCTGATTGCTTTCAAGTCCAACTTAAACAAGTTCTTGATGAGCCGTTCCACTTAAGTTAATAAATTTACCAAATTTCCATTACTATCGATTACTATATTGTCCAATTGACTACTGTACACTCTTGACCTTATCCTCGAGTGGTTTCTGGCTTTGATAAGTGGTTATGCCTATGTAAAAAAAAAATGTGTGTTGTTACATTCATATTCCTCAGCTTGAGCCACAACTACATCCACCACAGGAAGAAGTTGATAAAGCAGTTTGTCAAAGTTCTCTTTCTAACACTGCAATTGTTCATGCAATTTTGTAATGATAGTTTTGGGCATGTGAATGAATTGTTTAACTGATGGGAGTCTCCACAGGCTGCTACATGCTCTCATTCTTCTGGTAACACTTGCCAGTACGTTTCTATCAACAAAGATAGACTGGGTAACATGGCATTGCAGATCATGAGAGTTCGGTGCAGCTGTCACCCACGCATTACACACTTGTTCTATGAGGTATAAAATCTATCTTGCTATCTAGCTCTGAAGATGGCAGTTCATAACACCAAGGTGCTCATGGTCCAAACCCAGTGGCAGGTTGGCTATTAAGGCTTGGTTTTAAGAGGCTGAGAACTTTTGTTTTTTCTGTAAATTTCTTGTAATTTATTTTTAAAGCAATACATTTAATTAGCGATCCAAGATGTAAAAATGCTAAGAGGAGATTAAATGTAATTGAGACAAACTGTTCATTTGTCATTGTTTTTTAAACGACATATTTACATTTAACAAAATAAATATAAAATGTGTGCGTATGTCAGGTTGACTGGTGTGCGAGCCTTTTCTAGTCTCACACAAAAACATGCGTTCACATTTCAAGCTATATTACTTGTCATATACATACGTGCACACAAACATACGCGCCCACGTCCACACACGTACATATATTCACCTTCGCGTACATACACTCACATTCACGTGTATATACACACACACTAACGTATACACATGTACTCACATACACACACATGGACAATGTCACTTCCCCTTTCAAAGGAAATCCACACATGCGCAAAAAACCACCGGAAACAAGTATAAAAACAAGTGCAATAAGCAGCATCTTCCTTTTTCTAGCCAGCCTTTCGAGCTGGCCGGTCCATCGACCAGGCCACCGCCGTTTCAGCAGGCGTGCCTCACACCACTTGCTACTATGTGGGACAAAGAGCTAACAGACAGAACTACTCCTTATACGCTTTCTCTCTCCATGAACTGGATTGACTTTCTCTCTCTCTTTCTCTATCTACAACTGGTGCCAGAGAATACCTCCGCGTAGCTGACTGTAACATGACGCACAGTTTAACTGATGTCTACCCTCTTCCTTTCCTTTGTTTACACGCAGGACTATCATTCCAATTTCCACTACGTTTACTCACTTCTCTTTCCACGCGCGAACAAACGATAGTGACCCGAACGTGAGATGAACATACATTTTCCTTCTAACTACCAGCCCTGCAACAAATGATGGTTACACCTGCACGGACATGAACACGTGTTATATCTAAAACATTCATTTCTTCAACAGTGAATAAATGACACGTCAATTTTATCCTGCATTTGAGTTTTGTTTCCTTTCTTTCCATTCGTTTCATTATTTTTTCTTGTAGCGAGTTAGGGTATTTATATCCTGGCCCTTTACACTAGCAAGCCCGATGAAGAAGAAATGGAAATTGATGATACCATAGAGGAAGTAGAGAGAAACACAGAATGATATAAACATACTGACAGTCCTTTATCATTAAGGCAACCTTCAAATGCATAAAAAAATTGCACAAGTTCTTTGGTGCACACAAAAATGACCATGATAATTCTTCCTGTGATTACAGCGTGGGGGTGTAGAGGGGGAAAAATTATCGACTAATGTGTTGGAATAGCATCTAGAAGTTATTTGCCATTTGTCCAGGAACTGCCAATGAGTTAACTGTCCCTCAAAAGTATATAAGAGGAGATGGAAAAAAACATTTTTGTTTTCAGTGGATCTTAACAATGAATTGTAGAACCGCATCTTCCATATTTACAGAACTTCAATGCCTTTTGTAAAATATGACAAATACTTAAAAAAAAATAAATGGCTAGCATCTACAATGCATTATCTTTGTCAAAAATGAAATAAATTAATGCGTTTTTAGTACTTAAAATAGAAGTTTAGAAAATGTTTATTTTGTTTACATAAAATAATACATTTCTACTAAGATAAAAAAAAAAATGTTTATCATATTCCATGATTGTTAATAAATAAATGCAGAAAACTTCATTAAAATTGAGATCCTAAATTTTAGTGAATTTTAAGGTGAAGGGAGAGGCAACTCCTGCTGATTTTTTTGTTTGTTTGTCAGTATCAGTCTTATTCTTCCAACTTTTTCCACATTTTCATTCAAAAAATGAATATTTCCTATAAACATCGAAAATTTCCTTAAAGTGTTAAGTATATTCTTGTGATGTTTTTAGTAGCGATGTTTAAAGTTTTCATTTTAAATGAATCATACTGAAAATCCTTTTTTTTCTTTTCTTTTTCCATTCATGTATTTTGGGCCGTTAGGGTTTACCATATTAAGGGAATCATAATGTAGTTTAAAAAAGGGGGGGGTGTATTACCATATACATAGATTCGAAAAAGTTGTCAAAAAAACAAATAAATGTTATTAAAGGTAAGATAAGTTACTCAGTAAGTCTAAAATGAGGTAAAAATAAGAAACTATACAAAATACTGTTAGAAACTCACCGAATATATGTCAGCCTATGTCACGGTAAAATATTGAGCGAGTTTCTAACAGTTTTTGTATGTTTTTTATTTTTAACTCATTTTCCCAAACTTACTGTGTTCAAGAGAGAGTCGGGCGCCATTAAAAATTTGCCAATACATCAGTAAACACTATATCTTTTCGAGCTGAATAAACATGTTACATTCAATAAAAACGCTAAAAAAAAAGTATCCAGTAAGGTAGAAAAGTAACTTACCTTGCCTTTAATCACATTTATCTGTTATGTATTTGTTTTTGACAACTTTTTCGAAAAGCTTCAAAAGCAAATAAATTAATAAATACTTACTTTTTGTTTGGCAATGCGTTTTTAACAAAGGGGCGATTATAAGATGAGTTAATTTAAACAAGACGAGTTTGACGAGTGGAAATCAACAGTCTAAGATTGCGACCGGAAAAGCAAGTTCGCAGAAAATATATTTGGTATTTGTGGAAAAAGCCCGTGATGTTTTTGGGGTGTCACCAAAATGGAACGGAAATTGTAATTTCGTTCCGGTGCAATAATACACGTTCCTAATTGACACGCGACAGAGAAATCGAGCGTAAATGAGAAAAATGAATGACAATCAATATTTTGATTTATTCACAAAATAACAAGGTTTTAAATAAAACACAAAAGCAAATTTTAAACAACGAATTATATACACAGTAAACTGATTTTGGGTTTGTATTACTGTACACATAGATTCGAAAAAGTTGTCAAAAAACAAATATATAACAAATAAATATTATCAAAGGCAAGATAAGTTACTTTTCTACCAAACTGGATACGTTTTTTGTGTTTTTATTCAATTCAATCAATGTAACATGTTTATTCAGCTCGAAAAACATGCAGTGTTTACCGATGTATTGGAAAATTCAAAATGGCGCCCGACACTCTCTTTAACATGGTAAGTTTGGGAAAAGGTGTTATAAATAATAAACTAGATAAAATACTATTTAAAAAACACCGAATATATGTCAACTTATGTCATGGTAAAATATAATGAGCGAATTTCGGGTTTGTATTACTGTACACAGATTCGAAAAAGTTGTCAAAAAACAAATATATAACAAATAAATGTTATCAAAGGCAAGATAAGTTACTTTCCTACCAAACTGGATATAATTTTCGTGTTTTTATTCAATTTAACATGTTTATTCAGCTCGAAAAACATGCAGTGTTTACCGATGTATGTATTGGAAAATTCAAGATGGCGGCCGATTCTCTCGTTAACACGGTAAGTTCAGGAAAAGGTGTTATAAATAATAAACTAGACAAAATACTATTAAAAACCACCGAATATATGTCAAGTTATGTCACGGTAACATATATTGAGCGAATTTCTAACAGTATTTTGTCTAGTTTATTATTTATAATACCTTTTTCCAAACTTACCGTGTTAAAGAGAGAATCGGCCGCCATTTTGAATTTTCCAATACATCGCTAAACACTGTATGCTTTTCGAGCTGAATAAACATGTTAAATTGAATAAAAACACGAAAATTATATCCAGTTTGGTAGAAAAGTAACTTATCTTGCCTTTGATAATATTTATTTGTTATATATTTGTTTTTTGACAACTTTTTCGAATCTATGTGTACAGTAATACAAACCCCGAATTTCTAACAGTATTTGGTCTAGTCAGTGTAAATAAATTCCTCGTTACGATACTACCTGCGTTACAGTTACATCTCTTCAATGAATGTGTCACTAACAAATTACTAACATGAGTCTAACTAATATTCACCTGTATCAACCCATGGGAACGTTATTGTAAACTGCCAATTATGTAAACACGATATTCGTCTCGCAATTTCATCATTTTCGTTCGCTGAAAAATTTTTTTTTAATTATTACTGGTTTATTTTGCCCTTTTCTTTTAAATGGTACAAAAGTTATATTGATATTATTAATTTATAATAAAGTTACCTCGTGTTACATATTGGGTGGGGTAATTCTGTGGTGAATTTTGGCAGTCCGTGTATGTATATATATATATATATATATATATATATATATATATATATATATATATATATATATATATATATATATATATATATATATATATATATATATTTAAACGAAAAAAAAGTCACCTTTGTTTGTTTTTATACATTGTCGGCCGTGCAAGCCATTTTCATTCATTAAATTTAAGTTTTTCGCTCGTTTAATTAGTTTTTCGCTTAATTAGTTTCGCTTGTTATTGATTCTTTCTGTGTAGAACAAAAAATAACTGCTCCTGCTCCGGAACGAAATTACAATTTCCGTTCCATTTTGGTGACGTTCCCAAAACATCACGGGCTTCTCCAAAAAATATCGATCACACATATTAATTTATTCGAGCCATTGCTACGTCATAGGAAATAAACGATGATAGTAAATTACATATTATTTAAAGACACATTTTAACAGAAATAATATATATTAAATGTAAAATATGGTAAAACTTGCGGAGAATGCTCTGTATTTACGGCTGTTGTAAAACGAAACGGAAAAAATAGTATCAGACCTGACGGAATGGTTAATTGTAGGTATAGACCATTTCATACCCTCGAAAAAGTTCAAGCCAGCAAAAACCGAACAACCAGCCACGGTTCTCTCCTGAATGTGCTGCTGCTATTGCACACAGAAATCACTTTTTCTTCTGCTTCCAACGTAATAGATGTATGGAAACTAAAGCCGCTTTCAGGATTGCCATCAACCATTGTAAGAAAGCAATAAAGAACGCGAGAGAGTTGTATGCTCAGTCCACCAAGTCCAAAGTAGCTGAGCAGCGGTTTAGTTCCAACCAGTTTTGGCAAATAGCAAACAGAATCCTGAACAGAAGCATGTGTTCTATCCCAACTATCATCAATAGACCATTAGGTAATCTCGTCAGTATCTGACAAAGCCAAACTCTTTACAAAGAACTTTGCAGCTAATTCTACCCTTTGCGACAGTGGCTGCCAACCCCTAATATTTCCTCCTGTATTAGAAAACACGCTATGTGATATAAAAATATCTGTACGTGATGTTGTCAAGCTAATCAAAAACCTTGATTCCAGTAAAGCAACCGGCCCTGACGGTATTCCAATTATAGTACTCAAAAAACATCAACCAGAACTAGCGCCCATACTTACAAAACTGTTTAAACGTTGTCTTAAGGAGAATTGCTTCCCATCACCCTGGAAAATCTCATCAGTATGCCCTGTATTTAAGAATTCAGGTGATCGCTCATCACCCTCTCAGTGCCGACCGATAAGTCTCCTGTGCATGATGAGTAAGTTGCTGGAATCTGTGTTAAATAGAGAAGTAATCAACCATCTCAGCAAAAAATAACCTTCTTAGTGACACACGATATGGTTTCCATTCTGCTAGATCTACAGCAGATGTGCTTACAGTTATATCTCATAGGATTAGTGAATCTCTCGACAGAAGCAACCTTTCTAGGGCAATTGCTCTTGACATATCAAAGGCTTTTGATAGAGTATGGCATAAAGGTTTACTTCACAAGATCTCCAGCTATAACATAGCTGGAAATGTTTTCTCAATTATTAAATCATTTCTCTCTGATAGGTTCATAAGAGTAGTAGTTGATGGGCAAAAATCCGAAGATCACAGTATTAATGCAGGAGTCCCTCATGGGGTCCATCCTGGGCCCAACTCTTTTCCTGATCTACATTAATGATCTTCCAAATCACATCCTTACATCATTCGTAGACATTTTTGCTGATGACATTACCATCTATGGTAGCACAGTAAACGACCAAGTTCTCGCCGATTCTCTCTCCTCTAATCTTGATTACGTTGTACAATGGGGAAAGGAGTGGCTGGTTACTTTTAATGCACTACAATCAAGCTTCTATCTTTACATCATCAACGTTCTGAGATTCATCTGGTATCAATTGAAATGAATGGCTCTCGTCTTGGGGAGGCCTCAAGTTTTGACAAGCTTCTGGGCTTGACTTTTACTCCTGATCTTAAGTGGAACACGTACATCAAATCTGTTGCCAATGTCACTGGAAAAATGGTGGGATCCTTCTATCGATCCAGTAGATATCTCACTGCTGATGCAATTCTCTATCTATATAAGAGCCAGGTACGTCCAAGGATGGAATATTGTTGCCATATCTGGGCAGGAGCTGCTAGAAAGGACTTGTCCTGCCTTGATAGAATTCAAAATAGACTTCGTAGCCTCGTAGATGTCCTTTTCTCTTCTCTGCAACCTCTATCTCACAAAAGATATGTTGCGAGTTTGTCTCTGCTTTATCATTATTTTCATTGAAAGTGTTTGACTGAGTTTCAATCTATGCCCCCCCCTCGCCAAACTTTCACAAGAAACACTCGTCTAGTTGTAAACATTATCAATAATTCCCCCCTCCCACTCTTTATCTGTGCCTAAACCTAAACGTAGATTCCATGAACAAAGCTCCTTTCTTAGAACTGCACGCCTGTGGAATTGTCTTCCATTTTCCTGCTTTCCTGCTGACTACAATATGGTTGTCTTCAAGTCCAACGTAAACAAGTTTCTGATAAGCCGAGCCGTTCCACTTAAGTTAACAAATTTACCAAATTTCCGTTACTAACGATTACTATATTGTCCTTTTGACTAGTGTACACTCTTTAACCATTATCCTTGAGTGGCCTTTCGGCCTTGATAAGTGGTGACGCCTATGAAAAAAAAAACCCCATAAATCTTCGTTCCGTTAAATTCGGTACATTTTTACATTATGCCCAACTTACTCGCCACGTCGACTTTTATAGATTTTCGGGTATGCTGACAAGGTTAAAGGTGTCTATTCCGAAAGCCGTTCTTAACATGGGGATGCTGGGGTGTTTATTCGTAGTAAGCATACCCGAATACCCATGTTTCGGCGTTTCCAACGTGAACGAAAGGTGAGTTGGCAGTTGGACGTAATGTAAAAAAAAAAATACAAAAAAGGTATACCAAATTGACTTTTTCCGTTTAAAAATTAAATTATTTCGTTTTTGTTAATAAAATTATATATATATATATATATATATATATATATATATATATATATATATATATATATATATATATATATATAAAATCTTTCGTTGTATAAAAAGTACGATTGTTGAATGTTACTCTTTCGATTATTTTCGTTTTTTGGGGGCGCAATAAAAAAAAAGAAAAGAAAAACTAGACTAAAACGGAACGCAATTTAAACATCCGTTCCATTTTTACAAAAACCGTAAACCTCCGCAAGATTTACCTAAAACATACTGAATGTTTTTTACAGAAATCCAATTTTCAAATAATATACCTTTTTAGTGAATTTTTCAGATATATATCTTTTTTGTTCAAATACGTTTATTTTCATTTATATTAAAAATGTTTTTAAAAGTACGTAAATAAACATATGTATTTGAACAACATCATCATCATCATTATTATTATTATTATTATTATTATTATTATCATTATCATCACCATCATCATCATCATCATCATTATTATTTCATTTAATTACGTACAACTTTTTGGTAAAACAAACTTGTCGAGGGCGCTCTGTTTTGGCGTTTTTTTTTAAAAATGGAACGGAAATTTAAATTTCGTTTCGTTTTAATTTTCATTGAAAAAGTGCACATGCGCCAACAAAATCGAAAAATCACCGTTCATATTCGAAATGTCAACTTTGATGGGTTTTCGGGAATGCTGACAAGAATTGGGGTGTTTATTCTGAAAGCTCTTCTTAACATGGGACGTTGGGGGAGGGGGGTCTATCCTGAAAGCCATTCTTAATATGGGGAGGTTTGGGGTATTTATTCCGAAAACTATTGTCCATTATCAACATATCCTAAAAGTCGATATTTCAAATGTGAGATTTAATGTAAAAAAAAAAAAAACAATTATGAAAAATTTTACGAAATTGATTTTTTTTCTTTAAAAATTAAATTATTTCGATTTTGTTATAAAAAATGTATTTTTATATAAAAAAAATACTTTAGTTCCATTCTAAATAAGAACCATAAATTCAGTAAATTATTATTAATTTCACATAAATATTTATTAAGCAGAATTAATTTAACATAAGTATTTATTAAATAAAAGTAATTTAAAATAAAAATTTAGGCAAAAAAGTTAAATTTTATGGTCCTTTTGCAAATTACCAAAACAAAACAATATTTACAAAAAAAAAATAGAGTTACCTCTCTTTTCGTCTTCTCATTTCCTTTCCTTACACTTTAAATAAGGCCCTGTCTCATTGGCCAAAGGTGCCGCTTCTCGACCAATCACGGCAACCTATTTATTAAGCGGGGCTAGAGATTCCCTTTAAACGCCCTCTTTCATTCAAACCTCTGAGGAGGAAAGACTTATTATTTAATTTCTCTTCATTCCAAACTTGAATGGGGCCTGTCAAACTGAAGATGTTAAAATTAGAACTTTTTGGAGTTCTTAAAAAGCCGCAAACAGAATTGTTTTGCAACCTGCTCATTTTATATTTGTATTTATTCGAAGTTAAATACACTTTTTGTTCTTCGATTTGTATATTCGTGTTTCTTTCTCGTCTGAGTCCTAAGTGTCTGGTCGAAGAAGCACAACAACAATGAAATGAAAAATGAAACAAAAACAAATTAATGAACTATAAAATAATGTAATCTTCCAGAATAGCTAACAAAGCAATTGTAATGTCTTTTTTTTTTAGTTAAGAATAAAAGTAATGTGAAAAAATGTAAATAAATAAATTAAAATAACAACAAAAAGGTAAAATACCTTCAGAACGTATTGAGGTTATATGAGAAAATAAAGCTGTGTACGCATTATAAATGTTTTTCTGTGTCTTATGTTATACATTAATACATTAGGGGTCATTTCGAGTTAAAAGTTTATTTACTGCACCCATCTGAACTAGAGAAAATCATGATTTAAATGTGTATGTCTAGTCTAAATAACTAACGATGAATATGTAATATGACCGATGTTTAGAAGACATTCTGAAGACCAGACGGATGATAAAAAAGTCAGATCGAGCGTACCGGAAAACGAAATGAGACCGATGTTCAGAAGACATTCTGAAGACCAGACGGATCATCAAAAAGTCAAATCGAGTGTACCGGAAAACGAAATGAGACCGATGTTTAGAAGATGTTCTGAAGACCAGACGGATGATCAAAAAGTCAGATCGAGCGGAAAACGAAATGAGACCAATGTTCAGAAGACGTTCTGAAGAACAGACGGATGATCAAAAAGTCAGATCGAGCGGAAAACGAAATGAGACCAATGTTCAGAAGACGTTCTGAAGACCAGACGGATGATCAAAAAGTCAGATCGAGCGTACCGGAAAATGAAATGAGACCGATGTTCAGAAGACGTTCTGAAGACCAGACGGATGATCAAAAAGTCAGATCGAGCGGAAAACGAAATGAGACCAATGTTCAGAAGACGTTCTGAAGAACAGACGGATGATCAAAAAGTCAGATCGAGTGGAAAACGAAATGAGACCAATGTTCAGAAGACGTTCTGAAGAACAGACGGATGATCAAAAAGTCAGATCGAGTGTACCGGAAAACGAAATGAGACCGATGTTCAGAAGACGTTCTGAAGACCAGACGGATGATCAAAAAGTCAGATTGAGCATACACAGCTACTCATCTGTAAGTCACTTTATTGTTCTAATGTTCTGGCTGGTGTAATAAAGTTAGAGGATAGTGTATTACATAATCATAATCCAGCCATTAGTGCATCCAATGATTTATCCAACAGATAGTTGAATTGTTATGTTATACTCATGTTACCATAACATCATTGCATGTTTCAGATCTCCATCATTTGGGATGAATAAAGTTATTATCTGAAAATAGTATCGCCCTACTTATCTACGATGGCGGTACAGTAATGCCTATAACAGACGGATTCCATGAACTGAGAAACCACTAGATCAACATCATCACCAGCAGAAGATCAACAACACCAGCAGGATGCCAGTGATAAAATGGCCAATTCCCGACTGTGACTTTGAGACAGCTGATCTTGACGCAGCAATTGTGGCAGCACTTCTGACAACCCATGCGCTAGTGCACACCACAACTCCCGCAAGTACTGCAAGCTACAACAAGCTAGAAAAAGTCAAACGACCTACCATCTCATCAGCTGGTACAAGTGAGGACTGGTTATACTTCCTATCACAATGGAAAGACTATGTTGAAGCCACCAAAATCAAGGACAAAGAACTGGTAATCCAACTCTTAGAGTGCTGTGATGAAACTTTGCACAGAGACCTTACAAGATCATCTGGCAGCTCCCTGGCAGAAAAATCTCAAGAAGATGTTCTAACAGCAATGAGAGTCCTGGCAGTGCGTGAGGAAAATACAATGGTGGCTCGGGTTACACTGAACAATATGACACAAGACTGTGAAGAAACTGTGCGTTCATTTAGTGCTCGTCTCCGTGGACAAGCAAGATTATGCAAATTCCTAATACTGTGCCCCAGCTGCAGCCATGAAGTCAACTACACAGATGCAATCCTATGTGATGTGCTTGTTTGTGGACTCAATGACTCTGACATTCAGCTAGACCTCCTTGGGGACAGAAATCAGAGCATGGCCTTTGAACAAACTTTTCAGTTCTTTGAAGCCAAGGAATTTGGTAAACGCTCTGCATCCAAACTACTTGATTCCCAAGGGTCCGAAACAGCTAGCAGCACATATCGTCGCAACAGAAATGCTGCGCATATCGTAACCAAGAAAACTGAAAAACAAGAGACAGCATGCACTTATTGTGGAAAGAAAGGTCACAGTGCGAGAGCAACTCTCTAACTTCGCAAGAAAGACTGTCCAGCATATGGTCTGATCTGCAACAACTGCAGAAGAATGAACCACTTTGAGGCTGTGTGCAGAGGCAAATAAAAAGTGACGGACACTAAGACTGAACATAAAAGAGCTGAATTTGACTCCCTCTGTGCTGCAATCAGTTATGACAAAAAACTATGACAGACATGTTCATCTAGACCACCACCTGTACAATCAGCTATCAGACACCTGGGTGCGCCAGTCATCACAGCCTCAACCGTTCATTCAATTGACTGCTCGTATTGATCCCAAAGACTACGACCACTTTAGCATAGACTCAAAGATCACACCAAAGCCAAAGACAACTAGTATCACTGCTATGGCTGACACAGGCTGCCAAAATTGTCTAGCCGGTATCAAAGTGCTTCATCGACTCGGTATCTCAGAGAAACACTTAATTCCCGTTACAATAAAGATGCATGCTGCTAACAATGTCGGCATAAGAATTCTTGGAGCAGCTATTCTCTGCATCTCCGGCAAAGAGGAAACCTATGAAACATCCCAAATTGTGTACGTGACTGACAAATCCGACAAAATGTTTCTAAGCAGAGAAGCATGTGCAGTACTTGATATGATAACAAATAACTTCCCAACCATCGGTGAATCACAAAGCAGCAGTCAAGCAGTTATGAAAACTATCAGCCAATGTGTGGTTCCTCCATGTCCACAGGAAGATAAGAGCAACCCTGCACCGCAAATCCAGTCACCATCAACATCTTCTGAAGACTCTATGTGCACCTCATGTAAAGACAGTGACAAGTGTAAATGCCCCAAACGTGAATCACCACCCCCTCCACCGTCGGTTCTGCCATTTCATGCAACTGAAGCTAACCGAGAGAAACTTCAACAGTACCTACTAGACAGGTACAAATCCAGTACCTTCAATACATGTCAGCATCAACCACTTCCTCACATGGCAGGCCCACCGATGCGGCTCATGGTCGACCCCAAAGCTACACCTGTCGCACATCACACGCCTGTCCCAGTACTACTACATTGGCAGGATGAAGTGAAAGCAGGCCTAGATCAGGATGTTCAACTTGGCGTCATCAAGCCCGTGCCAGTTGGAGAACCGGTCACTTGGTGTCATCGCATGGTGGTCTGCGCAAAGAAGAATGGCACTCTGCGTTGAACCGTAGACTTCCAAGCACTCAACGCTCATGCAGTGAAGGAGACCCACCACACGCAGTCCCAATTTCATCAGGCTCGCTTCGTCCTATGCCACACTAAAAAGACTGTCTTTGATGCCTGGAATGGATATCACAGTGTACCCATTAGGGAAGAGGACAAACATCTCACCATCTTCATCACACTGGGGGGGGGAGCAGGTACAGATATAAAACTGCACCTCAAGGATACATAGCCTTTGGGGATGGCTATACCCGCCGCTTAGATGAAATCGTCGCCGAAATTCCTGACAAAACAAAGTGCATGGACATTGCTCGTCTTTTGTCAAACAGTATCCAGAACAGTTTCCTTCAATCCTGTAACTGGCTGGAAACTTGTGGAAAGAACGGTATCATCTTGAACCTGAAGAAATTCATCTTTGCTCAAGACACTGTAGAGTTTGCTGGCTTTGAAATTACTCCAGACAGCGTGCAACCATGTAGTCGCTACCTTGAAGCAATCTTAGACTTTCCTTCACCGAGGAACATCACGGACATGAGATCATGGTTTGGCCTCGTAAACAATATCGTATCATACGCCTTCAGCATGACTGACAGGATGAAATCATTCAGACAACTGCTGAAACCTGGAACTCCATTTAACTGGGACGGTACACTAGAACGTCGTTTTCAGGAGTCAAAAGCAGTCATCATCAGTGAAATTGAACATGGTGTCCAGATATTCGACAAAAACAAACCAACTTGCCTAGCTACAGACTGGTCGAAGAATGGCATTGGATTCTGGCTGTTCCAAAAAAATTGCACATGCATCAAAACTGTGCCCTTCTGTTGCCGCGACGGGTGGAAGATAACTCTTGTTGGCAGCAGGTTCACCAGCCCCACAGAATCCAGGTACGTACCCGTCGAAGCTGAAGCCTTTGCAGTTGCTGACACCTTGGAGAAAGCAAGATACTTTGTTCTGGGATGTGAAAAGTTGATCATCATAATAGACCACAAGCCCCTGATCAAGCTTTTTGGGGAAAGATCACTGGAGGGCATCCCCAATTCAAGACTTCGCAATCTAAAGGGAAAGACCCTAAGGTACAAGTTCACAATACTACACGTGCCTGGTGCTGAACACTGTGCTGCCGATACCGTATCTTGCCACCCAGTTGGAAGGCCTGATAATATGGTTCTCATTAATGACATAGCCTCTGTTGATGGCTACAGCCGGAGTAAGGTGCCACAAACCATCCCAACACTGCAGCACAAAGCCTCAGATGTTACGACTGGAGAGCCAGACACTGCCTCGCAATGTGGTGAAGCCATATTCTACTCATCAGCCTTGTGTTTAGTCACATCATTGCAGTGTATCTCCTGCGACAAGATTAGAACTGCAACAGCCAGCGACGAGGACATGTTCAAGCTAGTACAGCAAATTGAAAGTGGAATGTCAGACATCCGAAATGATCTGCCGCCTTCCTTGAGAGAATACCATCAGTTCCGCAACTACCTTTCCACCGTTAATAGTGTCATTATATACAAAGACAGGATAGTGGGACCACCTTTACTGAGAAAAGATGTGCTTACAGCTTTGCACTCTGCACATCAAGGCATTTCATCCATGACGTCAAGAGCAGAAACCTCTGTGTTTTGGCCTGGTATAAGCAATGACATCACCAAACTCAGAAACTCTTGCAATCATTGCAACTGAAATGCCCCATCTAAACCAAGTGCACCACCAATGCCACCCGTCTACCCCTGGTATCCATTTCAGTGTGTATGTGCAGACTTCTTCCACTACACAGGCGGTAATTACCTGGTGATTGTTGATAGATACTCGAACTGGCCCATCGTTGAAAGGACACACAATGCTGCCTCTGGCCTCATTGACTGCTTATGACACACATTTGTCACATTTGGATTAGCAGATGAGTTATCTTCAGACGGCGGTCCAGAGTTTACAGCTTCAACAACCAGAGATTCCCTGAAGACCTGGGGTGTGCATCATAGGCTCTCATCTGTAGCCTTTCCACATAGCAACTGTAGAGCAGAAGTTGGAGTGAAGACCGTGAAACGCATGATTATAGACAACACTGAACCAAATGGTGAACTAGACACCAATACCTTTCAGCGTGCCATGTTGCAGTATCGAAACA
The DNA here is from genome assembly GCF_053919585.1 of Euprymna scolopes. Classification (NCBI taxonomy): domain Eukaryota; kingdom Metazoa; phylum Mollusca; class Cephalopoda; order Sepiida; family Sepiolidae; genus Euprymna; species Euprymna scolopes. The sequence goes on along the minus strand of NC_136526.1, from coordinate 48,756,890 downwards.
CACCGGACAAAGACACAAAATTATCTCCAACAATGTGTGCCTTTGGGCGGGCGATCCAAGACTTCATCCCAATCTTGCCTGGCCGCTACAAACCTCATGAGACATGGAGTGACACACTTACTCTGAGAGAGGAAGTATTACACAACCGACACATGAAAACTGCCAAACGCTTAGCTGAACATACAAAGCGGCTGCCACCTCTCAGAGTGAGAGTCCAGGTCAGGATCCAAAATCAAACTGGCCCTTGTCCAAGAAAATGGGACAAAACTGGAACTGTCATTGAAGTTCATCAATATGACCAGTATGTTGTACGCATGGACGGATCAGGCAGAGTGACATTTTGCAACAGGAAGTTTCTACGAAAGTACATGCCAGTGTATTCCCCTCCTGAAAGACATACCATCAACCATGACTTGAGATATCACTTCAAAGGAGGAAACCCCAACCCACCTACACCAGTGAGTGGGATACCAATAGCCCCAGCTGTTCCATCTCAGACCATCACAGACTCGAAACTACAGGACAACAGTGGGCATGCACCAGCTTCACCAAGTCATTGTTCACCTCCTGTCTGTATTACACCAGCTGAGCAAGGTAGACCACCTCATGTCACTCAGCCTAAACCACCAATGCAATCAGTCTTGGACAGACCACCAGTGGATGACAGTCAACCTCCCATGCCTGCGTCTACCAGGTCACCTCCCACACGGCAGGCTCCAATGCCTTCATCCACGGTACCAACTACATCGAGAAGGAGCGTGACACCCAGATTAAAACCAGAACAACTTTCCTTCGACCAGACTCCAAGACGCTCCAGTTGCCCACGACAAGAACCAAAGTGGCTCAGGGATTATGAACATTAAACGAGGCAGAATAATCCTCGAACCAGAGAGCAGTCTACCCAATGATGGTTCATGACTGTCTCTTTATTTTATGTACAAGCAGTACACTTATTAATTCTTATTTTAATTTCATTTTCCCACATGATTTGAGGTCATAGTGCAAAGACAGTATAAAGACACTATCTATTAATATTGTTACATATCTGTTATCATTGAGTTCTCACTGGGGTTATCATCGAGGGGCACCATTTACGTTTGGTGTATAACATAAAAAGGATTCTGTGTGCGTATGATTGTCTCTAATATAATTGGTTGTGTGTTTGATTATCATAAAGGGAATCGTGTGTGTGACATGTAATTTCAGAACCTACCTCTGCTTCTTCGATGTTGGACCATCTGGAAATTTCTCATCCTGGAGGGAGACTTGATACCTGTTTGACGAAGATTTATCACTCCAAGACGATGAATGGGTTTTATAGTTTTTATTTCACTTTCCCCAGAGGTCCTGCCGAAGTGGAAGTGAAACCGGCCTGTGTGGGGGTTCTTCTTCTACACACGTCAGCGTTCGTCTCCCCCCTTCCCAGTTAAGAGGGGGAGACAATGGAAAACCGTCCGTCTTCTTCAAAGCCCAAATCAAATCTCACAGATCTAGCCAACCTGACCACGTCACATATACGTAATCTGGTCAGCTGACCTTCGATTCTGGTAAACATGTCTACCTCCACGTTTACTCACCTCTCTCTCTCTCTCTCTCTCTCTCTCTCTCTCTGTAACAATATGTGCTTTGAAAAGAACATCATTCTATCTGTACTCATCACCAGTAACAGACATAAAATCAGTCATTCAGAATACTCTCAAATGAATCGGGGAGGGATAGAGGATAGTGTATTACATAATCATAATCCATCCGTTAGTGCATCCAATGATTTATCCAACAGATAATTGAATTGTTATGTTATACTCATGTTACCATAATATCATTGTATGTTTCAGACCTCCATCATTTTGGATGAATAAAGTTATTATCTGAAAATAGTATCGCCCTACTTATCTACCATGGCGGTACAGTAATGCCTATAACAGACGAATTCCACTAACTGAGAAACCACTAGATCAACATCATCACCAGCAGAAGATCAACAACACCAGCAGGATGCCAGTGGTAAAATACCCAATTCCCGACTCTGACTTCAAGACAGCTGATCTTGACGCAGCAATTGTGGCAGCACTTCTGACAACCCATGCGCTAGTGCACACCACAGCTCCCGCAAGTACTGCAAGCTACAACAAGGTAGAAAAAGTCAAACGACCTACCATCTCATCAGCTGGTACAAGTGAGGACTGGTCATACTTCCTATCACGATGGAAAGCCACCAAAATCAAGGACAAAGCCACCAAAATCAAGGAAAATCTTAAGAAGATGTTCTGGCTGGTGTAATAAAGTCACCAAATCATTTGTTTTGCTTCTGACAGTATAAAGACACTATCTATTAATATGTGCTTTGAAAAGAACATCATTCTATCTGTACTCATCACCAGTAACAGACATAAAATCAGTCATTCAGAATACTCTCAAATGACTCGGGGAGGGATAGAGGATAGTGTATTACATAATCATAATCCATCCATTAGTGCATCCAATGATTTATCCAACATATAGTTGAATTGTTATCTTATACTCATGTTACCATAATATGATTGTATGTTTCAGACCTCCATCATTTTGGATGAATAAAGTTATTATCTGAAAATAGTATCGGCCTACTTATCTAAAATTTCCTAATGATTTATTTTGCTTCTGGCGGTCATACATTAAGTTAAGACTGTAGACCCTTAAATTGACTATCACTATAAGCTGACTTTTGAAGAAGTTCCATACATGCTCAGGTGATTTCTTATATTGATAAGTTAGACCATTGTCATTAACCGTCTTATGCCTTGGTTCCCAATACCATGGAAAGTGTTCTTGGTTTGTTTTGTTTCGTCACTTATCTTCTCATATATGCATGGATGTATTTTTGTCTATTCACAGCAGTTGCTATTCCCTATTTACCTAACAAACGACAGGAAGTAATTCACAATTGTTTGCATAGATCTAAGTATATCTTGTCTCGAAATAAAACTAATTAGGCGCAATAGAGAAAATATAAAAAGATACCACATGAATAAAAATAATTATTAAAACACATAGATAAATAAATATATATAATAAAATAAACAAAAAAGGAAAAGGAATGTTTTAATTTAAAGTAAGAATAACTCAAATAAATCGAATGTAATAATAGTGTCAAGTAAATCCTTAGTTGTAATAGGATATATCAATTTAATAGATAAGAACATGACAGTGTGTAGTATATTTTACATCATTTAGACCTTTATTTTAATCTAATAACTATGGTTTAATTATGATATTGAAAATTATATATAAAAATGATTATAATAATAATTAAATTATTAAATGAATATATAGAATAGTTGTTGCGAGGGACTTGAAACATTATGTTAGTATGATTTAAAAATAAACTAAATATAATAAGAGGATAAACATTGAATCTTTACTTGTAATATAATTAATATATTTTATAAATTAGAATAAGTAATATATGGTAAATAAGCAATTAATTTAAAAATAAATATAAGGAGAATTATTATATATTTGGGTTTAGCAAATTAGATTAATCAACATATATATATATATATATATATATATATATATATATATATATATATACGTATTTCTTTCTTTTTACATGGTTGTCACCACTTAGTAAGGTCTGGAAGGCATTCGGGGATAAGAGTCATGGCATGTACAGTAATCAATGGGATAATATCGTAGTAATCGTTAGCAATGGAGATTTGATAAAGTGTCTTACTTAAGAGGACGGTTTATCAGGAATTTGTTTGTGTTGGACTTGAAGACATTTAAGTTGTAGTCAGGTGGGAAGCAGGCAAACGGAATTAGAATAAGTCATCATCATCATCTCTCTGTTTCTTTCTGTCATTTGTGGAGTGTTCTGCCAACCACTCCTTTCCTTGGCTTGTTTCTGCCAACTCTCGACATTGATGTTCATTGCCTTCGAGTCGCCGCTTTGTTACATCTTTGTAGCGAAGCTTCTGACCTCCTACCTTGCGGGTTCCATTTTCCAGTTCCCCGTAGAAGATCATCTTTGGAATTCGGTTGTCTTCCATTCTAGCAATGTGCCCGGTCATTCATAATTGCATAGTAGCAAGAATAGCTTCCACGCTATCTAGGTTTGCTCTCCTGAGAACCTCTGTGTTTGGAAGAATTAGAATAAGTAATATATGATAAATAAGCAATTTATTTAAAAATAAATATCAGGAGAATTATGATGTATTTAGGTTCAGCAAAGTAGATTAGTCAACATATATATTTGAAGCTAACTATTTGTCTGATTGCAATGTTTAGATCTGCTAATTATTACTTAAAACTAATAAAATTATAAATCATAATCTGATAAAAAAAGGAGAAGAGGAAATACTACATTAAAATGACCATACAAATACTTCTAAAAATAAAATTATAATTATAATTTTATAAAAAAAAAAGAAGGAGAATTATAACGACCATACAAATACTTCTAATATAATACAAGAGCACGACAATATTTTTTGGACACTTAAGTATTCGACTTTCAGAATACCATATAATGGCGAAATTCCTTCAATAGAATAGCATAAACATAAAGACAATACCTGAAATAAAAATAGAAGAAAATCGAGTAGGTAAGAAAAGAAGATTTAATTTTCATCATTTTTTACAAAACACACGCGACAGTATTTTTTGGGCATCGTTGACAAACTGTTAACAGTCTGTAATATCACCTTCTTTTCAATAACTTTTATCGATCTCTCTTCATAATGATCAAACATATGTACAATAACATCTCTACATGTTTCTGTTAGTTGTTTTTTGGCATCTAGTATTCGTTCCCATAGTTGAGCCTCTTTCATTATTTCAGGTCCATCATAGACAAGATGCGCAAACATTTCCCAAGTATTTTCCATTAAATTTAGATCTGGTCTTTTTGCAGGTCATTCTAAAGTAGTCATATTCACTTTAGCCATCCATTCTTTCATAGGTTTTGACACATGGATGCTGGAATTGTCTTGCTGTAGAATGAAATTGTTATAGTCGCATATCCCTGAATATTCACATGAATAAACCAGAAAAGCAGCAGCAGCTGCGACGGCAACAGCAATGGCGACAATAAGAAAAATCCGTTCGTCGATGCAATACAAATGAACTCAATAAATATAAACAACAATTTCAAGGCCCATTCTCTCACATACACACATCAATAGAATAATAAAAAATATTACACAAAACATTGCAACAATTCAAAACCAACTAGGTTACATTCACAACTTTTTCAAAATCAATATAACACGTGCATACATACACCAAACAGACGATTCCCTACAACGCATTAAGACACAATAAACAAACACAATTAAAATAGCAAAATATAAGCTAATTATCAATTTGCCCTTTGTCTTCAACTATGTCCGCGACACCATTATAAAAACAGTAGCCATCACGACAAAAAGTCAATCGCCCAGAGTCACAGCAAGTCGACCAGCCTGGCGTAATTATCGGCTCCATCGGATTCCCCCTTCTCTCCCGACATTAAACCCACTTTCACGCGCGCATCATCCATCAATTTCTCCACGTGGAAACACCAACAGCGAGAATTAACATTTTCACTTCTTATTTCATCACAATTTCAAATTAGCGTCCGACTTTTCTCTCCCAAGAAGTTACAAACATTAACTTTACGATGAGAATCTTCTATCCTGAACATTCTCACATCCTTACGAACTTTGAACACTTTATTTGTTTTACTTTCTCGTTAAGTTTGTTTCTTTAAATAAACGATTGAAATATCAATCGTTTAAATTTAAATACATATTGTTTGTCTGGTTCCTTCTCGCCACCATATGCTTATTTATAATATAACAAATCATTCCTCATTTCTTTTCTTATCCTTGGTAATGCTTTCTCGTCCAGCAACCGTTTGTAGCTTTCGCTGTTCTGCCGTCCTTTTAGCCACTGCAACCATATATTTCCATTAGCAAAAATCATACCCCAAACCATCCTCCTCCTCCCATCAGTCGTTTGTTCAGTACAAGCTCATCCCTTCTCGACCAAGTACACCATCCATCAGGCCTCTCAAACTTGAAATGATTCTCATCAGTAAATATAAACTTCTTAAAGTCAACATGCTTTATTAACTACCTTTTAGTATACTCCAGTCTTGCTCCGTTGTGTTTCTTTGTTAGTGTAATTTTTTTCTTCGCCTTAGCATACTTCAAACCAATCCTATGCAGCGTCCTTTATACTGTTCGGAGGTTTACATCCAATTCACATTTCTCCTTCACTTTTTTTGTTGTAACTTTTTCTCCAGATGTCAAAAGCCGTGTCACAGTCGTCATCATTCTCCTTTCAGTCCTCTTGCCAATTGATCTTTTTTGTCCTCTCGTCTTTTTCTGCTCAGAGTTTGTCTTCAGCATGTATTCGACCGTTGATTACGACAGCTTCAAATCCATGGCGATTCTTCTGATGCTGAGGTCATCTTCCCGCTTCTTTCATGCCAAACAAACGACTTCTTTTGAATGCATTATACCTCATTAAACGGAAACATAAGTGAATATGCGATAGTATAACACTCTAAAAAGTACATGACTCCCTAAACCCATAATAGTCCTGACCCTGGTTCGCAAAAGACTCCCCCTTCCAAACAAATATGTTCCAACTAAGACCATATCACAACCTAGACCGAGTGTCAATAGACCACACACACATTGAGAAAAACTTATTCCTCAAGACTTCATAACAATCAGTTGGCAACATCTTGTGACACATTATCTGGTTGGGTAATGAGTGATCATTTTATGCTCACTTTGTATGATAAATTGATCTCCCTTATGTGTAAATAAACCTAATTAATAAAAAAGCAGTTTACAAAAATATTATTTTTGCATGTGTAAATAAACCTAATTCATAAAAAAATGAATTTACAAAAATATTATTTGTGCATGTGTAAATAAACCTAATTCATAAAAAAGCAACTTACAAAAATATTATTTTTGCATGTGTAAATAAACCTAATTCATAAAAAAAGCAACTTACAAAAATATTATTTTTGCATGTATGTTAATAAACCTAATTCATAAAAAAAGCAATTTACAGAAATATTATTTTTGTAAATGCGTTAATAAATCTAATCAATAAGAACAAAAACAATTTATAAAAATATGATTTTTGCATATGTGTAAATAAAACTAATTCATAAAAAAGCAATTTACAAAAATATTATTTTTGTATGTTCTTAATAAACCTAATTCATAAAGCAATTTACAAAAATATTATTTTTGTATATGCGTTAATAAACCTAATCTATAAGAACAAAAGCAATTCATAAAATATGATTTTTGCATATGTGTTAATAAAACTAATTCATAAGAAAACCAATTTACAAAAACATGATTTTTTCCTGTGTTTATATACCTAATTCATAAGAAAATCAATATACAAAAACATTAATTTTGCATGTTTCAATAAACTTTATTTACAAGAAGAAAAGCAAATTACAAAAATTACACTTTACTTGTATAATACCCTAGTAGATGACAGGCAGGTGTTCTGTAGAAATTTTATTTTCCACCTAGTCTTTCTTTCTCTCTCCCTCCCCTTGTTTACCCCCTTTTCTTGGTGTATGTTATGCTGCTACTGTTTGTTATATCACGTGTTGAATACGTGCCTTTCAAATGATAAAAGGAGATGTGTGCGCCATTTTGTTGGAAGTTTTGAACATAAGAAAGAAGTTGGCTCGCTATCCCGCATCAAGAGAAAAGACATTAAAATCACAAGTTTGAACAAGAGAAAAAGAAGTTGGCTCGCTATCCTGCATCAAGAGAAAAGACGTTAAAAATCGCAAGTTTAAAAAAGAGAAACCAGTGGTTTGGTTTCTTTTTCTTCAATTGGGATTCGTCAAGGAAGACAACACAGAATTAGTCAGAAAAGAATGTTTAAAAAAATCAGTTGAAAACAGAATTACAACGACCTCTTCACCGAGGAAGAAAGAACTATTTTAAGGCCTAGAATTGGGCTTGTAAAAAAGAATACTAACTCCAGTGAGGCGTTAGAATTCATGTCAAAAGGAACCAAGAAATCTTCTATAGAAAGACATTACACCACAGAAGATTTGGATTATTTTCTTGGCTTATAGAACCAAGAGGATTGAAATTTTCTCGAATGAGAATATTTAAGTTGATGGCATAAGGGAGCTAATTTACATACACCCACTTTTAAAAAGATTAAGTGTTGACGTGTTTTATTTAAGTTCTTTGACATGCAGTAAGTCTTCACTACACCTATATTCTTACCTCTACTATCCCTTACAATATTGTTAATGGAGTTCTTTGAGAACTGTTAGATGGACTAATTTGGCAGACACTGTTATTGGTGAACATAAAACTGACTACCTTTCTTTCCCTATTTACCTTTCCATTTATTTAAAAAAAAAAAAAGTTTATCGTAGTATTCTTTCGTTTTTTTTTTCTTCTTGTTGTGCAATGGGATAACCTTCATTGGACGTCATTATAAAATTCCCGTTATTGGTGTTTGTTCATGGAATAAGACAGATGCAGAATCCAAATGAGAATGATAAATAAGTAATTGTTTCAGTTAAAGATATTTCTGAAGATAATGGAAAATTCTGGTTTACTTTTCGATTTCAAATGATGTTGAATTATATTCATCTTGGAAATCTGTAATCAGGCTAAGATCTTGTTGACCAATAATTTTTCAGTTCGAGTCAAGGTAGTATGAGTTAATTGGTTGATCAAAGGGTAAATTGCACTCTTACTCGACTATACTGTCAGCATAAATAGTAATGCAGATCTGTTTTTCAGCAGAGATTTTGTCAATGAAATCGTCAAGGACTTCCTTGGAGTTTAGTTCCAGAATTGGATAGGCGTAAGCAGAATAGCTCCACCTAAAATGTACCAATAAAATGGCGCTGAACTCTCTGCTGAACACAAGAAGTTTGGGAAAATGAGTTAAAAATAAAAAATATACAAAATACTGTTAGGAACTCGCTCAATATATGTTACCGTGACATAAGCTAACATCTATTCAGTAGGTTTTTAACTGTATTTTGTATAGTTTTGTTTTATTTTTAACTCCTTTTCCCAAGCTTAGCATGGTCAACAGAGAGTCTGGCACCATTTGTAATTTTCAAATACATCGGTAAACACTGTATGTTTTTGAGCTGAATAAACAGTTTACATTAAATAAAAATTCTAAAATATTATCCAAATAGGTAGAAAAGTAACTTATCTTGCCTTTGATAACATTTATTTGTTATATATTTGTTATTTGACAACATTTTGAATCTATGTTTACCACAATACAAACTCAAATATTTTGCACCAGTATTCATGTATGTTGGCTTTTTACTCGACACTTTTTCACTTCTTATTTAGAAATTGACATAATAAAAACATGCAGAAAAGGAAGAGAAATCTTTATGATGTTAGTACCTGTCATGGAATGAAGATGTCATGTCAAAAATAATTATGTAAATTGATCAAGTAATGTAACATGTCTGCAGTAAGTTTTTTCATGTGTTGAATTAATGCTTTTTGCTAAAAAAAAATCCATAAATAGTACTAGAGTTAGTTGACAACATATTCTTCACTGACAGTCAGAAACCTAATTCATAAAAACAAAAGAAATTTATAAAAATATGCTTTTTGCATGTGTGTTAATAAACCAAATTTATAAAAACAGAAGAAATTTATAAAAGTATGATTTTTGCATGTGTGTTAATAAACCTAATTCATAAAAACAAAAGAAATTTATAAAAATATATTTTTTACATGTGTGTTAATAAACCTAATTTATAAAAACAGAAGAAATTTATAAAAGTATGATTTTTTCATGTGTGTTAATAAACCTAATTCATAAAAACAAAAGAAATTTATAAAAATATGATTTTTGCATGTGTGTTAATAAACCTAATTCATAAAAACAAAAGAAATTTATAAAAATATGATTTTGCATGCATGTTAATAAACCTAATTTATAAAAACAAAAGAAATTTATAAAAATATGATTTTTGCATGTGTGTTAATAAAGCTAAATCACAAAAACAAAAGAAATTTATAAAAATATGATTTTTTCATGTGTGTTAATAAACCTAATTCACAAAAACAAAAGAAATTTATAAAAATATGATTTTTGCATGTGTGTTAATAAACCTAATTTATAAAAACAAAAGACATTTATAAAAATATGATTTTTGCATGTGTGTTAATAAACCTAATTCACAAAAACAAAAGAAATTTATAAAAATATGATTTTTGCATGTGTGTTAATAAACCTAATTCATAAAAACAAAAGAAATTTATAAAAATATGATTTTTGCATGTGTGTTAATAAACCTAATTTATAAAAACAGAAGAAATTAATAAAAGTATGATTTTTTCATGTGTGTTAATAAACCTAATTTATAAAAACAAAAGAAATTTATAAAAATATGATTTTGCATGTGTGTTAATAAACCTAATTCATAAAAACAAAAGAAATTTATAAAAATATGATTTTTGCATGTGTGTTAATAAACCTAATTCATAAAAACAAAAGAAATTTATAAAAATATGATTTTTGCATGTGTGTTAATAAACCTAATTCATAAAAACAAAAGAAATTTATAAAAATATGATTTTTGCATGTGTGTTAATAAACCTAATTTATAAAAACAAAAGAAATTTATAAAAATATGATTTTGCATGCATGTTAATAAACCTAATTTATAAAAACAAAAGAAATTTATAAAAATATGATTTTTGCATGTGTGTTAATAAACCTAAATCACAAAAACAAAAGAAATTTATAAAAATATGATTTTTGCATGTGTGTTAATAAACCTAATTCACAAAAACAAAAGAAATTTATAAAAATATGATTTTTGCATGTGTGTTAATAAACCTAATTTATAAAAACAAAAGAAATTTATAAAAATATGATTTTTGCATGTGTGTTAATAAACCTAATTTATAAAAACAAAAGAAATTTATAAAAATATGATTTTTGCATGTGTGTTAATAAACCTAATTTATAAAAACAAAAGAAATTTATAAAAATATGATTTTACATGTGTGTTAATAAACCTAATACATAAAAACAAAAGAAATTTATAAAAATATGATTTTTGGATGTGTGTTAATAAACCTAATACACAAAAACAAAAGAAATTTATAAAAATATGATTTTTGCATGTGTGTTAATAAACCTAATTCATAAAACGTAAAGAAATTTATAAAAATATGATTTTTGCATGTGTGTTAATAAACCTAATTTATAAAAACAAAAGAAATTTATAAAAATATGATTTTTGCATGGGTGTTAATAAACCTAATACATAAAAACAAAAGAAATTTATAAAAATATGATTTTTGCATGGGTGTTAATAAACCTAATTTATAAAAACAAAAGAAATTTATAAAAATATGATTTTTGCATGGGTGTTAATAAACCTAATTTATAAAAACAAAAGAAATTTATAAAAATATGATTTTTTCATGTGTGTTAATAAACCTAATACATAAAAACAAAAGAAATTTATAAAAATATTATTTTACATGTGTGTTAATAAACCTAATTTATTAAAACAAAAGAAATGTATAAAAATATTATTTTTGCATGTGTGTTAATAAACCTAATACATAAAAACAAAAGAGATTTATAAAAATATGATTTTTTCATGTGTGTTAATAAACCTAATTCACAAAAAAAAACAATTTATTAAAATATGATTTTACATGTGTGTTAATAAACCTAATTCACAAAAACAAAGGAAATTTATAAAAATATGATTTTTACATGTGTGTTAATAAACCTAATTCACAAAAACAAAAGCAATTTATTAAAATATGATTTTACATGCGTGTTAATAAACCTAATTTATAAAAACAAAAGAAATTTATAAAAATATGATTTTACATGTGTGTTAATAAACCTAATTCATAAAAACAAAATTTTTTTATAAAAATATGATTTTTGCATGTGTGTTAATAAACCTAATTCATAAAAACAAAAAAAAAATTATAAAAATATGATTTTACATGTGTGGTTATAAACCTTATTAACAAAAACAAAAGAAATTTATAAAAATATGATTTTTACATGTGTGTTAATAAACCTAATTCACAAAAACAAAGGAAATTTATAAAAATATGATTTTTACATGTGTGTTAATAAACCTAATTCACAAAAACAAAAGAAATTTATAAAAATATGATTTTTACATGTGTGTTAATAAACATTATTCATAAGAACAAAAGAAATTTATAAAAATATGATTTTAAATGTGTGTTAATAAACCTAATTCATAAAAACAAAAAAATTAACAAAAATATGATTTTACATGTGTGTTTATAAACCTAATTTATAAAAACAAAAAAAATTAATAAAAATATGATTTTACATGTGTGTTTATAAACCTAATTCATAAAAACAAAAGAAATTCATAAAAATATGATTTTTGCATGTGTGTTAATAAACCTAATTCATAAAAACAAAAGAAATTTATAAAAATATGATTTTAAATGTGTGTTAATAAACCTAATTCACAAAAACAAAAGAAATTTATAAAAATATGATTTTAAATGTGTGTTTATTAACCTTTTTCACAAAAACAGAAGAAATTTATAAAAATATGATTTTACATGTCTGTTAATAAACCTAATTCACAAAAACAAAAGCAATTCATACAAATATGATTTTTACATGTGTGTTAATAAACCTAATTCATAAAAACAGAAGAAATTTATAAAAATATGATTTTTACATGTGTGTTAATAAACCTAATTCACCAAAACAGAAGAAATTTATGAAAATATGATTTTTACATGTGTGTTAATAAACCTAATTCATAAAAACAAAAGAAATTTATAAAAATATGAAATTCATAAAAACAGAAGAAATTAAAAAAAAAAAATTTTTCATGTGTGTTAATAAATCTAATTCATAAAAACAAAAGAAATTCATAAAAATATGATTTTAAATGTGTGTTTATAAACCTAATTCATAAAAACAAAAGAAATTTATAAAAATATGATTTTTTTCATTTATTAATAAACCTAGTTCACAAGAATATAAGCAATTTATATAAATATGATATTTGCATGTGTGTAAATAAACTTACTTCACAAGAAAAGCAATTTACAAAAATATCATTTTTGCATATATGTCATTGAACTTGATTCATAAAAACAAAAGCAATTCATAAAAATATGATTTTTGTATATGTGTAAATAAACTTAAGTCACAAGAACAAAAGCAAATTAAAAAAATATTTTTGCATATGCACCTAAACCTAATTCATAAAAACAAATGCAATTCATAAAAATATTATTTTTGCATATTTTAAATGAACCTAATTCACAAGAACAGAAAAAATTTACAAAAATATGATTTTTGCATAAGTGTCACTAAAGCTAATTCACAAACAATGTCACTAAACTTGTATATCTATATGCTAGTCAATAACAGGCCGGTGTATACGTTTGTGTATGTTTACATAATGGAATGGACACAATGATTAAATGAGAATGACAAATATGTATTTGTTTTTGGTAAAATGGAAAATAGTTTGCTTTGAGATTTTAATTGATGTAAAATCATATTCATTGTTGACCAATTATCTTTCAGTGACTCAAGGTAGTGAGAGTTGTGGATTCTTTTCGTTTTGCTTTGTTTTTCTTTCTGTTTACACCCTTCCTTAGATTATGACACAAGGTACGTACAATGTGTTCTTTTTCTTTAACCTAATGCATGGAGTCTGAATAAGGATCTTTTAGTAAGTGTACAGGAAATCATGTTATAATCACTTGACTTTTCTTTTAACCGCTCGTGTCTTTACTAATTGGTTATAGAATTAAGATATTTTATTAGCTAAAACATGGGGCGCACAATCCAGAAAAATATTTTCGCATATATTTGCTATTAATTGATCAAGTAATGTAACTTATCTTCAGTAGATTTTGTCATGTGTTAAACGAAGGTGTTTCTGAATAAAAGACGATCCACAAATATTACAAGTGATGGTTTGCTTGCTTTGTCCTATGGAATATTCAACATTTTGTAGTTATTTAATGTTTAATCCAGTAATTTTGGAAAAGTTTTTATGTCTCAAATTTTTTATTCATTGTCTCATTTTGTTGTTTTATTTTACAGTATATAAACAGATTTTGTGTCATTTAAAAATACAATAGTAGATGGCAGGCAGGTGTTGGTATTAGAAGATATTTATTTTGAATAGAATTTAAAGATAAACTTGAAAACTTTAAATATTAGGAAAATGATAAAATCATTTTTTTTTTATTTATTTACTTTTGTTGGTAATTGTTTCAGTTTAACACATTTCTGAAGATAATAACAGTTCATAAAATTTTCGAATATATATTGTGTTTGTTTAGTTGTTTTGTGTTATATTAACCATTTTAGGTTATTTAATGCATGAAGTAACTTTTGAAAGAGATTTTCTTGTAGATCTGTGAGTTTTCTGATGTTTCACTAAACTTGATTTAACAGAACAAGAATATTCACATTTTTCACAAGAATATGGCTTTTCACCGGTGTGAATTCTCATATGGATCACTAAATTCGATTTATTAATAGCAGAATATGCACATAACTCACAAGAATATGGTCTAACGCCAGTATGAGTTCTCATATGAGTCACTAAATTTGAGCGATCATTAGAAGAATATTTACATACTTGGCAAGAATATGGTTTTTCACCAGTGTGAGTTCTCATATGTCTCATTAAAGATGATTTTTGAGAAGAAGAATATTTACACAATTTACACGAATATGGTTTTTCCCCAGTGTGATTTCTCATATGTGTAACTAAACTTGATTTAAAAGAAAAAGAATATTCACATATATCACAAGAATATGGCTTTTCACCTGTGTGAATTCTCATATGCGTGTCAAAATGTGATTTAGCAAAACAAGAATATCCACATATTTCACAAGAATACAATTTTTCGCCAGTGTGAGTTTTCATGTGTGTCACTAAGTTGTATTTAACAGAACAAGAATATTCACAAACCTCACAAGAATATGGTTTCTCACCAGTGTGAATTCTAATATGTCTAAGTAATTTACTTTTTTCAGCAGAGGAATATTCACATACATTACAAGAATATGGCTTTTCACCGGTGTGAATTCTCATATGCATAACTAAATGTGATTTATAAAAACTAGAATATCCACATATTTCACAAGAATACGGTTTTTCGCCAGTGTGAGTTTTCATATGTGTCAATAAGTTGTATTTAAGAGAACAAGAATATTCACAAACCTCACAAGAATATGGCTTTTCACCAGTGTGAGTTCTAATATGTCTAAGTAATTTACTTTTTTCTGCAGAGGAATATTCACATACATTACAAGAATATGACTTTTCACTTTTCTTTTTTTCACCAGTGTGTATTCTCATATGTCTCATTAAACTTGATTTAACAGCACAAGAATATCCACATATTTCACAAGAATATGGTTTTTCCCCAGTATGAGTTCTCATATGTACTACTAACTTTGATTTAGCAAGACAAGGACGTTCACATACTTCACAAGAATACATCTTTTCACTTGCAAATCCTAAAGAAAGTAATGATCCATTCAAATCTCGAAAAAGCGTTCAAGCAGGAACATCTGCAAATAAAAAAAATAATGTTTTAGTTTTCATATTCACATTCGGTTTGTTTATTATTTTCAATATTAATTGATTTAGCTTTAAAAAACGTTAAATTAATTTTTCCTGAAGAGATATTTTAGAAAAAAATAATTGTATCCGTTGACACAGGACCAGTCAATAGAGATGTTGGTTAGGACATATAATAGAGCCAATTATACTTTATTTTAATAATAAACATAAA
Source organism: Euprymna scolopes (assembly GCF_053919585.1). Lineage (NCBI taxonomy): Eukaryota > Metazoa > Mollusca > Cephalopoda > Sepiida > Sepiolidae > Euprymna > Euprymna scolopes. Next base: position 48,741,075 of record NC_136526.1, on the reverse strand, counting down.
AACATGAAGTGTTAATATATATTTTCCTCCCCAAGCAATTCCATTTTAATTCTTTTTACACTTATTTAAATTTCTTCAGTGCTCTTTATTTTCATCAGTATTACTTTGAATCTAACAATCGATTTCTTCTCATGATAAAAATAGTTGAAAAAGTATTGGATTTAAGGCGTTTGAGGAAATTAATGTGAAATCTAACCCTTGATCATTTTCCTAAGTCAAAAATTTTTCTCTGGCTATAGCAATCAGTTTATCCCAGACTAAGTGATAATAGATTAAGGCAGGTCGCTTGAAGCATTGTTCAATGTGTATATAAGAAAACATTTAAGAAGGCAGAACATGACTAAAGTCTGATTAATGCAACTATAATTGTGAAACCATTTTAATTCTTTTTACATGTAGATATTTCCAAAAAATAATTGTATCTGTTGACCAGTCAATAGAGATGTTGTTTAGGACATTATAGAGCCAATTATACTTTATTTTAATAATAAACAGAAATATTTAATATATTTTCCTTCCCACATTCGATTTGTTCATTATTTTCAATGCTAATTGATTTAGCTTTAAAAAGACTGTAAATATCTAAATGTAGATATTTTCGAAAAAATAATTGTATCCGTTGACCAGTCAATAGAGATGTTGGTTAGGACATTATAGAGCCAATTATGCTTTATTTTAATAATAAACAGAAATATTTAATATATTTTCCTTCCCACATTCGATTTGTTTATTATTTTCAATATTAATTGATTTAGCTTTAAAAAACGGTAAATTAATTTTTCCTTAAGAGATATTTTAGAAAAAATAATTGTATCCGTTGACACAGGACCAGTCAATAGAGATGTTGGTTAGGACATATTATAGAGCCAATTATACTTTATTTTAATAATAAACATAAAAACATGATGTGTTAATATATATTTTCCTTCCCAAGCAATTCCATTTTAATGATTTTTACACTTAAGAAGGCAGAACATGACTAAAGTCTGATTAATGCAACTATAATTGTGAAACCATTTTAATTCTTTTTACATGTAGATATTTCCAAAAAATAATTGTATCTGTTGACCAGTCAATAGAGATGTTGGTTAGGACATATTATAGAGCCAATTATACTTTATTTTAATAATAAACAGAAATATTTAATATATTTTCCTTCCCACGTGATTCCATTTTAATTCTTTTTACACTTATTAAAATTTCTTCAGTGCTTTTTATATTCAGTATTACTTTCAATGTTACTTGATTTAGCTAAAAGCACTCTAAATTAATTTTTCTGTTCAAGTTATGATATATTTTAGAAAAATAATTGTATCCACTGATGCAAACTCAGTCGATAAAGATGTTTGTTAGGACATATTTTATAATGTAATAATAATAATGGAAAGAAAAAAAAATGAAGTGTTAATAAATATTTTCTTCCACATTATGATAGTTAAAAAAGGCTACAGAGAATTTCGCCACCACAATGTTTAAACATATTTATAAATGCTGTACCTCAAACCACTTAAATATTTAGGGTAGTACACACGAGATTAATGCAAAATAAGATCCATTATCCTTTGTTTCCTTTTATTTTCTTGTCTAAAACAAGATGTCGGCCCACTCTATATGTGTAAGTATATTGCAGTGTCTAGATCCAAACCTTGTTAATCTATGGAATGTGGGTTTATGTCATTTGCTTATGTCTGTTTTCAATAGTTTCTTGTCTTTTTATTATTGATTTCTCTTCTAAATGTATCCAAAACCGAAATCGTAATTTATATTTTATCTAAGATTTCTGTATTCTCCCTACCAATATAAATCAAAGGAAAACCCTCACTTCCTTCAAATTTTTGTTTAATTAGAAAATAATTCTTAGAATTCGTATAACATTCTATAGTCCTACCTGTACAATTTGATTTAGCTAAAAGCACTCTAAATTAATTTTTCTGTTAAAGTTATGATATATTTTAGAAAAATAATTGTATCCACTATATATTGTATCCACTAGAAAAAAATTGTATCCACTATATATTGTATCCACTAGAAAAATATTGTATCCACTATATATTGTATCCACTGATATATTTTAGAAAAAAAATTGTATCCACTGATGCAAACTCAGTCGATAAAGATGTTGGTTAGAACATATTGTAGAGTGAATTATACTTTATAATGTAATAACAATAATGGAAAGAAAAAAAATGAAGTGTTAATGAATATTTTCTTCCACACATGCTTCTATAATAGTAAAAAAAGCTACAGAGAATTTACCGATCACCATGTTTAAACATATTTATAAATGCTGTACCTCAAAACATGTAAATATTTACGGTAGAGGTATAGGGTTAGGGTTAAATATTTGGGGTAGAGGTATAGTACACATAAGATGTTGGTTAGGACATATTATAGAGTGAATAATACTTTATTTTAATAATGGAAAGAAAAAAATGAAGTGTTAATAAATATTTTCTTCCACACGTGCTTCTATAATAGTCAAAAAAGCTACAGAGAATATACCGATCACCATGTTTAAACATATTTATAAATGCTATACCTCAAAACATGTAAATATTTACGGTAGAGGTATAGTACACACGAGATTAATGCAAAATAAGATCCATTATCCTTTCTGTTTCCTTTTATTTTCTTGTCTAAAACAAAGATCTGTTAAAGTTATGAGATATTTTTGAAAAATAATTGTATCCACTGATGCAAACTCAGTCGATAAAGATGTTGGTTAGTGCATATTTTAGAGTGAAGTATACTTTATAATGTAATAATAATAATGGAAAGAAAAAAATGAAGTGTTAATAAATATTTTCTTCCACACTATGATAGTTAAAAAAGCTACAGAGAATTTACCGACCACCATGTTTAAACATATTTATAAACGCTGTACTTCAAACCACTTAAATATTTACGGTAGAGGTATAGTATGTTTGTTTTCAATGGTTTCTTGTCTTTTTGTTATTGATTTCTCTTCTAAATGTATCCGAAACCGAAATCGTAATTTATATTTTATCTTAGATTTCTGTATTCTCTCTACTAATATAAATCAAAGGAGAACCCTCACTTCCTTCAATTTTTCGTTTAATTAGAAAATAATTCTTAGAATTCGTATAACATTCTATAGTCCTACCTGTACAATTTGGGTCCAAGAACTCGACTGCCCTTTCCTCTTGATTTCAGGTTTTTTATAGCGTCTTTTAGGGAAGGAAGTCTTATTGATATGCCCATTCAATTCATATCACACTACATCCCTCATGATCAATTCAATTTTAGCAAAGGCGTTCAAACAGAAACATCTGCAAATAAAAAATTAATGTTTAAGTATTGACATTCATATTCTGTTTGTTTATTATTTTCAATATTGATTGATTTATTATTTTCAATATTAATTGATTTATTATTTTCAATATTGATTTAGCTGAAAAAAAAAACAAACTGTAAATAATTTTTCTGTTGAAGTTAGAGATATTTTAGAAAAAAATTGCATCCATTAACACAGAACTAATCAATAGAAATGTTAGTTTAGGCATATTATAGAGCCAATTATAATTTATTTTAACAATAAAAAGAAAAACATGAAGTGTTAATATATATTTTCCTCCCCATGCAATTCCATTTTAATTATTTTTACACTTATTTAAATTTCTTCAATGATCTTTATTTTCATCAGTATTACTTTGAATCTAACAATCGATTTCTTCTCATGGTAAAAATAGTTGAAAAAGTATTGGATTTAACGCGTTTGAGGAAATTAATGTGAAAGCAAACCCTCGATCATTTTCCTAAGTCGAAAACTTTTCTCTTGCTATGGCAATTAGTCTATCTCAGACTAAGTGTTGGTTGGTTGGTTGGTTGTTTTTGTTTTACGGCATATCAACCCTTTTCGGGTTATTTAATGCCAAATCCAAAGATTTTGAAGAAAAATTCTTTAATAGAATATGTTTGTTGTTTTCAAGTCGGTTTCTATTTAACCCATAGTTGGAACCCTAACAGGTACTACCACTCCGGGTCAGAGTGGACCTGGGAGCAATGGAAATTAAAGGGTGGCTCCACACTGGATATAGTTTAAGGTCATATCCAGGACCTCATATCCAGGACCAGGAAGTAGGAAAGGAAAAAGAAAGAAGGGGGAAGGGGAAGGGGAAGGGGCTGTTGATTTTATATTGTTTTTGTAGAACATAATTAAGTTTTACAAGAGAGAATAGAAAACAAAAACAGAAATCGATGTAGGTGCATTTCGTCTCAGAAATCCAATAGGAAGCCTGATCTGGTAGCACCAGTCAGATTAAGTGATAATAGGTTAAAGCAGGTTACTTGAAGCATTGTTCAATGTGTATATAAGAAGACATTTAAGAAGGCAGAACACGACTAAAGTCTGATTAATGCAACTACAATTGTGAAACTAGTTATGCAGTTTCATTTTATTATTCCAGTTCATGTGTAGATATATATATATATATATATATATATATATAACAATACATGTTTTTTCTTATACAATATCTCACACATAAGATAATCTTACTTGTGTCATGTTGTCAGGTAGTGTAACCATTATGCTAGATTTTAGAGTGTCTTCTCTTCATCTGACACATGTCCAAATTTCAAACTTGCATGGTGTGACGCAAAAGCCACAAAAGTATGAGTAGTGCGTGTCTGCATTGGGGAGCGAACCTGGGACTGTTAGACTACAAAGAAAAACGTCTGTGAGCAATACTCGCATTACTGCGACAATTGGGTTCGCCCGACGGATATAAAAAGTCAAGCCGAAACAAAGATTGTGAGTCGTTTCTTTTTTTTGGGGTCGGTCAGCAGTTGAAAAGAGCTTGTATAGAGTGTGACGTTTGCGAGAAGACAGATCTCGAAAGAACTGATTCATTCATAGTGGATTTTATTGTATTGGCATGTGTCCTACTTTCAAACGATAAAAATAGTTGAAAAAGTATAGGATTTAAGGCGTTTTAGGAAATTAATGTGAAATCCAACCTTGATCATTTTCCCAAGTCGAAGATTTTTCTATGGCTATAGCAATCAGTTTATACACACTAAGTGATAATCGCTTGAAGCATTGTTCAATGTGTATATAAGAAGACATTTAAGAAGGCAGAACACGACTAAAGTCTGAGTAATGCAACTATAATTGTGAAACCAGTTATGCAGTTTCATTTTATTGTTCCAATTCATATGTATATATATATATATATATATATATATATATATATATATATATATATACATAACAGTACATGTTTTTTCTTATACAATATATCACACATGAGATAATCTTACTTGCGATCTTACTTGCGTCATGTACAACATGAAGTGTACAACATGAAGTGTAACCGTTATGCTAGATTTCAGAGTGTCTTCTCTTCATCTGGAACGTGTCCAACTTTCAAACGTACGTGGTGGATTTTATTTTAGATAGAGCAGATTTACAGAAATAGGAAATTAATTTTGCTGTTTCAGATGCATTATTTATTAATCTCGGACATTTGTTTGTTACTTGATATTATTTGCATTTAATGTGTTGTGTGACTCGTGCTACATGAATCCAAAAAGAAATCTGCATTATCGATTTGTTATCATAAAAGGTAAAGCATTTTCTTTCATCATATTTATATACCTATTAGCCATGTTGAGCTTTTCTTTGTTAAATCGGGTATTTTATGAGTATTTATTGAACGATTGTCTCAGCAGGAGATTATAACATGGTTCTAGATCTAGATTTGTCTAGTTGATCATCTTTTTGACCAATAGATTCAGAATAACGCAACTTGAGAACCAGCTATACAGTTTCATTTTGTTGTTCCAATTCATGTGTATCGGTATAACCATGCATATATTTATATATGTTTTTTTCTTACACAATATTTTATATGTAAAATGATGTTATTTGCATCAGGGGGTCAAGTGGTGTGACCGTGATCCTAGATATCGGGATGTTTCCCTTCGTCAGGCATGTGTTCAACTTTCAAACATGCCTGGTGGATTTTATTGTAGACTAGTGAGGGGAACCCAGCATTGCCCAGGTGTTTGGAGGTGTGTGTGAAAACTCCGGGGGATGGGGGGTTAAAATAAAAAAATGTTGTATGAGGATCGAACCCGAACCGTTGAGGCAAAGTTGTGAAAAAAAAAAAACATGCGACGTTAACCATTGCCCCACCGCGAGATACTAACGGAAACATGTTTGAATTTATTTAATTACTTGGATTTTGCAGGTGCCCGTTTTAATGAGTTAATGAGGTCAAGTTTGAGTGCGGCATTAGTATTTCATTTACTGTGGGATTTCCCCCCCCCCAAGATGTTATAGGAAAAAGACTAACCCACATGCGGCAAATGTTGAATATTTATCTTCCCGAAGTCGAGAAATTTAAATAGACAGGCGAGCTCCGTAGTTAACTCTGAGATATTACGATTTCTATGGGATTAAAAAGCGATCACTTCTCTGAAAAAAGTCTTTTGTAGACATCGAGAAAAAGCGAACACACATACATACATATATACATTTTCACTTTTATATATATAGATGGAGCAGATTTGCAGAAATAGGAGATTAATTTGTCTGTATTAGATGTATAATTTATGAATATCAGACGTTTTTTGTTATTTGATATTATTTGCATTTGATGTGTTGTGTGACCCATGCTACATGGATCTAGAAAGAAGACTGCATTCTCGGTGTTATCATAAAATGTAAGGCATTTCGTTTCATCAGGGTTTATGCACCTAATAGCCATGATGAGTTTATTTCTCTTCATTGAATCGGTTAGTTTCTTCTTGAACAATTATCTCAGCAGGACATTGGAACATTTGGATCAATTTAGTTGATTATCTAGTTGTACAAATCGAAGTAATGAGATGTTTTATTTGAAAAGTTTCTCGATAAGTATGATCATATTGAAAACAATTTGAAATGAAATTTTATTCAAGTCGGGGTTTAGCAAAGAAACAACCCCCAAGTAGTTTACCATGGGCAGCCCGAGGCTGTTAAGCAAAACCAAAGATGCTGGAGAGTGGTTAGACCATTATCAATCATTGACAATGCTTAAATCATCTGCAGCTTGTTTTAGCTAGCGTTATTAGCCCCAAGCAAAATTGTGGAGGACAATTCATATGCTTGATTATAGAGTGGACACTGAACCCAAAGTAATAAATAGAGTGGATCATAGCTACCTTCGATAAGGTGCATCATAGCTACTTAGGGCTGTTTTATCAGAAGATGGCTTTGGTGCACAATTCTGCTTGTGGATAAATCTTTATACAAACCCCTACTTGGTTGCTAGAATTGACCGGGAAGAGTTTGGGGTCCTTCAACTTTACTTGATGTAATCATTAGTGTTGGCTTTTATCATCGATTCTCTGTTCTTATATTTGAGTCTTTTCCTTGCAGGATAAGGTTGAATATAGTTCTATGCAGTATCACTTTGCAAGGCATTTCCACCAGAATAAAGTATTCCACCTATTCCAATGGTGTAACAGTATTTGTAATAAGCAATGCTGAGATTAGTTTTCTCAAAATCAGAGTGTATGAGATGGTAAATCAACTGCAACAAGTCCTTTGCTTGCACATCTGTGCCTGAAGGAGAGTCTTCCTTTAGGGGTCCTTTACTTGGAATGACAATCCTTGTAAGATAGTCGATGTCTGGTTCAAGTCTGATCTATGGTTAGTGTAAAATTGATCGAAAGTCTTAAAAATGGATAAGTTGCTGTTAGTCAGATGTGCAGAAATCTTTCATTAAAGGGAAGAGTGAAAGGAGTGAGGTTCTCACATATATCTAATCTTTGTATACTATCTTTGGATTATTTTATTCAAGTTGAATATGCTGCTATATTTGCAGTGGGTTATCTTGAAGTTGTTGTGGCTTGAAAAGGCCCCCATGGTCTATCGTGATATCTGATATATCCATTCTTTTTGATTACAGTTAGAATATGACAATTGTTGAGATTTGTCAATACACACTTCAGCTTTTATTTCTAGACTGCATGTGTACACAAATTGCAGAAACAATGACTTCTAGAGAGAAGGCATAAGCAAAGGCTAACTTTTGAGAAGTGTGTACCTATACAAAGCAGAAGATACACACATTACACTGAGGAAAGTGCTCCTTCTATTGTGAATGTCATCAGATATTGAGAATCCTGCTTAAATTCAAAGAAAACCTCTCTGACATGCTCCTGTTGTCAGGAAAAGCATTATATCAGGTGTTATTAACGGATCAATTCAGGCTTGTTTTGATGAGAAAAGAGGGAGCTGGTATGTACAATCTAGCCTTCGGCATCTGGGTTGGAGTACGTCACTAACGAGGCGGCATTTCTGCTTAGGCTTGTGATCAGACATGCACTTTGGGTTGCTAAGCGACTGCATTCACTTTGCTTGGTGAATTCATCTATTTGTCAACAGTTTGACAATGAAAAATAGACCTTATGTCATGCCTTTGTCTATTGTTGTACCATATTGTTGCTAATTGAGTTGTTGCGAGTCTCATTGTAACCCAGTAGGGTCGAGGTCGTACACATGGACAAAAAAAATATACACAGACCCTAAGTCCCTTTTATCTTCATCTAGTGATGGACTCTTCAAAATGTTGCCAGACACTCACCTGTCATTGGAACTACCACTCTGATGCTTATGGCACTATATCAGTATGGCAATACTTTTTTTATTTTTGGACCTTGGGCTGGCCCTTCCTCATCAGATGCTTCAATGTGGAATTCCTTCTGCACATGCCCTGGTTCTTTTGATGCAGTCTATGTTGGTTCTGATGTTGGTGTTGTAATTAACTGGTTTTCAAATCAAACAATTCAAAAATAATTATGAGATCATTTTTTTTTATAAATGAGAGTAATTATTCAAAAGATCTTCAGGATACACTTTATACAAAAAAAGTTAATTCTCTGGATTCTGAACAACTTCATAATGGAAGATGTTTCAACTTAGGTATCTCCAGAAAGCTTCCTATTCTGGTGCAAAAGCTTTTCAACTTAGCTTTTCTGGGGAGATTTCTGACCACTGGGCAGGAGCCCAGAGCGATGCATACTCTTCGATACTAGTAAGCAACTCCTCTATATTTTTCCAAACAATAGTTTTTTTTTATTGAATGCAAATTCTGACGACCATCCCTTTGAGATCATTATTTCCTCCTCTGGAGATTACTCTTGCATTCCTCGGTCGTTTTCCTTCTCTCTTTTCTTTCTCTATCTCAAACCATATTTCTCTTTCTCTTTTTCCTTTTACTTTCTCTCTCTTTTTCCATACCTCTCTACCTCACTCATTCCCCCTTCTCCCTCCTTGTCTCTCCTCCCAAACAAATATATGCAAATTCAATAATGTATTTATTTATTTGTCTATTTATTTCTTTATATATTCTGAAGGTTCTTTGTGATGATCAACCCTTATTTTTCTCAAACTGATAGTTTATAACTGTTTTATGGCTGCCTGGGTGGCCGATCATTCAGATATCTAAAATATTGAGGACTGAATGGTCAGTTCTTTTTCGATTTATAGGTTTTTTTTTTTTTTTAAGATTTCTTGGTTTTTAAATCCAAATTTTGTGTACTTGCCTCTCTTCAATACGTATTTCAGATCCATTTTTTCAAACCCTTAAAAATATTGTCTCATCTTAATTGCTTTATTTAAATAAATCCTATTACCAGATCCACTGCAGCCCCCCCCCTCCAAAAAAAGGAATGACAATGTTTTCTGCGTTATCAGACCCATATCAACAGATAGAAACCAAAGCTACTTTATATTTTCTTTTCGGTAAAACATTATTTTTCTGATAGACAGAATTTTATGGATATCTGTTTTTTCTTGACCAAGTGTCAACATACCCTCATTCCTGAGCATGCATCATCTTCTCTCATCCTTGTTTATCTGACCAAGACATCTATCCGTCGCCCATGTCCTTGCAATATCATGGCTTGCATAAAGAATCTGGAACCTATCACTGTTCTTAGCAATTGGATTCCATCGCCTGATGAGCTTGGAAAATTGATTTAAACATTGCAAGTGGCGATGAGCTGTATGATCTGAAAAACTTGTATGTGTGCTCTACAAGGCAGGGGAATTTGCTTGTCCTGACCTTATTTAAATCTGATATAATTTAAAAGGTTCACATTAGGGTGAAATTTGGAACGTGATTTAGGCAAGAAATTTGGGGTTTATACATTTTAAGTTAATGACTAAACTAGTGTGTGAGAGGAATCAATGTTTGTAGCAATTTGGCTGCAACATCTGATGGAGTTAGGGTTAGAAGACAACTGTTTCTGATCTTGTTAACAGTGATGAGAGGCATCATTTGGAAGACTCGCATGAAAGTGGTTAATAGAGTTGAAGATATTGCTCCTCTCAAACTTATTTGAATCTACCATTATTATTTGAAGGTTCACATTATGGCTCTCTTCAGCTTACTTTGTTGAGAGATGCGTGTCTGTTGCACAAGTCTGTTATGTAAGTGGGCAAGATTTGCTTAATATTTGGATATGTCTAAGGCAAAAGTATTTAGAGTTCTGAAAACAAACATCAGCTATGACCCGTTTCCCAAAATCAAGAGTATGTCAAGTTTGATATTCATAAATTAGTGTGAAAGGTATTATTAGGCTTCGCTTTTAGTTTGGCACGTTTTATTTTTTAATTCCACTTCCTGTCCCCCAACTAGATGATAGCTTAATTTGCAAGAGATGGCAGTTTCCTTTCAATGTTTTTATAAAAAGTGCTTTGGCGAAAATTGTGGAAACGCAGACTTACCTCTTGAATGGGCTTGGTGTGCACTTTAGTAGGAAAAATGGTTGGATCACTCTACTGCTCCAGTAGGTATCTAAGTATTGATGCCATCCTCTATCTGTATAACAAGTTATGCCCTAAAATGGAGTAATGTTTCCACAATTGAGCTTCTTGGCATGGCTTATCTTGCAATGATAAAAGTCAAAACTTTTCTCTGAAACCTCTCTCCCACAAAAGAAACGTTGCAAGCCTCTAAACTCTATCATTATTATCATGGCAAGTGCTCGTCTGAGCTCCAATCTAAAGTCCTCTCTTGCAAAACTTTCACAATAAACATGTGACTAGCTACAACTACTATCAACTATTATGTACATGTGCCGGATTCTAATTATAATTAAGAACTGCTCCTGGCTAATTACAATATTGTAGCCTTCAAGTTCTATGTAAACAAGTTCTTGTTTAGCCGTCCCCATAAATAATACAAATTCTACCCAATCTACACCATTAGCGATTACTATTCTACCCTATCTTATATTCATTAAGCCTTATCCTCTAGTGGTCTTCGAGCCTTGATAAATCGTGTCTCTCTTGTAAAAAGAACTGAAATAACATTAGTTTTAATTTTGTTAATCAAAGATTCACATATTTTTAATCGGGTCTTTCATATAAGATTACCGGATTAAATTATTTATTGGATTGATATAAAAAATAAGCCAGGAGATTTGGAAGGTAAGGAATTTGGAGATGGGGGTAGTAAACAAATCCTGGTCAACTATTTTCAATTTTTTTCTTTTTTTCTTTTTTTTGATTTGGGTTATTTTGGTTTGATGCATTTAGTCTTTTTAGTAATTTTTCTACAGTTTCAATCAAAAATCAATCTAATACACACACACACGCACACACACACATATATATATATATATATATATATATATATATATATATATCCTTCAAGTTCTAATATACATATATATATATATATATATATATATATATGTATGTATGTATATATATATACATATATATATATCCTTCAAGTTCTAATATATATATATATATATATATATATATATATATATATATGTATGTATGTATGTATGTATATATACATATATATATATATCCTTCAAGTTCTAATATATATATATATATATATATATATATATATATATATATATATATATATATATATATATATGTATGTATATATATACATATATATATATCCTTCAAGTTCTAATATATATATATATATATATATATATATATATATAGAGAGAGAGAGAGAGAGAGAGAGAGAGTAAAACCAAAGTATAATCGTTAGTGAATTTAATAATAAAACTAATTATAACACACAGTTTTACAAACATATTTTGGAATTTTATAAATTAAATATAAATCTGGTGTGTAAAAGTCCGCCCCTCAGCTATAATAATCAACACTAGGCACCGCCAAAACTGGGGGGGCAGGTCAGTACTTTTTGACGGACCGTCTTTTTAAAAATCTACCAAAAATCAGGTAATTATCCGATCAATACGAAATTTTCAGCGATTATTAGGAGAAGAATGAACTTTATAACAGTGTACTTATTTTTCATAAACGATATTTATATATATATATTTTTTTGCTTACAAAACCCCCCTTGTTTTGAAGTGGGAACAAATATGCTTAAAATAATCATCTGAAACTGAACAAAACATATTGTGTTGTTGTAAGGGACAGAATTATAGATTAAAAAAAAAAAAAAAAAAAAAATTGTTTGCATACCTTATTTTGACGTCTGAATATCAGAACTTCGATTGTGTTTAATTATCCCGCTTTTGAGTTTTGAAGTGTGAAATTCGGTGAATATGTTAAGTAAAATAATTAATTTAAGTTAAGCAAAACAAAAAAAAATTTTTTTTTATATTTATACGAAAAAAGCCATTTTAAAATTTTTGATAAATAAATTAACAATTTTTTTTAGAGAGCCGAATAATGCATGACCATTATTAAACAGAGCATGCTTTGAATAATCGATACAAAAAAAAAAAATTCGATAAATATTGTGCCCTTTGTGTTAAAAATAGCATCATTTTTTTCGATCTCGTTTGAAAACGTTTGCCGCCTTTCGACTACGGTGGACCAAACGCGCTGAAATAATTTTTTTTTATTCTGCTTTAAATTGCCCCCTCCCCCCATTTTGGGGAGCCTAGCCCCCACACACATACGCATTAAAAACCAAACTCATACAAATGGTCACCCATCTGGTACTGGCCAGCCTCAGCTTAATAATACATTGAAATTTTCGTCACTGAAAAATAAGTTTTTTTGGCCTGTTTAGTCTTCCATAGTTTTCGTCTCATCGAAAGAAACTTTAAACAGAGTCGATCTGAACTCTTCGGCGACGCGAAATATCTAGTTACATATATGAATAAGTGGAATTATTTGAAATTCAGGTACTTATATTATAATATTTTTGCATATTCTCTTAGAAAATCATCCTAAATCTTAGTTAGACAATAAATGAATAAATAAATTATTTCAAAAACCCGTTTTTTTAAATATTTAAGTACGTTTTTTGTGCAAGACAAAAAAATAACAATTGTTAACTTTTTGGGAAAATTTAACATTTAAAATTGAATTAAAAATAGTAGAAAAAGTTTTACATTATTCTGTTTTCTATATAATAAAATTCAGGGTTTTATCTTTCTGGAAAAAAAAAGTTACTCAGAAATAATGGATTTTAATAAATGTAATTTAGTTTTAAAAAACAACAACAACTTGATTTTGCGGCCATTTTTGGCGGTGCCTAATCAACACCATTATGAAAATCAGACAAAATAAATGTAAAAATTGGTCAGTAAAAACATCCTTCTCAAACAAAAATACCTGTTATTGCATGAATATGATAAAATACAAAACAAAAAACACCCTTTTCTACATTAGACAACATTAAAAAATAAATTATTTTTTAAACGACATTATTTGTTCAAAAATCCAAAAATTATACTAAAATGAACTTATTTTTCTTACTTAAATCTAAATGTCGGATTATATAATTTATTGTTAAAAGATTCATAGATTTTTAATCGGGTCTGTCATATAAAATAATAGGATCAAATTATTAATTGGATTGATATAAAAAATAAACTGTTTAGGTAAATCCGCTGTAAAAAAAAAGGGCAAATAAAATTGTGTTCAAGCGACAAAACTTGTTACAAAATATCGTCATATTTGAACCGGAAGTAGATATTGGTATAAAAGCCACGATTGTCTTTTTTATATTGTTGAACACAAAATGTGTTTTGTTTTGTTTTTATGTAATAGTAAATAATTTTTAATTCCAAATTTTTATCATGTCTCATCTTAAAATTAAATAATATTACACTATTTTAGTCGGATTTTAGTTGAAACCGTTTACGACATTCATATCATAATTTGACCTCATTTAAATGTTTGCGATTGTTGAAAAAGTTATTGAATGAAATTTTTAACAGTATTATGAAAATCTTACCTTTCATTCCAGATAATTCAATATAAAAGCCAAGACTAAAACGCGGGATGATTTCTTTTTCTTTTGTGTTCAAAACACAAAATTTGTTTTGTTTGTCAAGATTTCTTTAGTAAATTGATACAACTTTTTTGTGTGTCCAATTCATTCAGCAAAACAAAAAAATATATATATGAAAATATAAAAAATCAAAATGTAGAGCACGATTCGAACACGAATTATTTAAAGAGAAAATCAACTGCTAAAGAACAATGAATTTGGATCATCGTAAAACGGTGTAACCATTAATTTGTTCCTCGTTTTTAAAATGCCCGTTCATTAGCTAAGTGTGAAGAATTGTTTTCCTTGCAAGTTCAGATTATATTCTTATTGCTTAAAGATTAAATGTAATACGAATTAAATAATAAACGTTTGTTTATCAAAAATATTGTTTAAAGTTAGCAGAAGAAAAATAAAAAAATAAAAAGGGGAAAAGATCAAACAAGCAGAAGTCTTACTGTGTGTGTCTGGCAAGGTTTGGCGAAAGAGAGAGAGAGAGAGAGAGAGAGAGAGAGAGAGAGAGAGAGAGAGAGAGAGAGAGAGAGAGAGAGAGGGAAAGTAAGGTGGCACCCATAGTTAAAAAAGGTGTGTTCAGGTGGAAGTCATAGGAAATCACGCGGGAGACATGTAGAGGGAGAGGTAAAGAGGCGAAGATTAGTGACAGTGGTGATCTCGAACCTGTAATCAGAGTTTTTTTTTTCTGTCTGTTTCGATTTACTCAAAACCGCACACACCTCGTCTTCTCATGTATCGTTCTCTTCTTCCTCTTCTACTTCTTGCTCTTTTTCTTCTTTTTTCTTCTCAGTCGTCAGAAGCGTCGTCTTTGTCTTGACTACGTTTTTCCTTCTCCCTTCTTGCTCACAGTGACCCGTTTTATGCTAAGCTGAACTCTCGTGTGTGCGAGAGAACACGAGATTTTGCGTGATTACTTGCCAATATTAACCGGCCGCCGCCATCTTGCCATTTTTCTTTGGATGTGCCCGCTTTGCAGAATGCACACCTCGAGCGTTTGTCAGGTAAGCACGTCTGTTCGCAATTTATTACACATTCCCCCCTGATCTCATTATCACAGAAAGAGCAGGGAGGCGGTGGCCTTTTTCTTCGAGTGCTTCTTCGGAGAGGGGGATTCGGAGCTTCATCATCGTCTGTGCTGTCTTCCGTGACACGAAGGTCGGCGAACCTAAAGCTGAGCATCGCAGTATCACTGTCCGGGTCTTCATCATCAGCAGGAGGGTCAGTACTTTGAAGGCTACCACTCTCAGTGTCGCTGTGCGTTGAAGCCGTCATGAACCAGAATGATGGGTCGCTGGTCACGGATTCAATTTCACTATCTTCGTCAAGCGGCAGCTGCGTTTGGAATACTGATCTTAAGTCTTTAATATGACGAGGTACTCCATCAACTCGCACCGCCTGCGGGCTGATCACTTCAGTGACATGACCGGTTCCGTAGCGAGTCGTGCACTGGCCTCGGGGTTTTTTAACCCAGACGACATCTCCTTCTTTTATGTTCTTTTGTGGTGGCTCCGGTTCGGGTAGTGAGCTGCTCTCCAAACCTCTCACCCTGACACGGTATGTATGTAGCACGTTGGCTGGCGCGGTGGAGGGTGAAACATCGTCCTTAGGTGACGTTTTACCAATAGACTGCTTCAGGTACTGTACACCCCTTCTGCGCTGCGATTGTCTTAACAGTTCTGTGATTGCGCTCAATAATCCCATTTCCACTGGGAACATGGGCACACCGAAAACGCAGATGGACACCCCAGCCATCTGCAAACTGTTTAAACGGCTCACTAACAAAAGCGGGGCCATTGTTGGTGAGTATCTCAGAAGGAGAGCCACGCTCGAGGAACACACCTTCCAACTCATGGATAATGGCAGCCGCGTCCTGCCGGCGAAGGGGCCACCACAATGAAAACCTAGATGGTCCACAGTCGATAAGCGTCAAAAAATGCCTCCCGTTGTAGTGCGTTATGTCCATCGCAATCCTATCCCAATTATGCTTCACACTGAGTATTCCCTTCTTCCACCAGACAGGTGCTGGGTCGATCGATCGGCAGGTGTTGCAGCTTCCCACAACAGATTTCACAGCCCTCCGAGACACAGAGGGGTCAACCAATCTGGCGAAGTAAAGCGTTCGGTTTACACCGGGGTGCCCGCTTTGACAATGGACATCATTAATATGCTCCGGGTTGAGTCTATGTCCCACTGCAGCGCAATTTACAGGTGCTGACTCGTTCACTTCTTTTGGCAGGTCTAGCCAACGGCGTGGCACTCTGGTCAGACGATCCGCCTGATTCAAACAGGACTGCACCAGTGTCACATCAATGACCAAGTCGTATTCCTTAGTGGTTTCGGTTAGGGTAGCAAGCCGCCTCCGGATCAACATTTCGGCTGACGCCTTCGTTGTTAGACGTGCTTTTCCGTTCAAGGCATTGGTCATCCACCGATGCACACACGTGGAATCCGTGATGATATGAAGGATTCTAGCCTGCCACTGAAGCGCTAGATTGACTCCTTTCAGTGTAGCATCGAGTTCAGCTAGGTTTATATGCTTGGCGTCATTCTCTGGCCGAAGCCAGCAGGTATCTTCTATTATCCTTCCGTCGACCGCCAGAGCAACGCCAAGGGCAAGTGAGCTGGCGTCTACCCAAACTGTAAATTCACTCCCATCGACGCACCAGCTCCCCCGTACAGGGTCATCATTGGTCACTCTGGCCACAACTTCCACCAGCATGCTTCGCAGGGCAGGATCATGCACCTCATCGTCCCATCCAGTTGACATAGAAGTTGCCCGTCACTTTATGGCCGCTACAGCCACTCGGAGCCACCCACACACAGGGAAGTGACCCACCAATTTTCCGCAAATGGAAAACGTGCTCCGACATGTGATGGTAGATGGGATATCCGGGATTTCACCACTCCTTCCCCATTGAAGGCCATCTGCACTTCCGCTCACCTGCAGTCCGAGCACTTTCGCCCCGTCCTGTAGCTGCTCCGGCTCCTTGCACGACAATCCGAAGTGCTCGAAGTGTTCTTTGACCGCCTGGGCAGACAGGAGGCTCTCATTGACAAAAATGTCGTCTATATATGACGATGTCGCATGTTGCACCGCTTCATCTTGACGCCGGATCGCCTGCATGATTGCTGTCATGATGTTAGGGGCTACATTCAGGCCGAATCCTAGCCTGGTCAAGCAATAGCGAGTTCCTTTGATCACCACCATCTGGAACGGCCACAGCGATTTCTCAACACGTATTTGCAAGTACGCTCTTCGCAAGTCCAGTATGGCTGCTTCCGCACCCTGCCGCCGCCACTCCCGTAGTTTATGAGCACAGACATCAGCCCCCGCAGTGTGTGGGTCAACGTATTCATTAAATTCCCGGTAATCTGCTCCATGGTCGGATCCTCCCCTAGCTGCTGGTACATGGCATTAGCCCCTTTAGTGAGTCTCAATGGGATAACCATAGCTGGGTCTTTAATCTTGCACAACCAGCAAATGCGCTCAGCCTTTTCCAGCCATTCGACCACCGAGGGACCAGTGGGGGAGCCATCGAATTCCAGAATTAATCTGATGTCAAATTTCTCCATACCAAAGCCGAAATAGCTTGTAATCAGAGTTTTTTTTTCTGTCTGTTTCGATTTACTCAAAACCGCACACACCTCGTCTTCTCATGTATCGTTCTCTTCTTCCTCTTCTACTTCTTGCTCTTTTTCTTCTTTTTTCTTCTCAGTCGTCAGAAGCGTCGTCTTTGTCTTGACTACGTTTTTCCTTCTCCCTTCTTGCTCACAGTGACCCGTTTTATGCTAAGCTGAACTCTCGTGTGTGCGAGAGAACACGAGATTTTGCGTGATTACTTGCCAATATTAACCGGCCGCCGCCATCTTGCCATTTTTCTTTGGATGTGCCCGCTTTGCAGAGTGCACACCTCGAGCGTTTGTCAGGTAAGCCCGTCTGTTCGCAATTTATTACACAGAACCCCGTGACTGTTGGCTTGCAAAGACGAATTTTAAAAAATTTATTTTCTAAATTTTGTTGTCCTAAACAAAGAACACTTCAAGCTATTTCAGCGATGGCTCCTGGCCTGAACAACATGATAAAGTAATTCAGTGGCGAAGACGATGTGGTTCCTTGGTGTAAGAAAGTGGACGTAGTGGCAAAGCTCCAAAAGATAGGCGACGTTGCTGCAGTGATACTGTTGTTCCTGGAGATTCGTCTTTTGTCTTCAAACCGCACGTCTGTGGGACTCTTTTCCATTTTTCTGCTTTCCAACTGATTACAATATGGTTGCCTTCAAGTCCAACGTGAACAAATTTTTGATGAGCCATCCCCTTAAGTAATCCAATTTAACAAATTTCCACTACCAACGATAACTATGACATGTTCTCTTTGATCACTGTACACTTATCCTCGAGTGGCTTCTGGACCTTGATAAGTGGTGACTACTTTGTAAAAAATAAATAAGAAGAAATAAGAGAATGAATGCACACGAATCGATGACGTCAGCAATTTGTGTTACCTCTACCACGTTTTCATAAGTATGGAACAACAAAAGAGACAAAGTTTTTTTTAGACATGTTTCTTTTCAAACGCAAATGAAGAAACATGTTTGTTTTAATTTTTGTTAAATTTTAGATGCATACAAAAATATAATTATTAAAAAAAATTATAAAATATTTATGCATATATTTTTCTTGCATATCCAACTAAAACTTGGAGACTAGATTTTACTGAAGCATAACTTGACGTTCATGTAATGTATTTATTTGCTTCCCCACCAAAGCAAATTGGGCACAAGGCCGTTTTTAATGTGGGGTAAAAACCAGCTTCCCTACTTTTAGGGAAGCTGGTTTTTACCCCACATTAAAAACGGCCTTGTGCCCAATTTGCTTTGGTGGGGAAGCAAATAAATACATTATACAAAAAATAATAATTGTCCCAGTATAGAGGGGTTCTCCTCTATTGACTGGGACAAATTACTTTAAGTGCAGCTGCAGCTTCTGCAGAACAGATACTACACTTTGATCCCTGCCTGAAGGCCAAGAACAACAGAAAAAAGGCAAATTTAAAAATAAAATTTTATATTAGAAAAGATTTGCCTGAATTGAATAAATCAATAATATTTAATGACATTTTAAGTATGTATTAATTAAGGACCACAAATTAAAATATACAAATTAAAATAAACTCGTTATTTTTAAAATAGGAAATTTTATGAAAAATTCACCACACCCACAAAATTTAATGAAGCCAATAATTTTTTTAAACATATTATTGAAAACTTTTTTTTGCAAAGAGTCGTGTCCAAAAATTCAGTACGCAAAGTTAAGACGCCGGAAGTGGACTCAGTTTACCTAAATATGGGTTGGAAGTCAGTAAACATGAAACGAAAAACGAAACCATATGGAAATAATTTATTTAAAAAGAATCATTTTAGTTTTAATACTTTTTGTGCTATCATGAAACAATAAAAAACATTTTTTTTAACATTTTTATGAATAGATTTTTAACGCTTATGTTTTCACAAACAAAAAAACTACTGAGAATTTTTATTATTTATATTTTTATAAATAGCGTCTTTTTGAAATAAGATATTCATGCCTTTTACATGTTTTATCATTGAATTTTTCATAAAAATATATGATTTTTTTTAATATTAACATTTCTTGTGTTAAAAAAACCTACTTTTAAACATTTGTACAAAAAAGTTTCTTAAAATGAAAAAATACAAATTTGTCATAATAGTGTACGAAAGATTTTTGGGTTTGTATTACTGTACACATAGATTCGAAAAAGTTGTCAAAAAACAAAAATATAACAAATAAATGTTATCAAAGGTAAGATAAGTTATTTTTCTACCAAGCTGGATACATTTTTCGTGTTTTTATTTAATGTAACATGTTTATTCAGCTCGAAAAACATGCAGTGTTTACCGATGTATTGGAAAATTCAAAATGGCGCCTGACACTCTCTTTAACATGGTAAGTTTGGGAAAAGGTGTTATAAATAATAAACTAGACAAAATACTATTAAAAAGACACCGAATATATGTCAACTTATGCCACGGTAACATATATTGAGCTAATTTCTAACAGTATTTTGTCTAGTTTATTATTTATAGCATCTTTTCCTGAACTTAACGTGTTAAAGAGAGACTCGGGCGCCATTTTGAATTTTCAATACATCGGTAAACACCGTATGCTTTTCGAGCTGAATAAATATCTTACATTGAATAAAAACACGAAAAATATATCCAGTTAGGTAGAAAAGTAACTTATCTTGCCTTTGATAACATTTATTTGTTATATATTTGTTGTTTTTTTATAACTTTTTCGAATCTATGTGTACAGTAATACAAACCCAGTTCTTTTTATTAACACTTTTTGTGCCATCAAAAAAGTTTCCCTTTCGTAATTCAATATGTTTTCCTATCAAGTTTAAATTATATTTCCTAATGCTTAGAGCTTGTTGCGATTTATTTAGCAAATTTCTCATTTATGTGCAGTATACGAAGATTAAAAAAACAGGTTTATTTTTTAATACTGAACATTTCGTTATTATACGAATTAATCTGTTGACATATAATATGAGAACAGTATTCCGAATAATCCAAATAATTCTCATATTAAAAATTGCGAAACTGAATATTTCACATAACAACTCAAATATAAGGAAGAAACAAACGGTGAAGTCAACCAACTGAAAAAAAAAAAAGTTTGTATCAAGAAAGTAAACTATAATTACATGATTAAGTTTTGAAACTTATTATTTATTTGGTAATATCACTAAATAGGGTTTGCGAGTGATATGAGAAAAACAAGGTATTCAAAATGTTTCTTATCTTAAAACATTATTACATGAAAAGTCATTTCGTGTAAAAATTTTGTTTATTTTTTTATTCAATTTTCACCCCAAACAAGGCACAGTGCCACTTTGAAGTAGGGGTCTACTATCGGGAACATAAGTTGTAGGGACATTATGAAGAGAGATAAGCAGTAAGATGTCTGTTCGCATTACACTTGAACTTCAGCATGTCAGTACAGTTGGGAAAGCAAAATCCGGAAAGAGAGTTCCAAAGTCTAGCAGTTCTGGGGAATAAACTATTGGCGTAGAAGGCTTTCTCACACCTGGGGATCTCTATTGTGTAGGGGTGGAATTTAGCTGCTTGTTGTGTTTCTCGGAAGTATTTACATCGAGGGGGGGTACAAGTCCTTGCAGTTTGTCAGAGCATTTACCATTAAAATACTTATATACTTATTGATATATATATATATATATATATATATATATATAGATAAGATAAAAACAGGTTTATTTTTTTAATATTGAACATTTAGTTATTATATGGATTTGTCAAACTACTGTTAACATCTAATATGAGAACAGTAGTCCGAATAAGCCAAATAATTCTCATATTTAAAATTGTGAAACTGAATATTTCACATAAACAACTCAAATATAAGGAAGGAATTGT
This sequence comes from Euprymna scolopes, assembly GCF_053919585.1. Taxonomy (NCBI): domain Eukaryota; kingdom Metazoa; phylum Mollusca; class Cephalopoda; order Sepiida; family Sepiolidae; genus Euprymna; species Euprymna scolopes. Next base: position 48,719,351 of record NC_136526.1, on the reverse strand, counting down.
AGAAACGATGACGTCACCCAATTGAAAAAAATATGTTTGGATCAAGAGAGTAAAACTTATGTTATGAAATTATAACTACGTTGTGAAATTATACCCTATTATTCAATATCAAGGTCGTTTACACGTCAACAACATAAAATCAAAATCTTTTCAACGAGAACCAATTAAAACAAAGAAAAAAATTATTCGGTCGGCGGAGGTTAACAATCCTGTCACTTTTCAAAAATCGCGAAAAAAAACAAAAAAAAACATGGCGGACGACCTACACACGATACTGAAAGTAATTAGTGCTCCCTCTGGCACGTGACCGGAAGTTAGGGGGCGTATGTGTATTTGTTTTACTTTACATGCGTGAATGAACAACGAATTGTTATGTGTAGCTGGAAGAAAAACCAAAAACAGTTTTATTTCATTTAGCTACTTACGTTAATAAAAAGAAACGTTGGTCCTTTCTTAAATATGACAAATAAATTAGAACAAAAACATAACGTTTTTGGTACTTGTACGAACCATTCTTTCACCTAACAATTTAATGAAAATATATATATATTTTTAAGTTCGTATTTCTCGCGTTGGTGAAACTGCACTAGTACCAAATGTCTTTTTGGTTAAGAATAAAAGTATGGTGAAAAAATGTAAATAAATAAATTCCGGTCACGTGTCAGAGGGAGCGGTAATTACTTTCAGTGTCATGCGTAATTCGCCATGTTTTGGAGCGATTTTTGAAAAGTGGCAGGATTGTTAACCTTCGCATTTGGTTTAAAACCAAATCACTTAAACAAACAAACAAACAAATACAGCTACATTTTTTTAAAAATCAAATCAAACAGTTTTGTCTTTCTTTAATTAATTCAAAGCATGAATGAAACAAAATATAAAAATTAAGATCTGAAGAGTTGTCTTCCCTTACATAAGCAGCCATTAAAAAAATGGGTGATTGTGAATAAAGTGAGAGCCAAACACACCGGAAGCTGGCACCCACGTCTTTCAAGTGATATATGGGAGCACAAAATAGATACACTTTTCAAATATATTTTATGTTTATTTTTCTTTTTTCACCCTCTTATAATAAAAATATATAAAAATGTGTAAACTTTTTTTTATCACTTAACTTTTTCGCGTATCTTAATTGAGGTATGGAAGCGCAAAAGGAATATAATTTTCAAATATATTTTATGTTTTTTTTCACCCCCTTATAATAAAAATATATATAAAAAAATACATGAACGTTTTTTTTATCACTTAACTTTTTCACGTATCTTAATTGAGGTATGGAAGCGCAAAAGGAATATAATTTTCAAATATATTTTATGTTTTTTTTTCACCCCCTTATAATAAAAATATATAAAAATACATGAACGTTTTTTTTATCACTTAACTTTTTCGCGTATCTTAATTGAGGTATAGAAGCACAAAAGGAATATAATTTTCAAATATATTTTATGTTTTTATTTTTTCACCGCCTTATAATAAAAATATATGAAAAAATACATGAACGTTTTTTTTATCACTTAACTTTTTCACGTCTCTTAATTGGGGTATGGAAACACAAAAGGAATATAATTTTCAAATATATATTTTTTTTTTCACCGCCTTATAATAAAAATATATAAAAATACATGAACTTTTTTTTATCGATTATTTTTTTTTTAATTTTTAATCGCATATCTCTTTAAATAACTACGTTTATGTAAGTTGATGTTACATATTTTGTCAAACTATATATTTTTAAAAATAATTTATTTACAGAAACATGAATAAAAATCTGTGAGCATTTCACACTTTTTATAAGTTTCAGCAGTTCAAAAAAGTGATTGTGCAACAGAAAATAGTTTAACAGTTTTAAAATGTGAATATTTCACATATGTTAAAAACCTTAAAATCAAAAAACATAATTAGTACGATTTAGGTACATGCAAAATGAATGCAGATGCTCAAAATGTATAAACATTTTGAGCATCTCTTTTTACTTTAAAATTCGCCAAAAATGGACAGTTGAGGATTATGAATTTTTATAGGTTGTCGCAATGCACTTACATGGCCTTTTAGTCAAGATCAAAGTGTAGTATCTGTTCTTCAGATGCTGCACTTCATTTTCTTGTTCTCTTTCGACGGAGGAGAAATACTTCACGACTGAGACAATTTTTATTTTTGTACCTTTTCTCCACGTTAAAAAACGACCCTGGTGTCTAACTCTGTCCCGTGGGGAGGCATAGTAAATAGGTACATTGTGGTTTATATTTTGCTATGCCGACCATTTTTTAATTTGTGAACACTCTCATATATACTGCCTGGCGGCAAATAACCGTTTTCTCTTGTCGAACAGAGATGAAAGAAATCAAAATTCAACTCTTTTTCTATGAGAATAGATAGCAGAAACTGACTCGAGCATAAAAATCATCAATTTACACATGGAATTCTTTTGGTTGTATTCGATTCGGAGGAGAATTAATTCTAATCATTTGTTTTCTCTCTAATCCCGGCGCATCATACCTTCTCATAAATACAGCGCAGTAGCGACTGGTGCGAGTCAAGCAGGCGAGGGAGATCCCGAGATGCGACATTGATATTACCAGTCAGGTCGAGCCCAGCAGCCGAAGAGTTAAACAACCCTTGTCAGGGCTACATTTTTCTACACTAATATACGACTCTCGAAATATGCTTATGCAATCCACAAACTACTACTACTACTACTACTACTACTACTACTACTATCTGCTTCCAGATACCTTCCCTCTTCAACCAGCGGCCTTCAGCTCAGTCCTACACGCTTCCAGCGTCTGCCGCGTCCTTCTGTACCCTTCCAGCACCTGCCACACCTTTCTTCAGCCTCCCACTATCACTTGCAGCTTACCATTGTTGCTTATTTCTTTTTCGTAAATAAAAGGTGATTCGTCGTCTTTAAATTGACAGTGTCATTCTTCTTTTTTGCTTTGCTGTTGTTTTTCTTTTTGCCTCTGTGTCTTAATATTTTAGTTGTACCGTCAACTGGCTTTGATAACTGGTTGTTAAACCCTCTGCAGCAAGCTACTGAGGTGGTCGCTGATCAGAACACAACCAGTATTAGTTGGGGGGAAAAACGGACAGACAGGTTTGAAAATTAGTCATTGCTATTGGCTACGACAGTAAAAGGAACGCCACCCTTCTTCATTACACAGAAGATGAGGTTTTCGACATTTTGCATAAATTCACAGACCACTAGAAAGGAATAGGTATGGCTTTTGAAATTTTATTTCATCAACATGTAACCTTCAGCAATGCAAAATCGAGGTGCAAAGTCAGCAGTCTTGGTCAGCGTGTGGCATTCATGTGTCCCCTCCTCCTGCCCTCTTGGCCTCGTTTTTTCTCCAGCAGTCGTCTAAACTGGAGGACTTTTTCAGTTGGAGAACGTGTGTGTGTGCGTTTTTCTCCCCCTTCTCTCTCTCTCTCTCCTTTTTTTCTCTCTCTCTTTTCTTCACATTCGTGGATAAAAGCCATGTGTTGATCTCTGAAAAGTAGAAGAATCTTGTTTGATTGGTTTACAATGATTTACAATGAAGTCTCGAATGAGAGACTTTTCTAAAAAAAAAAAAAAAAAAAAAAGAGAGTGAACATTCTCGTTTCCCTTAAAAAAATAAAAAGAAACGTCTTACTTAAAAAAGGGGAATCTGAAAGGAAAAAAATACGCGATTGGTTGTTCAAGAAACAGTTCCAGCAACCCTATTTTTGCGCGTCTTTCAAATTAGTTCCAGCTAGGATTACTTGGAAGAAAGACTTGTTTTGTTTTTTTTTCCTGGGCTCTGTCGTATCGGTGACCATACAAAGTAAATTTATTCACCCACTTTATTAAGGGTAGAGAGCCTTATTGTAGCTGTTTGAAATTGAAATGTTCTGAAATAAACCTCCCATTGAAAAAAAGAAAGACATTGACAGTTCATGCCAACATTTCTCTCTCTCTCTCTCTCTCTCTCTCTCTCTCTCTCTCTCTCCTCTAAGCTGTTGAACAAGTGACTCGTCAACATTTATTTATTTCATTCCCCTTTCGAGGAAAAGTTTACTGAAAGAAGAAGAAGAAGAAGAAGAAGAAGAAGAAGACTGACAACTTTTTCGGAAAAAAAGGAATTTTAATTCGGCCTCCATTTTGTTTTGAAGAAAGCTCGATAAAAAGACAGAGAAGAAGAAAAACATTAAAAGAACTTTTCTTTCTGATAGGTTCATAAGAGTAGTAGTTGAGGGGCAAAAATCAGAAGCCCACAGTATTAATGCCGGTGTCCCTCAGGGGTCCATCCTGGGCCCAACTCTTTTCCTGATCTACATTAATGATCTTCCAAATCACATCCTTACATCATTTGTAGACATTTATGCTGACGACACTACCATTTATGGTAGCACATCTAAGACAGTAAACGACCAAGTTCTCTCCAATTCTCTCTCCTCTGATCTTGAGCACGTAGTACAATGGGGAAAGGAGTGGCTGGTTACTTTTAATGCATCTAAAACCAAGCTTCTCTCTTTACATCATCAACATTCTGATCCACATCTGGCATCAATTGAAATGAATGGCTCTCGTCTTCAGGAGGCCTCAAGTTTTGACAAGCTTCTGGGCTTGACTATTACTCCTGACCTTAAATGGAACACGTACATCAAATCTGTTGCCAAGGCCGCTGGAAAAATGGTGGGATCTTTCTATCGATCCAGTAGATATCTCACTGCTGATGCTATTCTCTATTTATATAAGAGCCAGGTACGTCCAAGGATGGAATACTGTTGCCACATCTGGGCAGGAGCTGCTAGAAAGGACTTGGCCTGCCTTGATAGAGTTCAAAATAGACTTCGTAGCCTCGTAGGAGATGTTCTTTTCTCTTCCATGCAACCTCTATCTCACAGAAGAGATGTTGCGAGTTTGTCTCTGATGTATCGTTATTTTCATGGAAAGTGTTCGACTGAGCTTCAATCTATGGTCCCCTCTCGCAAAACTTTCACAAGAAACACTCGTCTAGCTGTAAACACTATCAATAATTCCCCCCACTCTTTATCTGTGCCTAAACCTAAACGTAGATTCCATGAACAAAGCTTTTTTATTAGAACTGCACACCTGTGGAATTGTCTTCCGTTTTCCTGCTTTCCGGCTGACTACAATATGGTTGTATTCAAGTCTAACGTAAATAAGTTCTTGATGAGCCGTTCCATATAAGTTATCAAATTTAACAAATTTTCATTACTAATGATTATTATATTGTCCAATTTCTACTGTACACTCTTTAACCCTTATCCTTCAGTGGCCTCTTGGCCTTGATAATGTGGTGATACCTATGAAAAAAAAAAAAGAAAAAGTCCAATGTGAACAAGTTCTAATTTAATCGTCCCCCTAAGTAATCCAAGTTACAAAATTCCCACTGTTTACTATGCTAAAATCACAATGACTAATGTATACCTATTAACCCTTATCCTTGAGTGGCCTCTGGGCCTTGATAAGTGGTGACACCCATGTAAAAAACAAAAAAAAAAACAAAAAAACTTTGAGAAAATTCTTTACATGTATTTTTTCTTTCAGATCCTCCTTATTTAAGTAGGCCCTTCCTTTTATTTTTAAGGGAAACGAAAACGTCCACCCTCCTTTTTTTTTTTTTAGAGAGAAGTCTCTTACTTGGAGACTTCATTGTAAAATTATATTTCTTCTTTTTGTATTATTTCTTTTAATTGAACTCCCACTTTTGTTCTTTACGTTATTTGTTCTATGACATTTTTCACGTGGTAATTGTACCATTGCTTTTGGGAAGCAAAAACGCTACTGGGCACTTTATTTCCCAAATTAAAATTCTCAACCCCGGAAGAAGTTAAGCACGTTACAGAGGAAAACGCCCTGTTACAGAAGGTAAAGGCTGTCGTTATAGATGGGCGATGGACTGACCCTTATCTGTCAGATTTTTCTCCATTCAACGATGAACTATCAAGGTTCCTGCTTCAATGCCACAATTTTGTAATCGCTTCTAAATAAAAGAAAAACGACAGTCGACATTACACGCACAAAAGTATTCTTAAGGCAAAACAATTAATAAAAAATAGTATTAAATGGGAAGGGGCAAATCCCAGTAATTGAATTAACAATGTATATAATTTTGAAAAAATATTTCTTAAAAGGAAAAGGTTAGAATCGAACCAAGTATTCAAACGTTAAAAGTGAACATATTTCACAATCACAGGAATTTAGGAATCGTCTATTGTGTTTAGAAATAATGAAAAACCAGAGGCCAGAGCATGAATTACCAGTTAGTAATGGTCCCCCACTTCAATGCCACAATCTTGTAATCCTTTCTAAATTAAGGAAAACGATAGTCGAAATATAGGCCTTTACGCACACAAAAGTATTCTTAAGGCAAAACAATTAATATAAGAAAAAGTTGGGTTTCCAGGAATAAACAAGTTCGTGGAAGAAACAAGTCTTGTCTGCATCCCTTGTCATGCTTGGAACTCAAGTCACAGACAATGTGAACCAATACACTCAACTCCTCTTGTAACTGTTCATTGGACGAAAATTTCGATTGATTTTGCAGGCTTGTTTCAATCTGGAGACAATCTGCTATTCACATATGATGACTAAATCCGATTCCCTGAAGTTGAAATTTCCCCTTCACTATCTACAAGTACAAGCATCCTTCACCCGAAGATAATTTTGGCCAGACAGGGACGTATAGCAATGACCACCACTTATAACATAAGGAATTAGATTGCTTAATATCCCGAAAACTACTTGTTTGCGGAATATTTAAATGTGATATTCGTTTTCAGCATACCGGACAACCTTTAATAGTCGCCATTTTTAAGGTGATTTTAAAGGTGGAAAGTAATTAAAAATTCACCTTAAATTTCATTTTAATATCTTCATTATATATATATATATATATATATATATATATATATATATATATATATATATATATACTTGTTTATTGTTATATAAACATGCTCACATCCCGCTGCTACAAATAGCCACTTGTTTCAATCAAACAACAGATATCATCAGGCAGCGACTTGACTATTCAAAAGTTCAATGAATAATATTACTTTATTCATTGAACTTTTGAATAGTCAAGTCGCTGCCTGATGATATCTGTTGTTTGATTGAAACAAGTGGCTATTTGTAGCAGCGGGATGTGAGCATGTTTATATAACAATAAACAAGTATTATCAGCTCTTTTTATTGAGCACTATCTAACAACCTCGTTGAATTCATTAGTCCATTACTTTTGAATATAAAAAAAAACCCGAGTATATATATATATATATATATATATATATATATATATATATATATATATATATATATATATATATATATATTGAAATGGTTAGGAGCCTTGACTGCCGTACAGACGGTCGGCTTTCAATCCTGGTTTGAGGTAGTTGCCTGTCTAGCCGCATTGATGAGCTGTGAAACAGCGAAACAGTAGTGTATGTGGATGACTCCTCACCTTGAGTTGAGCATATTGAGAAGTGATACACGAATTACCATTAGCATATAAGCGACGCTCTTTGTGTAAACAAATCGAGCAAATTTAACGATGTTTTGACATCGTCCGAAATACCTCCGCTCGATTTGTTTACACAAAGAGCGTCGCTTATACGCTAATGGTAATTCGTGTATCACTTCTCAATATGCTCAACTCAAGGTGAGGAGCATTATAGTCATCCATATACACTACTGTTTCGCATTGTTTTTCTTTGAATGGAGCACACAAGAGAGAAGTGTTTTTGACTAAGGAAATCTTAACAAACCAGCATCAATAAATGTTCCGGGGAAATTCATTTATTTACTTTAAGCATAATTTTTGTTTTGTTGTGTATATTGCAAAAATTGTTCACAATTTCGTTTCAGACATGGCCTGATAAAAATATGCGATTTGAAAAAAATTAAAAAACAAAAATAAAAATAAAACTATGATTCAATACGACGTTTAACAATATTTTCATTTAAATATAATTGATATATTTTTAATAAGAAAATAATATTTTCTACAAAAATAGTGGCATAATTTAACTTTCACCAGAAGAAAATAAGTTGGCTTATTTCAATGTGATAACCGCAGTTATTGTAAAAAGAATCACCAATTTAATAGCCGCAGTAGGAAAGTCCATTTGAATGTGCCAAAGATAGACATCTTTTTCTAGGACTATTTCAAAGGTAAATTAATAAAGTCCTAAGATATTGAATTAAATTTAAAAAAAACAAAAAACGCACCTTCTTTGTACAAAGAAATAGTTAATTAATCCACAAAAGCGAGAGATTCTGGCTTCAAACAATAAAATCAAGCGAAAATTCGTATATGGAAGCCCAAAATATCAAAAAGTCAAAAGGCTTTCATAAAATGACGTCGACTGGTTGAAAGGAGAGAGCGGGTGCAAAAAACGGCTAGTTTTGTTTCTTCCTGCGCATCCGTACATTCCTATCGCGAACGGTTGTATACGTTTTAACATGTTTCATTTAATTATGTTTGTGTTTCTGCTTTTAATTAAAAAAAAAATCAAGATTATATTAAAATTATGTTATACTGAAAATTGCGCGTCCATTCATGCAAGAAAAATATTAGAATCTTACATATAAAAATATGCTAAAAATGTAATCATTAAAAGAGAAAATCTTTTTCGGCGATTATATTTTTGTGTGTGACAATATTAAATAAAGAATGAAATGCAAACATTCATATCTCATCTCAAAATTCAGAACTACATGATTGTAATGTTTCTGGAAAAAATAAACGTTTTGATTGTTACAATTTACGATACTGTTATATCGCATATTTGTTCAGATTTACATAAACAAAACACGAAATCAGCAGGAGCAGTGATAGTGACAACAATGGCAGCGCAAAGACGAACGTCGAGACTATACGAGAGTGTCAAAGTCTGCTTTTTTCTGTGTCTGCGTCAACGGCGTAATTCACAAATTATTCCAGCAAAGAAAACCACTAGAGGGAATCATTCATAAAAAAAAAAATAAAAATAAAAAAATAAAAAATAAAAAATCAAATTTTAAATGTGGACATCACAGCTGACAATTATCCGGCATATACATAAACACAAATAATTAACCCATGAAACACTATAAGAGTACAATTCTTACTCGAATACATCCACAACTTTATCAGCATTAATCTTACACGGATAGGTTTGCATACCCCCACATAGATTACTCTCTGATGTACGTTCAAACGTGGAAACTAAAACAAATCTAAAAGGAAAATGACACATCAACGCCCGAAGCCATGTCGTCAACTAGGTTCGTAGTCCAAGTATAAATACAGCCGGTTTTGACAACCAGCCAGAAAGGCTAGATCGCTGAGTAGTGAGTTTCGTCTCAACAGAAGCTCAAGCCACACCACCAGTAGCAGCCAGCCATTATCAACAACTAAGACAACATCAGCAGAAACCTAGCTACATCAGCAACAGCATTTAGCCATCGCCGACCTCACCTAAGATAACATCAGCAGCATCCCAAGCCAGCATCAACAGCAACCAGCAATTGTCGATTTCACCCAAGACGACGCCTCTACAGAAGCTATCCAGACTACACCTCTTTCGCCACCAACTCCCAAAACCCTGCCGGTCAACCGCCGTCCTTATTTCAAGCAGCAGATCGACGTCCCCGTCGCTGCCTTCGCCATCACCCGCACATCCTAACAAGATCAACAACATCTACTACGATCATATTGACCTTCAATAATAGTTTGAACTAAACTTATTCGTTTGTCCTTCTTGCTTCCGTACGCTCATTTTTCTAATATAACAATTCTTTATTTTCATAAAAAAAACAAAAATAAATTCATTCATATTTCTTACTTCTAAAACCCATTAAATTAGTAAAGATGTTTTTTTCCCTAGTTCGAACAAAGTCATATATTTCACTAAGATACAAATAATAATAATAATAATAATAATAATAATAATAATAATAATAATAATAATAGGTTCATTATATTCTATGATCGGTCCTGGCCTGGACATGACCTTAAACTATATCCGATGGTGAGGCCCCAGCTTGCGGGCTTTGGGGGAGTGTGGAGCCACCCTTTAATTGCCATTGCTCCCAGGTCCACTCTTACTCGGACTGGTAGTACCTGTTAGGGTCCCAACTATGGGTTAAATAAAAACCGACTTAAAAAAATACACTCTATTAAAGAATTGTTCTTCAAAATCACTGGATTCGACATTAAATAACCTGAAAAGGGTTGATATGCCATAAAACAAAAACAACCAACCATATATTCTATGATCATTATTTGATAAATACAAAAAATCTCATTAAAATTTGTAAAATATTGGATGTTTAGAAGATTTTTTAAGTAAAGGGGGGGTGTCAAAATGGTTATTAATTTTGAGGATCGGCTATTCATTTTGCATGCACCTAATAAATCAACAAACTGGATCATGAACTTTAAAGCTACATGTCACTTATGCTATTATGTGAAGAAATTTATTAATTCCAGAAACTTGGCTGCAGCAGAAGAAATAATCTTTGACGATGGATTGCCAGTCGAAGCACTGGTAGTAGGAACAAACGAAGTGAAAGTGAGTATGCTAAAAGTGGAACACCACAATATACAAGTTGTATGAGACGCTATGTGTTCCTTTTTTTTTTTTTTTTACACAGTGATCACCACTTATCAAGGCCCGGAAGCCACTCACGGATAAGGGTTATTGCAAGTACATCACGTTAGTGAGGAGATTTTATGAAGTGTTTAATTAGGGGGGCGGTTCATTAGGAATTTGTTAACATTAGACTTGAAGACATCCAAGTTGTAGTCCGGAGGGAAGCAGGCAGACGGAACAGAGTTCCACAGGCGTGCAGTTCTAAGAAAGAAGCTTTGCTCATGAAATCCGCGTTTTGATTTAGGCACAGATATAGAGTGGGGGAAATTTTTCACAGTGGATTCAGCTAGTTCAGCAGATTCGGGTGTTTTTCGTGAAAGTTTGGCGAGGGGGGACCAGGGATTGGAGTTCAGACGAGCACCTGCCATGAAAATAACGATAAAACAAGGATAGGCTTGCAACGTCTCTTCTCTGGGAGAGGGGTTGCAGGGTAGAGAAAAGGGCATCCCCCACTAAACCACGAAGTCTATTTTGTACTCTGTCAAGGCATGATAGGCTGTTTTTGGCAGCTCCTGCCCAGATATGGCAACAGTATTCCATCCTTGGCCGTACTTGGCTTTTATATAGATAGAGAATTGCATCAGTAGTGAGATATCTTCTGGAGCAGTAGAAGGATCCCACCATCTTTCCTGCGACCTTGGCAACAGACTTGATGTTCCTAAGTTTCTTTTGACTGATTTATTTTTTTATTTTTTTATTTTATTTTTTTTTTTTTTTTTACACAGTAATCACCACTTATCAAGGCCCGGAAGCCACTCAGGGATAAGGGTTATTGCAAGTACATTACTTTAGTGAGGAGATTTGCTGAAATGTTTACTTAAGGGGGCGGTTCATTAGGAATTTGTTAACATTGGACTTGAAGACATCCAAGTTGTAGTCCGGAGGGAAGCAGGCAGACGGAACAGAGTTCCACAGGCGTGCAGTTCTAAGAAAGAAGCTTTGTTCATGGAATCTGCGTTTTGATTTAGGCACAGATATAGAGTGGGGGAAATTTTTCACAGTGGATTCAGCTAGACGGGTGTTTTTCGTGAAAGATTGGCGAGGGGGGACCAGAGATTGGAGTTCAGACGAGCATCTGCCATGGAAATAACGATAAAACAAGGACAGGCTCGCAACGTCTCTTTTGTGGGAGAGAGGTTGCAGGGTAGAGAAAAGGGCATCCCCCACTAAGCCACGAAGTCTATTTTGTACTCTGTCTTTATTGTGACTAAAGCTATTTAATCTGGGAAGACTTACATATTTATTGAGTCAGGCAGTGAAGTTCTGGATGATAAGTAGGAAAACGCGCTACAAGTTCCAAAACTGGGAACAAATAATATTTAACCTGCAGGTAAATGAAGAAGTTCATCTATCAACTACATTCTTAGGTAGTAACACAAAAGGAAAGATTTGTCACAGACGTTTTGGCCAAGTTGGAGCAAAGAACTTACAAAAACTAATGAAATACCAACTGTTTTTTTTTTTTTAGCAATTATTTACTGTTTATGACAATATCAAGTAGACAATGTTTCCATCCCATCCAGCGTGGCTGTAGCCGAGATTGAATTCACTACACGAGTTTGTAGTGTAATTCAAATCTTGTCGGTAGCTGAATACTTGATGCTTCGCCAATGCTATCAAGAGTATTTTTTATCGTGACATCATCATTAGAAGGGCTTAAGAGAGTCCCATCTACCCTCAATCTGGTATTTTACCTCGCAGTACATACAGCGCCTCGCCTTCCCAAATGGTCACCCTCTGGTATTGGCAAGGCTCAACGTTGCTTAACTTCGGTGACCTGTCGAGAACTGGTTTGTCAACGTGATTATGCAGTATTGCAGTATATATGCTTGGTTCGATAATAATATCATTATTAAATATTTTTTTCTTCGAGTTATGACATATTATTACCACGGATTTTAAGGGCTTTTTTCATAGAGTTTCTGACTGTTACAATCTACGATGTTTTACTTTCATAAAAAGGGGGAGAAATCCATGCGTTTTTTTAGTATTTAAAACCATACTTTAGTGAAAGTGTTTTTTTTTTTGTTTAGACAAAAGAACAGATTTCCAGTAAAAGTTTTAAAAATAAGAACGAGTTAATTATATTCTGTGTTCGTTAATTTATAAATACTGAAAAATTCGTTAAAATTTGGTCGATTTCCTGAATTTTGGTGAATTTTGGAGTGAAGGGAGGAGTCAAAATGTTGATACATTTTGGCCATCGACCATTCATTTTGCACGTACCTAGATACACGCACAAGGTTTGTTGAATTCATGGAACCAATCGTTAAAGTGCTTTTGGTACATGCATAAACCATGGAAATCAATATTATAATGTGCTGGAGAAGATGATCGCCGACGGGTTGATGCATAATTGCTTTTGATCTAGATAACTCCAATGTCTTTACTGTGAGAAATTCTGCAGAAATAAGCAAACTTTTTATTGAACCGTTTCTCCGCCCACGGATTTGTTTCAACAAATCAGATTACATGTTATAACTGATTGCCGAGAATGTTCTTTGGCGTCAAATTCCCTTTTCAGATCAGAATCCATGAAGACATAGTAGATTACTCACTCGAATCCAAGAAGACGCAGAGAGGAACAGACTGGATTTCTCACTCGAATCGAGGCAACAAAATTATTTGTTGCTTTGCGTAAAAGTGCTTTTGGTACATGCATAAACCGTGGAAATCAATATTACAATGTGCTGGAGAAGACGATCGCCGACGTGTGAATACATAATTGATTTTGATTTAGATAACTCGAATATCCTTACTTTCTATGACAGATGCTTTAGAAATTGAGTCGGGATTTGCTTTAGAGGCCACGGCTGAATTTTTTATCACTACGCTTAAATTATTAAGTAAAGTGGCCTTTCCAATAATACTTTGTTCACCAAGAATGAAAGTTTTTCGAACATATTTGTTTCCATCATGGGGCAGATATGGCGTTCCGTGTGCATGTAGTCTGGATAATACTTGTGTTTAAATAAGGAGCGATCCTCGTCGGCTCAGTCAAATATTTCACGCATTCAGTAAAGTAAAATATTTCACGCATTCAGTAAAATCAAATATTTCACGCATTCAGTAAAATCAAATATTTCACGCATTCAGTAAAATCAAATATTTCACGCATTCAGTAAAATCAAATATTTCACGCATTCAGTAAAGACACGTGATAGGAAACATGTCTCCAAGTAACTCATCGTTTAGTGTTTGCAAATGAGGTTCCGCAAATAGAGATGTGCGCGAAGTACTTCAGTTGACCAGAATTATTATCTTTCACTGTTAATATTTTTAATTGCTTAGGCTCTCAAGTAATACTTTGGCCGAGAAATTGGCCTTATTTTGCGAAAACCACATGCCTACATCATCAGTAAAAGCTTGCATAAAACTACCGTCCATTGTCAATATGATTTTTTTTAATATTAAATAGGGAATCGTGAAGATCTTGTCAAGTTAGCACATTGAATGTAAAAATAAAAGACACCTATATAGTGTGAATGAGATAAGATCTAAGATTTAGGAAACAATTAGAAAATATAATGTCTTGACTTGTTTTAAGCGACACAACTAATATGAATTTAAATAATCACTTGATGAGACAAGAAAATCACAAATGAACTGAAGCAAAATTAAAATGCTATTCATGATGTATGACTAAAGTGATGTCGCTGTACTTTCAGCTGACACATTTTGCGATTAGAATATGGCGCAGATTGTTAACATCAGAAATTTCATGTTTTGTTTCTCCCAACGTGCAACACATGTAAGAAAAAATATAGAAAAATACTTACTGTGGAATTATCTGTTCTTAAAATATTAATCGCAGGATTCCTGATCTACACCAATGACCTCGCAAATCACACCCTAAGATAATTTGTAAACATTTATGCTAACGACACCACCATCTATGACAACACTTCAAAGGCTGTAAACGACCAAGTTCTCTCTGTTTCTCTCTCCTCTGATATTGAGCACGTCGTGCAATGCGAAAAGAGGTAGCTGGTTAATTTTAATGCATTTTATGACCAAACTTCTATCTTTCCATCATAAACGCTCCGATCCCCGTCTGGCATCAAACTGATGACTCTCATCTCAGGGAGGCTCCATGTTTTGATAAGCTTCTGGGATTGACTTTTACTCCTGATCTGAAATGGAACACGTACATCAAATCCGTTGCCAGGGCTGCTGTAAAAATGGTGGGACCGTTCTACCGCTCTAGTAGGTATCTCACTGCTGATGCAATTCTCTGCTTGTATAAGAGCCAAGTACGTCTTAGGATGGAGTACTGTCGCCACATCTGGGCAGGAGCTGCTAGAAGCTGCTTATCCTGCCTTGATAGAGTTCAAAATAGACTCCCTAGCTTAGTTTGGGATGTCCTTATCACTTCCATGCAACCTCTTTCTCACAGAAGAAACGTTGCGAATATGTCCCTGCTTTATTGTTTTTTTTTTTTATGGCAAGTGCTCATCTGAGCTGCAATCTATGCGCTCCTCTGTCCTGATTTTTAAGAAAAACATTCGTTTAGCTGAAACCACTGTCAATAATTTTCCCCACTCTTTATCTGTGCCTAAACCTAACCGTAGATTTCAGGAACAAAGCATCTTTCTTAGAACTGCACGCCCGTGGAACTTTCTTCCGTTTTCCTACTTTCTTACTGACTACAATGTGGTTGTTTTAAAGTCCAACATGAACAAATTCTTGATGAACCATCCTTTTATGTAATCAACTTTACCAAATTTCCACTACTAATCATGACTACATGTTCTCGTTGACAACTGTACACTCATTAACTCTTATCCTCGAGTGGCCCCCAGAACTTAATAAGTGGTGACGCCTTTATATATATATATATATATATATATATATATATATATATATATATATATATATCGTGTGTCAGGAGGAAATGAAAAAAATAAAGTGCTCGATCGTGGATGTGAGAGCTGAAGATACAATATTTATTACGACACTATATATTCATATTTCAAAGTCGTACCATTGGTTTCCTTACGCCGAATCAACCATAAGAGGTTGGAAACAGTCAGTGCAAATTCACCAGCGACAATTGAAAAACTCTTTAAATTTTTACATTTTTTTTTTTACATTTTTATGGACATTCCATCTGTGCCTGTGATATTAGTTTAATTTTGTTCGAAAGTACGACACAAAAATATGGAATCAGACTCTTATAACAAAGCAATAATTTTTTTGTATATTTTTTATTTCAAATAATTAAAAAAAAAAGCATTAAATAAAACGCATATTTTTATATATAAAAAAGCCCCCGACCTAATACAAAAAACTAACACGCTACAAATGCTGTGATTTCAAATAAAATTCATTTAACAAAAACTGTTCTAATGGACATCTTTTTAACTATCATTGATATAATCTTTGTCGTTACTAATTAAAATCTATATTTTATTAACCAAGTAAATTCAGTATTACAATTGTTCTATAAAGGACACGTTTAACGTTACAATATCTTAAAATTGAATTTGACTTAAAACATTTTCCTCAATAAATATAATTTCATTATTATATATTTCCCATAGAAATTAAATCAAACAGAATAAAATATTTATTTTCTTTTCAATCTCAGTAAAGTGAACATTGGTTTCTACTTTTCGAGTATAATGTAAAAATAATCACTTTTTTTCTTTTAAATATCGTGTTTTATGTTGGGAACATTATCAACGTCTGAGAAGAAAAAATAATAATATACTTTCCCACTATATTGTAAAAACAATCAATTTTATTTTTTTTTAAATATCGCATTTTATGTTTTATGTATCTGAAAGTGAAAAGAAAAATTCATATAAAAATAAAATTTCTCCGTTTCTTTTATGCATTCTAATATTTAATTTTGGTGTTAAATATAAGGTATAATAAGGAAATATGATTTCAGAAGTCAAATTTCTCCTCATTAAATAAAAATTGGTTGCTGAGAAGTCTAAAAGGTTAGACTAAAATTTTATAAAATGTTAAAATACGTGTGCGTTTGTTTTTGTTGAATTTCTTTCTTTTTATCCATTTTTTAATTTAATTATTTTTCTATATTCCTGTTTTTAAATCATTTGCCTGTACTTACTTCTTAAAAATATAAATGGCAAGAATTTCTTTCTTTTATAAACAATAAATTTAAAAATATTAAGTATAAAAACATATTGTCAAAGGAAATAGAAATATCTTAGGTGTTAAATAATTTGCAGATAAAAATTAAAACAGAATTTAAATGAAATTCAAAAATATTCTGACATAAATAATAAATTCATAAATGTATTTTCATATTTGAAAGAAGACATTTTTTTTCTTTAATAAAACATTTAGGAAAGATAAATCATATTTTATTTAAATGACTCAATAAATACGAAACTAAATATTCACAAAAACTTGAAAAGTAATGAGTTTTAATTTAATTTAAACATCTTTACAGTTTACAAAAGAAGGAAATTATTCCATGAATAATTTAAGAAGCATAAATACGTTATTGATAATTTTATAAAACAGTAGGGACTGCGAAAAGTCACCACAGAATTATCCCCCCCTCTGTATGTAACACGATGTAACTTTATTATAAATTAATATTATCAATATAACTTTTGTGCCATTTAAAAGTAGAAGGGCAAAATAAACTAGAAATAATTTAAAAAAATTTTTTTCATCGAACGAAAATAATGAAATTGCGAGACGAAAATGTGTTTACATAATAGGCGCTTTAAAATAACGTTCCCATGTAGTAGACATTCCGAACGTGAAAACATACCCGTATTTAATAAATCTAGCAAAAATCAACTAATGGTAAGATTTTCGTGAAATTTTCGATACTAATCCATTTTAGAATGAAATTACATATAAAATGCAGTTTTCGTAAAATATACGAAGGGAAATATTTTTTTAGTTAGTGCCCCCCCCCATATTTATTTTTTCGAAATTCGAACAAAATATATTTAAATCTATCGAAATTTCCATTTATTATGAAACATAAGAGTTCAAATAAGTAAAAAATATTTATTTAAAAAAAAAAATTTAAATACACATATTGAACAAACATTTATCATGAAGTTGCAATTAAAAAAATTGATATAAACTTTATATTATTATATCTTTTTTAATAGCGTTTTTTTTCAAATTAATATATACTATAATCATTTGAATTGCCAAGAAAAAGAAACTTCGTAAACATTAATTTTTAAAACATTAAAACGATTAAAATTCCATCATTTTAAAATATTCCGTTACAACATAGATTTTTAATTGATTGTTTAATTTTTTTTTGAAATATTTAGTTTTAATATAAACATGACTCATGTCAGCTATTTTATCGCCAGATTAAAACCAATTTGAAAATATTATTGCACAAATATTAAGCATTTTGTACCCCCCTAATATTTTGTTTGTCACTTTTTACCGAACAAAATATGGAACCCCGTAGGTAACCAAATGAACATTCAGTAAAACCGTATTTCATATTTAATATACAAATGTTTATAATATTATTAATCATTAAACTGTGTAAATCTTAATACCTAACAAATTTATAACAAAGATTAATTATTAATTGCAGTTTGAAAAAGATAAACAAAGGTTTTTAAAAAATCAATTCTGCTTTTCCATAGTTCGTATAGTTAACACAAATCTAACGTCACGGAAACATGCGGTCCAATCTTCACAATCGTTTGGCCGTTCTTATAAAACACGAATTGTATTGCATAAATACACATTTTATTAGGAATTGACAACCATAAAAGTCATGTAACATCACAATACAGAACAACAATAATTTGGTGCTCACTTGAAAGTGGTTGAAGTCCTACTTTGTCTCATAGTGGTACAGTGTTCTCACTGGGGCGAAACTTCCCGGTGTCTATATAAATTGGTGTTCTTTGCCTAAATTTCCCCTATAGTGCCAACACTGTCCTCTCACCTTTGCTCTTTTGATTTCATTTTATGGATGCTGATTCGTTGATATGTAAAGTTATGCATATTTAACTACAGACTCAAATACTAGTAGTTTTATTCTTTAAGTTAAGCTAATTCCAATAACGCCTTTCAATTCCAATTAAGCAAATAAATTTCTCACTCGTTCCAAGCTTTATCTTTACTATCTCAACATAAACTCGAGGTAATGTAATTTCCCTTAAAAAAATTTACAGTATCATTCTTTGATAAGATTTCACAATTAAAGACATTTAATACTGTTATGTTTTATGTTCATCTTTGTCGCCAACTGTTATGTTTGCAGGTTGAACCAAATAACGTATAAGACAATACAAATGAAGACTCAACAAAACAAAGGTAGATCAATAAGAAGTGTACTAGAAAAAGTATATTTACAGTATATTTACATAATGGCTGTCAAGTTAGAGAGTCTTGGCTGGAGAACATATCTGCTCCTGGCTCGGCCTTCAGTGGCTTCTGGTTAACACACACTCAGACTAACCGAGTGTTGCTATTTATGTGTAATATTATCCACATATGTAAATGAGTGGGTGCCACCACAACAAATACATAGAAAAGCAAAGATACTTCCAACACAATTCTTGAAACAATAAAATACAGATGAATATCCTTTATTTTACAAAACTGAACTCATGCAAAAAGAAAACCAACATGTTAGAAATACTGCAGCTTTTTGATAAAATGTAATTTCACAATAAACGTCTAATAGCAAAAAATTCCACGATCAGTTATATAATATTTGTGATGAATGGTGTAGTAAGTAATCGATACTTGCTAAATATCGATTATTACTTTCTTGAGGTTGAGAGATGGATAGCGATTAAAGGGAGAGAAAACGAACACCCGAAGTCATGTTTGGTAAATATACAGACTCAGACTTATCATCCCCGGATGTCACCAGGGGCCATAACTGTTATCCCCCTTTATTGTTTAAGACATTATGTTTTGGTTTTTGTTTTTTTTAATATATGTCAAAGAGTTTATTCAAACATGATGTGTCTGGAGTACTTGCGCCGATGAGTCCGACTTCTGTGCGAGAAGAGATCTGTCAACCTAAGTGAAGAAAGTGATAGTTATGAATTATTATGTACGAGGGGAGATCTCTCAACCTAAGTAAAGAAAATGATACTTATGAATTATCTCCCTCTATTGTTTAAGACAAATCGATTTCGTCCTACAAAAATTTTTTTTTTTAAATCAAAACAGTCAAAGACTATTTCTCATACAACTAAAATAAAACGGAATGAAATAATTCTTCATCCACAATCAATAAAATGCAAATTGTGTTACAACTAATTTTTAAATTTTGCAGTATATTGTACAAATGGTAAATGTTACACAAATATTACGTTACATTTTGATGACGTTACATTTTGATAACAGTAAAAGTAAAAGAGAAATAGAGACAAAATGTATTTAAAAAATATAAGGGAAAACTGCACATTTTTGAGAGATTATTTTATTTTTGTGTCGAAGTACAAAATTAAAATTCAGAAATATGATTACTGATGTCATGTTTTTCTCACAGTAAATAAAAATTGATGTTTGTGATGTATCTGAAGGGTTATTTAAACTTATATTTTTTTTATCTGCTATAAAACAAAATGTATTACTAAAATATGTATCATTTTTCTTCATTTAAAAAGGTTTTCATGTTTGCATTGATTTAATATTTTTTTTTTTTTTTTTTTTTTTTTTACAAAGGCATCACCACATTATCAAGGCCCAGAGGCCACTCAAGGATAAGGGTTAAAGAGTGTACAGTAGAAATTGGTCAATATAGTAATCATTAGTAATGAAAATTTGGTAAATTTAATAACTTATATGGAACGGCTCATCAAGAACTTATTTACTTTAGACTTGAACACAACCATATTGTAGTCAGCCGGAAAGCAGGAAAACGGAAGACAATTCCACAGGCGTGCAGTTCTAAGAAAGAAGCTTTGTTCATGGAATCTACGATTAGGTTTAGCCACAGATAAAGAGTGGGGGAAATTATTGATAGTGTTTACAGCTAGACGAGTGTTTCTTGTGAAAGTTTGGCGAGGGGGGACCAAAGATTGAAGCTCAGTTGAACACTTTCCATGAAAATAACGATACATCAGAGACAAACTCGCAACATCTCTTCTGTGAGATAGAGGTTGCAAGGAGGAGAAAAGGACATCTCCTACGAGGCTACGAAGTCTATTTTGAACTCTATCAAGGCAGGACAAGTCCTTTCTAGCAGCTCCTGCCCAGATGTGGCAACAGTATTCCATCCTTGGACGTACCTGGCTCTTATATAGGTAGAGAATAGCATCAGCAGTGAGATATCTACTGGATCGATAGAAAGATCCCACCATTTTTCCAGCGGCCTTGGCAACAGATTTGATATACGTGTTCCATTTAAGATCAGGAGTAATGGTCAAGCCCAGAAGCTTGTCAAAACTTGAGGCCTCCTGAAGACGAGAGCCATTCATTTCAATTGATGACAAATGTGGATTAGAATGTTGATGATGTAAAGAGAGAAGCTTGGTTTTAGATGCATTAAAAGTAACCAGCCACTCCTTTCCCCATTGTACTACGTGCTCAAGATCAGAGGAGAGAGAATTGGAGAGAACTTGGTCGTTTACTGTCTTAGATGTGGTACCATAAATGGTAGTGTCGTCAGCATAAATGTCTACAAATGATGTAAGGATATGATTTGGAAGATCATTAATGTAGATCAGGAAAAGAGTTGGGCCCAGGATGGATCCCTGAGGGACACCGGCATTAATACTGTGAGCTTCTGATTTTTGCCCCTCAACTACTACTCTTATGAACCTATCAGAAAGAAATGATTTAATAATTGAGAAGACTTTTCCAGCTATACCATAGCTAGCGATCTTATGAAGTAAACCTTTATGCCATACCCTATCAAAGGCTTTAGATATGTCAAGAGCAATTGCTCTAGAAAGATTGCCACCGTCGAGAGATTTGCTAATCCTATGCGATATAACTGTAATGACATCTGCTGTAGATCTAGCAGAACGGAAACCATATTGAGTGTCACTAAGAAGGTTATTTTTGTTGAGATGTTTGATTACTTCTGTATTTAACACAGATTCTAGCAACTTACTCATGACGCACAGGAGACTTATTGGCCTGTACTGAGAGGGGGATGAGCGATCACCTGAATTCTTAAATACAGGGCATACTGATGAGGTTTTCCAGGGAGATGGGAAACTATTCTCCTTAAGACAACGTTTAAACAGTTTTGTAAGTATGGGCGCTAATTCAGGTTGAAGTTTTTTGAGTACTATAATATTGCCAAATATATTATTTGGCGTTGTGTCAGCTCAGATTTGTGTTATGTTTTCAAGAAATGTTAATGAATCATATCGAAATATTAAAATATGAGAGATAAATTAAAGTTCCAAAGATTATTGAAGTACAATCTTCACTACTTCGGTATGAGTTCACCAGGCATAGGTGTGGCAGAAACTTCGTAAAAATTATTGAATAATTCGACCCCCCTGTCTAAACAAGCTTATAACTCCTCGAAAAATGTAATTCAAACCCTAATTATTTAAGTACATTTTTCACTTCTTCCGTATTAGTTCACCAGGCGTATTCAGCAGGTTATTTTTCATAGTATTTTTTTTTTTTTTGATTTCTTGATTACTTAACATGCTTGTATAATTACTGGACGGTATTTCCCTTTTTTCAATTTTCTTATGAGTCTGTTCAAGCTCGGGGTGAGGCATCCTATTGAATCCCAAACATCCACCTTCTAATACAGATAATCCAAGAGACGTTTTCAATATTCCGGCCGTCATTTTAGTGCCATTGTTTTAATCTCTTTTGCACTTGGTTACAAAGTTATATTTTCCCGGTAATTTAAAAAATTCTTTTTCATACATTCAGTTACTCCTATAATTACTGGAATGATAGCAATCTTCCATAGATTCCAGTTTCTTCTGGTTGCTTGGTTGGTTGTTCTTGCTTTACAACATATCAACCCTTTTAAGGTTATTTAATGCCGAATCCAAAGATTTTGAAGAAAATTTTTTTAATAAAATATATTTGTTGTTTTCATGTCGGTTTCTATTTAATCCATAGTTGGGACCCTAACAGGTACTAGCACTCTAGGTCAGAGTGGACCTGGGAGCAATGGCAATTAAAGGGTGGCTCCACACTCCCCAAAGCCCGCAAGCTGGGGCCTCACCACTGGATATAGTTTAAGGTCATATCCAGGACCCCAGTTTCTTCTCATGTCATTTCAATCGTTTTAATCTCTCTTGCACTTGGTTCCAAGGTTATATTTGCCCGGTAATTTAAAAAAATTATTTTTCATGAGTTCCGTTACTCCTATAATTACTGGAATCATAGCAATCTTCCATAGATTCCAGTTTCTTCTCATGTCATACGTAAGACCATGGTATTAGATACTAACTTCTACTAAGGTTGCTTCTTTCCCCTGCTTGTTCCATATCAATATTTCAAGTTTCATGCTTCCAGTTTCTAGCTATGTAGAAGCTGGATAGTCATAGTGGATGGTGTATAACTAATTCCCAACTGTTCTTCCTGGTATATATTCCAAGGACTTACTGTTGCATTCCATATCCAACCTTTGGCAGATCGTCCAGTGGAGATATTTGCATACGCCCTTGTGTTAATTAATCAAGCACTAGTTCGCCACACCAGAGATAAAAAACTTTTTTCTGTCCGACAGTATGCATTTAGGAAAACCCTTTCTGCAGGTATAACAATATTCTCCGGACGTATATACGTTGGATAGGGTACTGTTCAAATTGATATCATATGATATTATTTGACGTCTAATAAAAATAAATCTTCTTAGATAATAAAAAATATTCCAAGCATCAATAAATGTGGGTGCGCAACAGAAGTCAATACTCAGACCATTATTTCCTGATATTCATAAACAAACTTCCTGATAAAATCGTCTCTGGTATGGGTATATTTGCTGATGACACTATGCTCGATAACAGATTTGAGAGGAAAACTAATCAATACATATCTAAAGAAGTTCCTTAGATTCTAGAAGACCTTCCGTTTGTAGTGGAATGAGGCTGAAACTGGATGGTAACGTTCAATGCTTCTGAGAGTAAGCTTCAGAAGAAACCCTATCAGCCACTGATTGCCATGGCTAATGATAGACTTCCTGAAATCCTTTCAAGTTCCTAGGCTTAACATTAAAATATAATACGAATTGGAACAAATACATTGAGGTAATCGCAAAGGTTGCTGTCAGAAAGGTGGGCTCTTTCTATGCTAGATTAATAAAAAAATACCCTGTATTTCCACAAAACTATTTTTCGCACACACATGTAATATTGTTGTGTGAGTTAATGCATCTTCCAATAGACTTTTGCTTCTATATAAGATCAGAAAAGGAGTTACCAACCACATAATAGATCTCGCACTGTCAGCAAAAATTCAACATGTATCATTGCCAAAATAGGGTATCTCCCTGCGAAACCTCCTACATAGTATCCCAGAAAATTTGGTCCCTATCAGTAGCCCCTTACGACTTAGTGGCACTGTAGAATATTTGGGTTCAATACACAGTGGAAAAAAAAGGTTATCGAGCCTCCTTATCTATATACATCAAAATGACTGTTAACCCATTCTTCTGTTTTTTGCAATGGAAGTTATTGCAGTATATTTGACGATTTTTTTTGTGATATTTCCATAGTATACTTGTTTTCTGATTTCGATTTATTGTACAAAAGTTTTGTTAAAATGTTTGGACAGTTTCGAGAAGGAAGTTGTTCTGCTACCTCTTGTTTCATCTAGTTGGTGCGTCATTTTTAGATTTGGATTGTGGGAGCTTATCCAAAATTGGCCAGTACTTGAGATAGTGGAACCATATGGATGGTCAATCTCTGGTCAGATATATTCTAGGCAAACACTGGTTTTTGTATGTTATTATAAGTGTGTTCATGTCCTCTGAAGCCAGTAAACTATGCCACAGTTGTATGTTTTCATTTACATGGCAACATAGTTAATGGTAATGTTATTGTTTTGTTTGTAAGTTTTGGTTTTAATGTATTCAATCTTAGCCTAATTAAAAACATTCAGACTGCTGTGTCGCTGATATATTTTTGGTGGTAGAACATTTTTTTTTGCCTGGACATAATTGAAGGATAATCCCTCTAGGTCTGTATCCTTTGCTTATGCTATACACGTCTTGCTAAAGCATATGCCATCGATAAGTATATTTCCATATTTTGCAACATATTCTATGTAAGTAGCCACATATTTAACAAGAATCTTGTTTCTTATCCAAATGTCTTCGCATATGTTGCAACATATTTCGTTTTATTGTAAAAGATGAATTACATACTTCACAAGAATATGGTTTCTCTCCAGTATGTGTTCGCATGTGTTCAAACATAGTATCTTTCCGTGTAAAAGAAGATCCACATATTTCACAAGAATATGGTTTCTCACCAGTATGTGTTCGCAAGTGTATCAACATACGATGTTTGTGTGCAAAAGAAGAGCCACACACATCACAAGCATATGGTTTTTCTCCAGTATGTGTTCGCATATGTTGTAACATACTATGTTTCTGTGTAAAAGAAGAACCACATATTTCACAAGAATATGGTTTCTCTCCAGTATGGGTTCGCATGTGTTGCAACATTTTTTGTTTTGTTGTAAAAGAAGAACCACATACCTCACAAGTATATGGCTTTTCGCCAGTATGTGCTTGCCTGTGTTGCAGCATATTTTGTTTTGTTGTAAAAGAAGAGCCACATACTTCACAAATATATGGTTTCTCTCCAGTATGTTTTCGCATGTGTTTTATCATACTTTGTTTTATTGTAAAAGAAAAGTTACATACTTCACAAGAATATGGTTTCTCTCCAGTATGTGTTCGCATGTGTTTCACCAGCGTATCTTTCCGTGTAAAAGAAGATCCACATACTTCACAAGAATATGGTTTCTCACCAGTATGTGTTCGCAAGTGTATAAGCATATGATGTTTCCGTGTAAAAGAAAAGCCACACACTTCACAATCATATGGTTTTTCTCCAGTATGTGTTCGCATATGTTGTAACATACTTTGTTTCTGTGTAAAAGAAGAACCACATACTTCACAAGAATATGGTTTCTCTCCAGTATGCGTTCTCATGTGTTGTAACATTTTTTGTTTTGCTGTAAAAGAAGAACCACATATTTCACAAGAATATGGTTTCTCTCCTGTATGTGTTCGCATGTGTTGCAACATATGTTGTCTTGTTCTAAAAGAAGAACCACATATTTCACAAGAATATGGTTTCTTTCCAGTATGGGTTCGCATGTGTTGCAACATTTTTTGTTTTGTTGTAAAAGAAGAACCACATACCTCACAAGTATATGGCTTTTCGCCAGTATGTGCTTGGCTGTGTTGCAACATATTTTGTTTTGTTATAAAAGAAGAGCCACATACTTCACAAATATATGGTTTCTCTCCAGTATGTTTTTGCACGTGTTTCATCAGCATATCTTTCCGTGTAAAAGTAAAACCACATACTTCACATGAATATGGTTTCTCACCCATATGCATTCGCATGTGTTGCAACATATAGTTTTGTTGTAAAAGAAAAGCCGCATACTTCACAAGAATATGGTTTTTTCTCCAGTATGTGTTTCCATGTGTTTTAACATCTTGTTTCCATGTGAATAAAGCCACATACTACACAAGCATATGGTTTTTTTCACTAGCATCTGTTACAACATAGTATCTTTCCATATAAAAGAAATCCACATACTTCACAAATATATTGTTCCTCTTAAGTATGTTGTTGCAAGTGTTTCAGTGTTTTGTTTCACAAGAATTTTGTTTTTTCTCATGTGTTCGCATATGAATAACCACATTATTTGGAAAACAAGGAAAAACAAGAATATGAATACCAATAAGTCTGTTAGTCATATGCAAGACTATGTACATTAGACGCATGCATTAGTGACAAGCATAAACACTAATGTTCAACTAAACAAAATAATAAGAGAAAATACATATTTGGAGAGGAATGTACAATGACAAGAAAATATTTTCTCTAATATATAATCCAAAATTTGGATTTGATGAAAGAAAAACATCTGTATTATCCAAAGTGGTTTTACATAAACATCTTTAACATTCTAATAATTACATTTTGTACAACATGTCACCAATAAAATGTACACCAGTTCAATCCAATGATACTTGTTTTTCTCAAGATTGCAGGATTCTCTGTAAAATTTTAAAAGTTAAAATATCTTTAATGTCAAGAAAACATTAATTCATGCAGTTTCTGTAAAATTAAAACAAGTGAAATATCTTAAATGCATCGTCATATTTTGTAAATAAATTTTTGAGGATTAAAATTATTACACATAATATTTTACCTTAATTACTTTATTTATTTAATCAGTTTGCATGTAAAGAAATATTCAGTAATTTATTGAAACTCGTTTCCTCATTTTTCGTTGAAAGAATGCATAAAATTGTGGTGAAAGCAATGACGGTCGAAGGGATATTTAAAAGCAATTATGATTGCCAGATGTAAAGTGACTAAAGTTGAACGTGAATATTAAAAACTACATTCAGTAATTTATTGAAACTTGTTTCCTTATATTTATGGTCTAAGGAAGGCATAAAAGCAATTCGGGTTAGAAAAAGACTTGTAAGCAATGACAGTTGAAAGAAGAAGTAAAAGCAGTTATGGTTTTCAGGAGATGCAATGTGACTTAAGTTGAACGAGTTTTCCTCATGAATATTATGCAAATATTTCAGTGGCATTGTGACAAACTTTATTTAAACATCATGTTAAATGTTAATAATGCAAGCATCAGCTGGATGGATTGAGAAAGCAGAGTTGAAGTAATAAGTGCATTGTGGCAGGATTTCTCTGCACAACACAGGTGATGCGTTCATGATCTGCCAACAAAAAAGTGAATGAGCGGAAAGTTTTGTCGATATAAAAACTGTTTATTAACAACATTAATCTGGGCCATTCGTTAGAATGAAACACCTGGTCTTGCAGATGTATGCATTTTCTAATAAATATAACCAGAAAAGTTGGAACACATTAATTATTTCTGAGTATTCCTGTATCAGACTGAGTAAGAGAATATGAGGGACAGCAAAAACAAATACTTTAAGTAATTACTAGGGCTAGGACAACAGCATATTCTTTTCATTTATTTTTTGACTCTCGAGTATATATCTGTTGATATCTTATATGCTTTTATATAGAATGATATGATTCTCAATGATTAATTGTGTCTCACTCTGTCGGATATATACTTGCATCAAAACAATGATAAGAATATTCTGTTGTCATAGGCCTAGTCATTACTCTTGCTGGCGAAAAGCAGGCCTGTAAAGTTTGGGATAGAGGGGGGGCTATTTCAAATTACACCAGTGTAGTTTTCATTTTTCAATTTGGACCCAATAGTATTTTAATGGATAAAACCCAAAATGAGAAATCTTTAATATTTTTTAATTTCTTTATTTGTCAAGTTTCAAGTTCATGTATTAAAAGTTGATTGAGTATTTCGGTAGAGATTGTTTTGTGCATATACAAACACGGACAAGGTATATATTTGTATATATAAGATTTGTAAAACAAGTTGTAGTTAAATAGGTCCTCAAGAAAAATAGTTTTATCTATAATTCTCAAACAAGCTGCAGTATTGGTAGACTACAATAAATATTTTAATCCTACCCCAGTCAAATTTCAATCTTCAATAACGAAGGCATCTGTGATTTTTTGTTATTGTTTTTCTACACTTTTACCCTCCTACCACAAAAAGAGTGTGTGCTTAGTGGATCTCTTGGACTTTAAGGGGTCAAACAATGGACAAGTTAGGAATGGCATATGACGTCTCCAAACTATATTTGTACAACGTATATAAAAAAGGTTCCATTGCATTATATACTTAGTAATCAGTGAAAATCATCTATTGATTAGACCATTATCTGATTTTGGATGATTTTTAAAGACAGACTCTGTTACGAAAATCACAAATACTCCACAAAACTGTCGGTCACGATTATTGTGGAACATAGAGCTATGTAAAAGAATAATGGCCATATTTAAAGGAATTTCAATAATTTTAAATAATATTATATTATAATAGTATTTATATTATTTAAAATTATTTAAAGGAATTTCAATAATTTTAAATAATATTATAATAAATTGTGGGTATATGGTTAGAAAAGAAGAAAAAAAAAAGAAAGAAACGTACCGGGCGTATCTGCATCGCTCTTTGGGAAAGAGGAAGGAAAGTATGGCCAGCACATTTGTATATGCAAAGGGCATCTTGGGAAGGCAGAGCATGATGGGAGAAGCTATTTTTTCCCCCTGTCTCTTCCTTTTTTGTCTAGATAGGAGGATATAAAAGCAGGGAAAAATTCCCTCGGGCAGCAGAGAGAAAAGAGTCGTGAGCATCTCTTGAAAAGTATTTCGTGTTGCTGACGTTCAGATTGTGCAGTGTGACATTGGTGATGAGAGGCCAGGTGTGGTCGATTGGAAAAGAAGAGGGCAGAAACGTGCTGTTGTCAAGAGAGTGACTCACTCCTTCCCGAACCCCAGAACCGAATCCTGATTATAACGCTAGATTTATTCACCAACATACAGTGCCATACAAGATGGTAGACTTTGATGTAATTTTTTAGGTGAGAGGCAGACAGACAACTATTGATGCCAGTGGTGATCTCAAACCCGGCGGTTGTTTGCTTGCAAAGACAAATTCTTTTTTTTTATTTCTTTAATTTTGTTTTCCTAAACCAAAAACACTTCATATATAATATTTGTAAAAGGAATTGTAGTTAAATCGCTCGTCAAGAAAAATAGTTTTGTCTAGAATTCTCAAACAAGCTGCAGTATTGATAGACTATATTAAATATTTTAATCCTACCACATGTGGCCTGGGGAGTTGGGGGTTAAGTGGCAAATAAATTTTCCATACAAACCTTACCTTTTTTTTTTACATGGGGGGGTCACCACTTATCAAGGCCCGAAGGCAACTCAGGAATAAGGGTTATTGCGTGTACAGTAATCAATGAGATAGTATTGTAGTAATCATTAGTATTGGGGTTTTGATAGAGTGTCTTACTTAAGGGGGCGGTTTGTCAGGAGTTTGTTTATTTTGGACTTGAAGATGTCCAAGTTGTAGTCAGGCTGGAAACAGGTAAGCGGCAGAGAGTTCCACTGGCGTGCAGTTCTAAGAAAGAAGCTTTGCTCATGGAATCTAGGTTTGGATTTACATATCCATTTATTCACATGATGAACATTTTGATTGTGATTGTTAACCCAACTTTCATTAATCAAACGCAAGTTTTTACAAATGAAC
The DNA here is from genome assembly GCF_053919585.1 of Euprymna scolopes. Classification (NCBI taxonomy): domain Eukaryota; kingdom Metazoa; phylum Mollusca; class Cephalopoda; order Sepiida; family Sepiolidae; genus Euprymna; species Euprymna scolopes. The sequence continues at coordinate 48,689,456 of NC_136526.1, read as the reverse complement.
ATTTTAATGATGAAAATTTAACTTTTGTATTCTTGTGTAAAATGTTTTGTCTAAAAGTTCGTTTTTGCAAATTTTTATTATAAACTCATTTTATATTTCTACCTATTGACACTTTTATTTTTTCAATGTTTCATTTATTTCTACATTTATGTCCGTGAATATCTTTCATTCTCTTCATTTGCTAAAGCATAACATTCATACAACACCACATTATGTTGGAATTTTATCACGTTTGTTATATACCGTTTTACATGTTAGCATGTGTTAAGTTGATAATAACGAAATATGTATATAAAGAAGAATTTATAATGTCCATAGAAGATTCATAGAAGAAAATAAAATGTTTTGTTGACACAACATGACAGGAAATTTAAAATTGTTACATGCAAAGACGATTAAGCATCGTTATGAATGGTTGTTCCCAGTAAAACAATGTTTATTTTTCATTATTAGTATTATTGGTAAAAATGGCCCTTTATTCCCTTTTTTAACTGTTTCCATATATTCTAATACCGGCTTTCTGCGTGTCAACCAAGCCAAAATGCCATAATGGCTTTTGAGTGACTTTTCTACCATGATGCCTGTGGGTGAAACATGATTTATTTATCTGGACGATTGTTCCCAGACTATCAAATCTTATGAGGTTATTAATAAAATATGTCACTCATATTATTTGGAATGCTGCATGTCTATTATTTGCCATTGTCCCCAACCATTTAGTTGCATCATGACATATTTTTGGCTTGTTCTTTGGTCCTATACATATATAGCTGATATCCTTATTGTAAAGATTACTTAGACAAAACAACTGATTTGTATCGCATAAGCTTTATTGTATAAGTTCTTTTTCATGCTTAAGAAACGTAAATATTATTGAAAGTAGAATATAGCATGCATACTTCGTAAAACTATAAAGGATCTATGTTAGTGCAGACTTCTCCACAGGATTGAATAATGCACCAAGGAATTATCACCACCCTCTGCCTAGTTATGAAGAGATTTTTGCTAAACTCAACAAAGGAAACTTTTTCTAAATTTGATTTAAGTGATGCTTATTTACAAATACTGGTGGACGACGAGTACTACTTGAATTTTATATTACAGTTAACCAATAATATTCTACATACCTTCAGTGCACAGAATGCTGCAATGGGTGTATTGTCCTGTCCCTTATTCTATGTACTGAAGATATTGCCTACAGCAACTGGTCTTGGATCCCTTGTTACTTGAATTTGAAAATTTACATACTTCAGACATACAGATCATCTTTATCGGCTCTTAAGATTCACATCACTTATTTTTTTCATGTTATTAAAGGGTTGTTTTTGATACCATACTCAACCTGCAAATGACACATGACATCAGTACATGGACATGCATCTTGCCAAAATTCAAAGACGTACAAATATATCCCTGCATATCTTGGTACATGCAGTACTCCAGACACTCAGTTCAGTCATGTTTATATTGATTTCATTAGGGATTAAATATGGTAATACGACTATCATCTGGCTTCCAAAGGGATGATAGAACCTTTCCATCACCAACTGAAACCTGCATTGTGTGTTTATCCTGACCAATAGAGATGGAGGAAGTTTGTACCAAATGCTCTACTTGGTTGTCATGCAGCTATTAAGCCAGATCTTGATTACTCTCCAACTGGACTAGCCTTAGGTAACAAACCATTAAACCTAAGGATGTTCATAAGCTTCTCTCACTCAACCTTACACTGGTTGTTATTGCAAGCTTTCTATGCAATGACAAATTATTCAGTCTTGACATTGATGGCAAAAGGGAAACTGTATCCATAGAAAGAATAAAAAGGCATTTGAAGACAAAAAAAAGCCCATATTTCTTGTACATACACATTGCATCAACGCACCCTTCCACTAATAAAAGTGCATACATTTCCCAAACACAATTGTACCACCATTACGTGTAGTTGATGGTGAGGCCTTCAAATCTATTATATGATTTCTGCTTACCAAAATACTTTTATCTTGAAAAATAATTTTCCCTGAAAAGTTAACAAATACATATTTGTTTTTGCAACAACAGAAACGTTTTTGCTGGTTAATAAACTGGAAAATAACTTGTGTTTGTACCAGGGGGGGGGGGGTTATATTATCTACACAACAGAAAAAGTAAAAAAATAAAAAAAATGGTTGAATGTGATTCAAAATTTAAATCACTCATTTCGAAAGCGAAAAGAAGATAGTGTTTGGTGTTTTGTTTTCCCATCGTGTATTTCTAGAAAACAGCTTTGAATAGCAGCCATTTTAAAGAAGAGATTCGCAATTAAAAATAATTTTATCTAAAAAGTTAACAAATAATTTTTCTGCCTAAAATATTGTTCACTGCGAGTATACACATTGTTTTATTACAAAGAAAAATCTCTAAATTGATTTTTTAATCTTGTATTTTTGTTATTTATAACTGCTATATCTACCAAAGCACTACCTTATTTTTCTGTTAGCTTTTCTCCAAACCACATAAATAATAGATACAATTTTTTTTTTTTTTGAGAAATGTTGCTGTGTGCGATTTAGTTATATACTGACTGATCGATACTGACTAATGCACTTACATGTATCGTTGAGTTCATTTGTTCCGTAAAGAACTACGTCAACCCCTTTAAGCACCTAAATAATACTTACAATAAAAGATTTATCTTTTTTGAAGGAATGTTGCTGTGGACGATTTGGTTACATACTGACTGAGTATATTTGTTCCTTAAAGAGTACAACACATTCACGTTGACACACCAGTTCTCACCAGATCACTGAAGTTAAGCAACGTTGAGCCTGGCCAGTACCAGATGGGTGACCATTTGGGAAGACAAGGCGCTGTATGTACCTTCTGGGAAGGTTGGGCGTGGGGCCAGCACCCTCACCCTGTAAAAAGAACTCCTCGCTACAAAAACATCTACAAAAGTTGTAGATGGCCTATGCCCCTCCAAGGCTATGGGTCCTTAAAGAACTACTTCAACCCCTTTGATAATCACCGTCAGTTAGCAGAAAGATCCTTGAAAGCTATAAAGAAATACGACCCCTCTCTCTCTCTATCTGTCGTGTCCCTTCCCACTAGATGGCCAATCAGCAACAGTCTTTTACTGAAGATAACGACTCAAAAACTTTCAGTAACCCAAAGTGCTTTACAACTGTACCTTTACTCATTTGAACAGTGTCAAACTTTTCTTTAACTTATACCAAACGATAGTTAATTGAATAAACACTTTTGTTGTTGTTGTTGTTGTTGTTGTTGTTATAAAAACATTTTCTTCTTCCTTTCATGTGTTTGTTGAACCATCATCTTTATACAAGTATGCTGAACATTATGTGGCCATTTGATGATTAGTAAATACAAGACAATTTCTAGAAACGATTGTTTATATTAACTATATTATGAAATTATTAGAAGTCAACTCAAATAAAAATAAATCATCTACTCGCTGATGGATATCTGGTATTCACTTATTTAAAACTAAAGCTTCAATACTAAAATAATTTTTGGTGCTGTTTTAAAATTAAATTAAAAGCTATTTCGCTGTGGTTGTTCATAACACCTAATGATAAAAACCATCATCGTTATACAAGTATGCCAGACAATATGTGGCCTTTTGAGGATTAGTAAACACAAGACAATTTTTAGAAACAGTTGCAATCATTTTTTTTTCATGTTAGCTTTATTATGAACTGATTAGAGATTAACTTAAAAAAAAACAACAAAATGGACATTTACTCGGTGATGATATCTGGTATTTACTTATTTATGAGTAAAATTTCAATACGAAAATAATTTTTGGTTGATTCATTTAAAATAAAAAAGGGGAGATAACTGCATATTTGTTGTTCATAACATCTAATGATAAGAACCATCATGTTTATACAAGTATGCCAGACAAAATGTGGCCTTTTGAGGATTAGTAAATACAAGACAATTTTTAGAAACAGTTGTAATCAAATTTTATTTTATATTAGTTTATTATGAAATTATTAGAGGTCAACTCAAATTAAAAAAATCAAGAAAAAAAGAACATTTACTCGGTGTTGATACCTGGTATAAAATTTCAATGCTAAATTAATTTTTGGTTGATTTATTTAAAATAAAAAGGGGGAGATAATTGCATATTTCACCGTTTTCAGAAGTTCACTGAAAACACTTTATAATTGGAATATTCATTATCTAATAAAATTACTTTTTTTTTTTCTAAATGGGATTTTATTGTTATTATTTTTATTACTCATACAGAGGAGATAACACATTGAAATAATGACGTTATTTATTAACCCATTCTAAACATGGGGAAGCGAGGGCGTTTTGTAACTATTAGGTACATTCACCTAACAATTTAGTAAACTAAACTTACTGTAAAACTTTAATTTTATGGAAAATACCACAAAAAATAGCACATTTTTTTCTGCATATATGCACTTTGTAAAATTTAACCATTCTTAGCAATACTAATTTAGAACATTACTTATTATTATTATTATTATTATTATTATTATTTACAAAAACTTGAAAAAAAAAACAAATGTGTCATATTTTTTTTTTACAGTTTTTGCAGTTAAAATAAGGGGAATGTGAAACAAAAAACAGTTTTACAATATTTCACATATGTTAAAAAAACCCATCAAATTCAAACAACATAATAAGTATGAATTCAATAGATAATATTGCCGAAACATTTATTTTTAAATCAGTGACAATCGTAAAAGATTGTGCAGGTTTAAAGTATATTTGGTGCTAATGCATAGAGTTATCCACGCTATTTTTTAAATCGTATTTCCACATTTAATTAAAGGTTTATTATCATTTTTTTTATTCAATTGTAAGGTTAAAGTACAGAATAGGTACAAAACACCCTCCACTCCCTATGTTAAGAATGGCTTTTTGAATAATAACGTTATTATTTCAGCATGGATCAATAAGTGCATGAGTACTGTATATTTTAAATAAAGTACAATTTAAAAAGAATGTAACTATATTTGATAAAACAAAAAACAAAATGTAAATATGTTTGAAAAATATATAAACAAAAATATCTTTATTAATAATTAGCTTGCCTAAATATATAAGCAAACACTTTTGAAGAATAGCAGAAGTATAGCATCTATTTTGAGCTTCCATACTTCAATTGATAGATCTGCCGCCATATTTAAAAATTAAGGTCTGGTTTCATGCACAATTACATTATTATTATTATTAGGTAAATGTGAAGTTTAGTGGCGTCAATTATTTGATAGACAAAAAATTATAAAAAACTATTTATTTTTATATAAACACAAATTAGACTCAAATACTGAAATAAAACCAGAAAAAAATTCATGTTTATTATTTTTTCATCATTTTTATTAAACGAAATGTGCAACATTCGCGGCTGCCGTATTGCTTTTAAAATGTGGCCTTCTTACTGTTTCATAGATAGGCCCTTTTAAGGCCAAATTTGGCCGTTTTATGCTCTTTTGTTTGTTTTTGGCCGCAAATTTGGCCTTAAAAAGGCTATCTATCAAACAGTAGAAAGGCCAAATTCTAATAGCAATACGACGGCCTCGAATGTCGTACATTTAATCTAATAAAAATAATGAAAAAATGGTACTAGTGCACTTATTGATCCGTGCTGAAATAATAACGTTATTATCTAAAAAGCCATTCTTAACATGAGGAGGGGACGGTGTTTTGTACATATTCTGTACTTTAACCTTACAATTTTATTAAAAAAAAACATATAATAAAACCTTAATTAAATGTGGAAATACGATTTAAAAAAATAGCTGTGATTAGTAAGTGCATTATTAGTGCCGGTAAATGTGAAGTTTAGTGGCGTAAATTATTTGATAGACTGTAGCAGACACAAATGGACCCCTTTTCTTCTCGCGCATTCGCTTCCTCTGAGTGAGTGATGAGGCGCTAGACTGTCCAATCTGAGGACTTGCGCACGAATACAAATTGACCCCTAGGGACCAGACAGCTTCCGGTCCCAGAAGAAAACTCTCTCTTACGCTACCAGCCTTCGTCGGTGCTAGACGCCTGTTCTCTTCGCTGCTCCTACTAAAGGTATTGACGACAGCCGCGGGTTGTAACTACCTCGTAAGGCAGTGGAGACCCGACTCTACTTTCTTCCTTCAGTACGCTTTGCAAATAAACCTTTCCCTTGTTATGTTGAAGAAGTTGTTTGTCATTGTTCATAGAATTGTGTTATGTTATTTTATTTTATTAGGGAAATTCCTAAAAATGGTGACTCCGTCGTGATAACACATTTCCGAACAGACACTTCTTTCGCTTTTTAACAGGGTAAGGCGCGCATTTTAAAAACCAGCACATGGTTTCCAACCACACTCATAAACAGACAACGGATTCGGGAGAGCACATTTAAAACTTAAAAAAAAAAAAGACGTTATTTCCCTCTCTTCCTTATCGTTTTTTTCCGTTATATATATATATATATATATATATATATATATATATATATATTATAAACTAAGGAGCATAAAAAAAAACAAAAAAAAAACAAAGAAAAAACACCCTTTTCTTTCACAACGGCGGGCTACACATAAAAAAAAGAACGCCAACCTACAAAAAGAGGTGACACTTTCTTGGTGTACGAAAAAGAAAAAACTCGACAAAAAAACTCAACAAAAAAAAAAAAAAAAAAAAAAAAAAAAAGAACTTTCACAAAGTTTTTCCGCATTAGCACTCTTCGGCCAAAATGTAAGTACTTAAAGAGTTCATTTATCTTCAGGTTCACACACATTTATAAAAAAAAAAAAAAAAAAAAAAAAAAAACCCATATTGTCCACATTTTTTTTTGCTTCACGGCTCTTCCTGATATAATTTTGTTTTAGCTTTATTTCATGGTAATTTTGTTTCTTTCTTCTCCTCCCCCATTAGCCTGTTAAATTTTTTTTTTTTTTTTTTGTATTGTCTCTGTTTAAAGATTTTCTCCATATTTCTCCTTTCTTCTCCACGTGGTCCATATTCGGCGTCCTTTCAGATTTCGGATACATTATATATATATATATTTTTTTTAAAAATGTTTGGTATCTACTTTCGGTAGTGACGATGACAACGTTGCCTGCCTTCGCTGGGGACGTCCGGGTCTGGTTTGCTCAACTCGAGTCTTATTTTGCGGCGAACAACGTGTCAGAGCAAACGAAGCTGCACATTTTATTCAGTGCCTTCCCCGCGTCATTGACTCCTGCGGTCAAGGACTTAATAACGGACACCCCGTTAAACTCCACTTACGATAGCATAAAACGGGAGGTGCTACTACGGACGTCCGTGTCGGCGGAAAAGCGTTTTCAAACGCTGGTCCATGACGAGCACTTAGGTGACCGCAGGCCGACGGAACTACTCCGTAGTATGAGGGAACTGGCAGAGGACGTCCCTCCTGACAGTGCCTTAATTAAGCAGCTCTTTTTCTCAAGGCTGCCGGCGCAGGTAAAGGCCATACTTGCGCCAATGTTTGAAAAACACACCGTCGATGTAGTAGCAGCATCGGCGGACAAGGTCATGGACTTTGTGAGGGGGCCTACCACCGCGGCGATTCCACAACAGCCTGCTGAGGTACCCGCAGGCACCGCAAATGTAAGACAGGATGCTACATCGGTGGCTATACTAACGGCCATCGAACGCCTCACTAGAGAGGTGAGCAAGCTCAATATGGGCAGGTCGCACTCACCCAGACGCCGCTACAAAAGCCGCTCATCTTCCCCGCACCACCGTCGCCGTGCAAACATGCCGGGACTATGTTTTTATCATAGTCGCTATGGCGCTGAAGCACGGAATTGTAAAATGCCCTGCACTTTTAACAACCAGGGAAACTAAATTGTGGAAAGACGAGCACGGCAAACTTTCCACAAAATGCAAATAACCGTGCCTATTTCGTCACTGACGTAAAATCTCAAGCACGTTGCTTGGTAGACACTGGCGCTGTTTGTAGTATATGGCCACTTAGGCTACTTAAAGAAAGGCCACCAGTGTCATTGATAACACTGCAAGCGGTGAACCATTCACCTATCCCCACGTACGGTCAAATTTCACGTTCTCTGGACTTGAATTTACGGAGAGACTTTACGTGGGTTTTCACTGTAGCAGATCTACCGTACCCCATACTAGGCGCGGATTTCTTGCATAATTTTAATTTAATGGTCGACATGCGCAGACGCCGGCTGATAGACGCTAGCACGGAACTTTCCGTCCCTGGCTCGTTATCTAATGCCCCATCTATCAGCCCGGTATTTTTCATTGCCGCTGCAAATGACCCATACCATGAGGTGCTACACTCCTACCCGGAGTTAACCAATTTAAATTTTGTGGTGAGCAAACCCACGCACACCACAAAACATCATATTGAGACCACAGGTGCTCCTGTGTATTCACGCCCTCGTCGCCTTCCTGTGGATAAACTTAAAGCAGCGAAGGCAGAATTTAATCATATGCTACAGTTGGGAATTATACGCCCCTCGTCCAGTCCTTGGGCTTCCCCTCTGCATATGGTTCCAAAACGAGACGGAGATTGGCGTCCAACTGGGGACTATAGACGACTCAATGCCATGACGGTACCTGATCGTTACCCAATCCCGCATATTCAGGACTTTGCTTCCTCTCTGCATGGCTGTAAGACTTTCTCTAAGCTAGATCTGGTTAAGGCTTACCATCAGATCCCGGTGAATCCGGCCGACATACCCAAGACTGCGGTTACAACCCCATTTGGAGCGTTTGAATTTCTTACTATGCCTTTCGGCCTACGTAACGCTGCCAGTACTTTTCAGCGCTTTATGGATGAAATAGTGCGTGATTTAGATTTCGTCTATAACTATATAGATGACATTCTTGTGGCTAGTGCCTCACCTGAGGAACACGTCACTCACCTCCGCCTACTTTTTGAACGGTTTCAGCAATACCAAGTGAGGATTAACCCTGGTAAGTGCGTTTTCGGTGTTACGTCACTAGTTTTCCTGGGCCACATTATCAGCCCAGACAGTATATCTCCGTTGCCGGAAAAGGTGAAGGCTCTACAAGACCTTCAACCGCCCACTTCACTTCGCCAACTTAGGCACTTCCTTGGTCTGTTGAATTACTACAGACGCTTTATCCCACACTGTGCGGATCTCTTAGCTCCTCTTTCCGACCTGTTACGTAACAGGAAGAAGAAAAACGAGCAGATCTCACTTAATGAGATCCAACTTAAAGCATTTGCGGAAGTGAAAAATAAACTAGCGACGACATCTTTGCTGGCACATCCTGTACCCGATGCCCAGTTTTCACTGGTCGTTGATGCATCGGGCACAGCTGTAGGTGCAGTGCTGCAACAGCAGCACCAACAACAGTTACAACCTCTAGCATACTTTTCGCGACAGCTGAAACCGGCCGAACAACGTTACAGCACGTTTGGCCGCGAACTACTGGCAATGTACCTCGCAGTGAAACACTTCCAACATTCACTCGAGGGCCGACAATTTGTGATCTACACCGATCACCGTCCGCTTACATACGCACTGCGTGCTAAGCCGGACAAATATTCTCCCCGCGAAACACGTCATTTGGACTTTGTTTCGCAGTTTACTAGTGATATCCGACATATCGCGGGTGAGCAGAACGCAGCAGCAGACGCATTGTCTCGCCTGCCCATCAATTCTCTGTCCTCACCATCGGATATCGATTTGCGACAGATGGCCTTAGACCAGCCAAGTCTGGACACGTTGGATCCATCGTCACCTGAATTCGCGACTTGCAAATTCGCATATCTGCCTGTGCCTACTTCTGACACGCAGATCATCTGTGACACCTCAACGGATTCACCTCGACCATTCGTTCCAACGACCCACCGTAGAGTTGTTTTCGACACTCTACACAACCTGGCACACCCCGGACGCAAAGCCACAGTAAAGCTGATTACAGCTAGATTTTTCTGGCCTAACATGAGGCGTGACATCATTGCTTGGTCACGTTCCTGTGTATCCTGCCAAAAATCAAAGGTGCACGAGCATATCCGCGCACCCCTTGGAACATTCAGCACCCCAGACGCTCGGTTTAGCCATGTTCACATTGACTTGGTTGGACCATGGCCGGTCAGTCAGGGATTCACTTATCTCCTGACCTGCATAGACCGTTTCACACGGTGGCCAGAAGCCATCCCACTTAGTGACATTTCGGCTGAATCTGTAGCGCGAGCCCTTATATCAGGCTGGATATCGCGCTACGGAGTTCCCACTACAATCACCACTGATCGTGGTGCACAATTCGAATCCCACCTATTCCGGGAACTGTCCAAGATCCTCGGGATCACTCGCATTCGGACAACAAGCTATCACCCTGCTTCAAATGGGATGATAGAACGCTTCCATCGCCAATTGAAAGCTGCATTACGCGCTTACCCTGATCAACAGCGATGGAGCGAGTACATACCGGTCATCCTTCTTGGCTGTCGGGCATCAATCAAGGAGGACCTGGGATATTCCGCAGCCGAACTGGTCTATGGAGCACCTCTATCGTTGCCAGGTCAGATGCTGACCCCGATAGAGGATATATCAACTGACACAGCTCTATATGTCAACAGACTACGAGCTTATCTCAGTAAGCTACCGCCGATGCACCCTAGGGAACAGACCATTAAATCTTTGGTTCCGAAGGACATAGCGACATGGACTCACGTATTCCTTAGAAAGGACGCAGTAAAAGCCCCCCTAACTCCACCTTACACTGGCCCTTATCGCGTGCTTTCACGCACTGATAAAACTTTTATCCTAGACATTAGTGGTAAAAAAGAGACAGTATCGGTAGATAGGGTAAAAAGAGCCTTTCTGGACACATTAACACCTGAGCCACACATTCCTCCAACATACACACAGCATAATCATACACCTGAGGTAAATGTTCCACGTGAGAACAATTATGTGACCACTACACGTAGTGGTCGACGGGTACATTGGCCGAAGAGACTTTGCAAAACAGTGTATTTCTGTTGAAAAAGAACATTTTTTCTTCTCTCCTTTTTAGAGCAGAACGTTTTGTGCAAATATTCCAACTTTTCACAGAAAAGTAAGAACATTTTTTTTCTGCAAGAAAATAACCTAAAGAGACGGACATTTCTTATTGTATTTTTCTTCCTGCTATTTGTTATGCTACCTTTCTCTCTGTCGGCTTTCAGCCTAAGCAGGGGGTTATGTAGCAGACACAAATGGACCCCTTTTCTTCTCGCGCATTCGCTTCCTCTGAGTGAGTGATGAGGCGCTAGACTGTCCAATCTGAGGACTTGCGCACGAATACAAATTGACCCCTAGGGACCAGACAGCTTCCGGTCCCAGAAGAAAACTCTCTCTTACGCTACCAGCCTTCGTCGGTGCTAGACGCCTGTTCTCTTCGCTGCTCCTACTAAAGGTATTGACGACAGCCGCGGGTTGTAACTACCTCGTAAGGCAGTGGAGACCCGACTCTACTTTCTTCCTTCAGTACGCTTTGCAAATAAACCTTTCCCTTGTTATGTTGAAGAAGTTGTTTGTCATTGTTCATAGAATTGTGTTATGTTATTTTATTTTATTAGGGAAATTCCCTAAAAGACAAAAGATTATTTAAAAAAAAACTATTTATTTTTATATAAAATAATATTAGACCCAAATACCAGAAAAAAATCCATGTTTATTATTTTTTTATCACTTTTATTAAACAAAATGTACCACATTCGAGGCCGCCGTGTTGCTTTTAAAATTTGGTCGTCTTACTGTTTGACAAATTGGCCTTTTTAAGGCCAAATTTGGCCGTTTTATGCTCTTTCATGGACCATGTTTTTGACCGCCATATATTTTTTTTTTTGTAATGAAGGCGTGTAAAAAAAAAAAAAAAAAAAAATTTGGCCTTAAGAAGGCCCTGTCAACCAGTATAAAGGCGAAATTTTAATAGCAATACGACGGCCTCGAATGTCGTACATTTTAGTCTAATAAAATTAATGAAAAAATAATAAATGAATTTTTTTTCTGGTTTGAGTCTAATGTGTTTTATATAAAAATAGTTTTTATAATTTTTTGTCCATCAAATAATTTCCGCCGCCAAACTGCACGTTTACCTATTATTACTATTCATTAATTATTTATTCAGTATTATTATTTATTTACTTATATATTTATTTGCTGCAGCAAATTGAATTATCTCGGCCATCTCCCGATAACGGCGAAATATGCAATTATCTCCCTTGTTTATTGTTCTAACGTAGTTTAATTGTCAACAAGCAACCAATTTTTCGCTATAATCAACCGAATTCGCATGAAATTGTCAGAGATTAAATTTTTAATTATATATTTTTTTTAAGTTAAATTTATCTAATCCCAATTACACACATTTTCTTTCTAAAATTTCTTTCCACATGGGTGTGATATATATTTTTTAAATTAATAAAAACATATTTACAAAAAAGTTGAAATAATTCAAATAATATTTTTTACTTACGTTTATTGAATGTTCTTTTGCTTGACTTGTTTCATCGAAACATTCGTTGATGTTTTAAGGGTTGAGTGTGTGTTTTTTGTTTGTTTGTTTTTACTTTAAAAGGCAGAATTAAGTGAATCTTTTAATGTTATCGTTGTTAAATTTAAATTTATAACTCTAGCTGAGAGCTCTCTCATGACTTACATGCTGAGCATGAAAAAGAAGTAGTCGGCACATGCGCAATCAACCCAAACGAGTCTCTCTCTCTCTCTCTCTCTCTCTCTCTCTCTCTCTCTCTCTCAAGTTGTTTTTGTTGTTGTTGTTTTTGCTTTATTATTATTATTATTATTATTATTATTATTATTATTATTATTACAATAATAATAATAATAATAATAATAATAATAATAATAATAATAATAATAATAATAAAAAAGCGGAAAAAGATTGAGAGTTAAAAAATCAAGGATCACACTGAATACGATTGATTTTATAAATGTGAATATTTTTATCCCTTTTAAAATTAATGGATACGTATTGTATTTAAAAAAAAAATCATGTTATTATATTTAAAAAAAAGAAAAGGAAGTTAAATTAGATTAAACACCGCCAAAAAATGGCCGAAAAATAAAGTTGTTGTTTTTTAAAACGAAATTACATTTATTAAAGTCCATTATTTCTGAGTAACTTTTTTTTCAGAAAACCCTGAATTTTATCATATAGGAAGCAGAATAATGTAAAACTTTTTCTACTATTTTTAATTAAATTTTAAATGTTAAATTTTCCCCAAAAGTTAACAATTGATATTTTTTGTCTTGCACAAAAAACGTATATAAATATTTAAAAAAAAAAAAAAAAGAAAGGTTTTTGAAATAATTAATTAATTTATTTGTTGTCTAACTAAGATTTAGGGTGATTTTCTATGAGAATATGCAAAAATATTATAATATAAGTACCTGCATTTCAAATTCGCACTAGAAGAAGGTAAATATCGAATTCATTAATACGGACTTCAGGGGCCTTTTTTTTTTTCTTTTTTTTCGTAATGTTCCTGTAAAATTGGTAAAACTTGCGAAGAACGCTCTGTTTTACAGTTGTCTTAAAAACGGAACGAAAATTTAAATTTCGTTCCGTTTTAATCTTTTTTTTTTTTAAATTTGCATGCGCCCCAAAAAATCGGAAATAATTGATAAAATAATAAAAATCAAGTAAAAAAAGAATTAGATATCACGACCATCGATATGTGCACAAATTGCAAATATAAGAATTTTTATGCAGTAGTAAAATTTAGGGAACAAGAAGATTTAAGTAGGAGGTTTCTCGAGTGTACACATAGATTCGAAAAAGTTGTCACAAAACAAATATAGAACAAATAAATGTTATCAAAGGCAAGTACTTTTCTACCGAACTAGATATTATTTTAGTGTTTTTATTTAATGTAACATGGTTATTCATAGTGTTTACTGATGTATTGGAAAATTTAAAATGGCGGCCGACTCTCTTTCTCTCTCTCTGTCTCTGTCTCTGTCTCTCTCTCTCTCTCTCTCTCTCACTCTCTCTCTCTCTCTCTCTCTCTCTCTCTCTCTCTCTCTCTCTCTCTCTCTCTCTCTGAGACGGTACGTTTGGGGAAAAAAAAACAAAAAAAAAAAACAGTCAAAATACTGTTAAAAACCCGCCGAATATATGTCAGCCTACGTCACGGTAACATATATTGAGCGAGTTTCTAACAGTATTTTGTCTGTTTTTTTTTTTATTTATAAACCATTTTCCCAAACTTACCACCTCAAAGAGAGAGTCGGCTGCCATTTTTAAATTTTCCAATACATCTGTAAATACTGTGTTTTTCGAGCTGAATAAACATGTTACATTAAATATAAACACTAAAAACATATACCTACAGTTAGGTAGAAAAGTAACTTATCGTGCTTTTGATAACATTTATTTGTTCTATATTTGTTTCGTGACAACTTTTTTGAATCTATGTGTATATTTAAACAAACCCGGTTTCTCATATTGTACAAAACGGTCATATGTCCGAAGGGCCAAATTCCGAAAGCTGTTCTTTACATGGTGAGCTTGGGGGATGTCTATTCCGAAAGCCGTTCTTAAGATAAGGAGGTTAGAAAGCATACCTTAATTTTTTAATGTTATAAATGTTAATTTTTCAATGTTATTAAATGTTGTGTCGCGGCTTGGCCGCTAACAAACAACAACAACAACAACAACGACGGCATTACAAACGACCAGCAATTAATAGACTCTACCAAAATCAGCAGTAGCAAGTAAACAACAACAACAACAACGACGGCATTACAAACGACCAGCAATTAATAGACTCTACCAAAATCAGCAGTAGCAAGTAAACAACAACAACAACAACGACGGCATTACAAACGACCAGCAATTAATAGACTCTACCAAAATCAGCAGTAGCAAGTAAACAACAACAACAACAACGACGGCATTACAAACGACCAGCAATTAATAGACTCTACCAAAATCAGCAGTAGCAAGTAAACAACAACAACAACAACGACAGCATTACAAACGAACAGCAATTAATAGACTCTACCGAAATCAGCAGTAGCAAGTAAACAACAACAACAACAACAGCGCGACAGACGACAACCAATTGAGGGCCTTTCGCCAAAATCATCAGCAGCAGCAATGTCGGCGGCTGTCACGTGATTTCAGGGCCCCGTTGTAGAAAAGAAATTTAAAAAAAACATCTTTTCTACAACAATAACAAAAACAACAAACTTTAATTTCCTGGAAAAAACTTTGAAATACAAACAACGAAATCCTTCAGCATCGACTGCTCGTAAAGAACACATCCGGGAATTAATATTAACTGTTGTTTATAAATAGAAACAATTTCCTGCCCGTCCCCGGTATCTAGCAGCCCTCTGAATATTTTCGGCGATATTTTCGCCGCTCGTTGGCTTGGTTTTTTCGGCAAAGCTCTGCACTTGCTCACGGTTCCCTAACCGTTCGACGCTCGCGCAATCACTGTGACTCCAGTCTCACCACTGTAGCAGTCCAGTCCACCACCACTACAGTGGCTCCGGTCTCCACGCCGTAGAAGTCCACTACCACTACAGTGGCTCCGGTCTCCACGCCGTAGAAGTCCACTACCACTACAGTGGCTCCGGTCTCCACGCCGTAGAAGTCCACATCATCACCACGACTCTGGCCTCCATGTCGTCTGTACCTTTCATACACTGACTTCTTCCTTCAGTGTCAGTCCGATCCGAGCGTCCGTCCGTACTTGATGAACACTGAACCCTCAGTGTTGCTAATTCGTTCGTCTGTACCTTTCATACACTGACTCCTCCTTCAGTGTCAGTCCGATCCGAGCGTCCGTCCGTACTTGATGAACACTGAACCCTCAGTGTTGCTAATTCGTTCGTCTGTACCTCTCATACACTGACTTCTTCCTTCAGTGTCAGTCCGATCCGAACGTCCGTCCGTACTTGATGAACACTGAACCCTCAGTGTTGCTAATTCGTTCGTCTGTACCTCTCATACACTGACTTCTTCCTTCAGTGTCAGTCCGATCCGAGCGTCCGTCCGTACTTGATGAACGCTGAACCCTCAGCGTTGCTAATTCGTTCGTCTGTACCTCTCATACACTGACTTCTTCCTTCAGTGTCAGTCCGATCCGAGCGTCCGTCCGTACTTGATGAACACTGAACCCTCAGTGTTTGCTAATTCGTTCGTCTGTACCTCTCATACACTGACTTCTTCCTTCAGTGTCAGTCCGATCCGAGCGCCCGTCCGTACCTAGTGGATGCTGAAAACTCAGTGTTGCCAATTGTCCGTCCGTTCCTCTCATAGCCTGAGGCTAACGTATCAGTAACATCTCAGTCGGACCCAAGTCAAACAATCACCCGCATCAGTTACCACGCCGATTCCTCCGACGTCATTCCAGCTTACGGCGAACCGACAAGCATCACCCTTACCGAATACACCGGCGACGGATCCCGGACCAGCATCGCCCAGTGAACAAATTTGCATTTGCCACCCTTTCGTTTGTTTAAATAAAAGGCGAATCTTCGTCTTTAAACTAAACCACCAGAGTTTGTCATTTCTTCTTTGTCCTGTTGTTTCATTCCTTGTCCTTGTGTCTGATATATATTTAGTTGCACGGTCAGTTGGCTAACCACCTTCAGGCCTCCCCGCAACAAGTGGTGACCCCGACGTGATACTACAGACACAGGCTTGGAAAAATAGACAGGCAGAGAAGATGGCAGAAAGCACAGAGCCGGAGATTAACTTTTCTGCCCCGCTGGTCCAGTTACCGCCTTACAATCCAGTGAACCCCAGGAGTTGGTTCATCCAGCTCGAAGCAATTTTTGCAGCCCGGAGGGTCGTTCGCCAGGACTCGAAATACGCCTCAGTGGTGCAGGCACTACCTCCATCTATGGTAGAAGAAGTAGAGGACATCCTCCTCAACACTCCAGAGCAACTCCCATATACCTGCCTTAAGGAAGCAATCCTCAAGCGAACCGGCCGTTCAGACGAGGATCTCATCAGAGACCTATTTTCGAATGTGACTCTCGGGGACAGAACCCCATCCCAGCTCCTGCGACTGATGAAGAGCCGACTCGGCAACAACAGCATGGCAGAGCCCATTCTCCGCGGTCTTTGGTTGGATCGGCTTCCGCAAAACATTACCCAGGTCCTGGCACTAGTACCCGTAGAGACGCCCCTGGAAATAGTGGCAGACTCGGCCGACAAAGTATACTCACAGGCACACCAACGGATACATCATGTCGAGAGTGACCCCGGGCACCGCTCACGACGATTGGAAGACGAACTTACTCGACTGCGAGCAGAGCTGAGAGAGCTCAAACTCTCCCTACGCCAGAGACAACGTAGCCCAATACCCCACACCCGGAACCGAAGCCGTACCCGCTCCCCAAGCCGAGGACAAAGGAACCTCCCAGGCACATGTTGGTACCACCAATCCTTCGGTGACCGGGCCCAAAAATGCCAACCTCCTTGCAATTACAATAAGGCCCAGGGAAACGAATAAACCGACAGACAGCGACGACTACTCCTGTCGGGACACATCCACACAGTCGTCTTTTCTATGTGTGGGACCGTAATAACAGTCTCAAATTCTTAGTGGACACCGGCGCCGCTATCAGTGTTATACCACCCACCAACAGACCCACCCTGAAACCCACCTCCTTTCAACTTCGAGCAGCAAATGGATCAACCATACAAACCTTCGGCAACAAGGAACTAACCCTCAACCTCAACCTCAGGCGGGATTTCAAATGGTCATTTACATTGGCCGATGTGAAAACACCATTACTCGGTGCCGATTTCCTGG
Organism: Euprymna scolopes; assembly: GCF_053919585.1. Lineage (NCBI taxonomy): Eukaryota > Metazoa > Mollusca > Cephalopoda > Sepiida > Sepiolidae > Euprymna > Euprymna scolopes. The sequence continues at coordinate 48,671,689 of NC_136526.1, read as the reverse complement.
CCTATTACAACCTGTCCGTCCACATGAGGACAAGGACCCTGTCTGACGGCGTGACCTCGATAAAAATCATAGGAACCCCTTCAAGCCTCAACACGACGGGAATCAGCGTGGCAACACAACACGATCCACGGTACGCAACCATCCTGCACCGGTACAAGGACCTAACTCAGCCCATTAAATCTACCGATGCAGGGGAACACCAGACGCAACACCACATTAAGACGACCGGACAACCAGCATTTTCCCGACCCAGAAGACTACCTCCACACAAACTAGCTTACGCCAAGAAAGCATTTGAAGAGATGTTGGCGGACAACACCATCCGCCCATCGGACAGCCCATATGCTTCACCACTGCACCTGGTACCCAAACCGAACGGCGAGTTCCGTATATGCGTGGACTATCGGAAACTAAATTCATCCACGGTCCCCGACCGGTACCCCGTTCCTCACATCCATGACTTCGCCGCCGGCCTACAGGGAGCCAGAATTTTTTCGAAAATAGACCTGACTAAGGCCTACTATCAGGTCCCAGTGGCCTCAGAGGACATCCCAAAGACAGCAGTGACAACTCCCTTTGGACTCTTTGAGTTTACCAAAATGCCTTTCGGATTACGCAACGCAGCCCAAACATTTCAGAGACTCATAGACGAAGTCTTGCGTGGACTACCTTACGTCTATGCTTACATTGACGACATCCTGGTGGCTAGCAGAGATGCTGACCTACACGAGAAACATCTGGATGAAGTGTTCCGCCGCCTAGCACATTACGGCCTCCGGATCAACCCAGACAAATGCGAATTCGGAGCACAACACATTGACTTTTTAGGCCATCACACCGACGCTCGTGGAATCACCCCTCTGCCAGAGAAAGTAGAAGCTATCCAGAATTTTCCGGTACCCACATCAATCAAGCAGCTGCGACGTTTCCTGGGAATGATAAATTTTTACCGAAGATTCATCCCAGGATGCTCAAGTCTCCTCACCCCTCTGACGAATATCATACAGAGAAAAAACAAACCCATCTCTCTGGAAGGCGACCAGCTGAAGTCCTTCCACACAGCAAAAGCATCACTGGCTAACTTCACGAAATTAGCACACCTTGACCAGGACGTCCGAACGCGGATATTCCTCACGACAGACGCTTCAGACACTGGAGTCGGGGCCGTGGTAGAACAAGAAATCGATAATCAGCGAAGTCCAATCGCATTCTTCTCAGCTAAATTATCGTCGGCACAGTCGAGGTACAGCACCTTCTCAAAAGAACTCCTGGCAATATACCTTGCTATCAAGCACTTCCGGCACCTATTGGAAGGAAGACATTTCACGGTTCTTACAGATCACAAACCGTTAACAACCTCCCTGTCAAACAACTCTGACAAGTATTCGACACGCGAAATCAGGCATTTGGACTACATTTCGCAGTTCACGTCCGACATCCAATACGTGAAAGGAAGAGACAATGCTGTTGCCGACGCCCTGTCCCGCTCTGACGTCAACTCTATTGAAGACGGCCCACTCAGCCAAGAGATGATAGCGACAGCTCAGGAATCCGACACAACCCTCCCTGAGGCCTTAGAAAACACATCTCTGCAACTAAAGGAATTTCCGGCACCGTTCAGCAGTAAGACCTTGTACTGCGACACAAAGTTGAGCAATCCCAGGCCCTACGTACCACCGGCACTAAGGAAACAAATCTTCAACCACTTTCATGGATTATCACACCCCAGCAAACGGGCAACCGTTAAACTTATCGCTGACCGTTTCGTCTGGCCTAACATGAACTTCGATGTCCGGAACTGGGTAGCGACTTGCCTTGAGTGTCAGAAATGCAAAGTCCAACGACACACGAAATCTCCACCAGGCACATTCAACAACCCTGACGCACGATTTAGCCATATTCATGTCGACATCGTCGGACCCCTCCCGATGTGCCAGGACTTTCAATACCTCCTCACCATAGTCGACCGATTCTCCAGGTGGCCAGTAGCAGTACCCATCAGTGACACCTCTGCTAACACTGTAGCAAAGACAGTACTGCGAGAATGGATAGCCATCTTCGGCGTACCCGGTATCATTACCACAGACCGAGGTGCGCAGTTCCAATCCTCACTTTTCCAAGGATTTACGCAGATGCTCGGCGTTAAACATATAAAAACCACCGCCTATCACCCATGCGCCAACGGTCTCGTCGAACGATTTCATCGAACACTCAAAGTTTCTCTATCTACGAAACACCCCACTAACAACTGGGTGGATGAACTCCCCCTAATACTCCTATCTATCCGGAACTCTCTCAAAGAGGATTTGGAATGTTCACCAGCGGAAATAGTATTTGGCACACCACTCTCCTTGCCCGGTCAATTTTTCGATGATACGAAGCTTGACCTCACTGCTACAAACTCTTTCACCCAAGAACTACGCCATAAAATGGCCCAGTTAAAGTACTCACAGCCAAGGCAACCCACACCAAACACCCACGTTCCACAACAGCTCCGGGATTGCGAATTTATTTTCATCCGTAATGACGCGGTCAAGAAGCCCCTGACACCGACATACCAGGGTCCCTTTAGAGTCCAGAAACGCTCGGACAAGCACCTCACCATCGAGCGAGGAAATCGAACAGACACCGTCTCGATCGATAGAGTAAAACCTGCTCGACTAGAGAAATCCATACACGAGCCTGAACGCAGCTCAATCCATAGAGATCCCCCATCTGCACCAGAAAGCATCCGGGTACAACCTGCTCCACCAGAGCCAGCAGCGGATCATGAAGCACACACCATCCCACCAAGAAAAACCCGTGTAGGAAGGAAAGTCACCTTCCCAGAAAAATACAAATCGTACATTTACTTTAATTGATAACGATCAATTATCCAGGGAGGGGGCCTTGTCGCGGCTTGGCCGCTAACAAACAACAACAACAACAACGACGGCATTACAAACGACCAGCAATTAATAGACTCTACCAAAATCAGCAGTAGCAAGTAAACAACAACAACAACAACGACGGCATTACAAACGACCAGCAATTAATAGACTCTACCAAAATCAGCAGTAGCAAGTAAACAACAACAACAACAACGACGGCATTACAAACGACCAGCAATTAATAGACTCTACCAAAATCAGCAGTAGCAAGTAAACAACAACAACAACAACGACAGCATTACAAACGAACAGCAATAAATAGATTCTACCGAAATCAGCAGTAGCAAGTAAACAACAACAACAACAACAGCGCGACAGACGACAACCAATTGAGGGCCTTTCGCCAAAATCATCAGCAGCAGCAATGTCGGCGGCTGTCACGTGATTTCAGGGCCCCGTTGTAGAAAAGAAATTTAAAAAAAACATCTTTTCTACAACAATAACAAAAACAACAAACTTTAATTTCCTGGAAAAAACTTTGAAATACAAACAACGAAATCCTTCAGCATCGACTGCTCGTAAAGAACACATCCGGGAATTAATATTAACTGTTGTTTATAAATAGAAACAATTTCCTGCCCGTCCCCGGTATCTAGCAGCCCTCTGAATATTTTCGGCGATATTTTCGCCGCTCGTTGGCTTGGTTTTTTCGGCAAAGCTCTGCACTTGCTCACGGTTCCCTAACCGTTCGACGCTCGCGCAATCACTGTGACTCCAGTCTCACCACTGTAGCAGTCCAGTCCACCACCACTACAGTGGCTCCGGTCTCCACGCCGTAGAAGTCCACTACCACTACAGTGGCTCCGGTCTCCACGCCGTAGAAGTCCACTACCACTACAGTGGCTCCGGTCTCCACGCCGTAGAAGTCCACATCATCACCACGACTCTGGCCTCCATGTCGTCTGTACCTTTCATACACTGACTTCTTCCTTCAGTGTCAGTCCGATCCGAGCGTCCGTCCGTACTTGATGAACACTGAACCCTCAGTGTTGCTAATTCGTTCGTCTGTACCTTTCATACACTGACTCCTCCTTCAGTGTCAGTCCGATCCGAGCGTCCGTCCGTACTTGATGAACACTGAACCCTCAGTGTTGCTAATTCGTTCGTCTGTACCTCTCATACACTGACTTCTTCCTTCAGTGTCAGTCCGATCCGAACGTCCGTCCGTACTTGATGAACACTGAACCCTCAGTGTTGCTAATTCGTTCGTCTGTACCTCTCATACACTGACTTCTTCCTTCAGTGTCAGTCCGATCCGAGCGTCCGTCCGTACTTGATGAACGCTGAACCCTCAGCGTTGCTAATTCGTTCGTCTGTACCTCTCATACACTGACTTCTTCCTTCAGTGTCAGTCCGATCCGAGCGTCCGTCCGTACTTGATGAACACTGAACCCTCAGTGTTTGCTAATTCGTTCGTCTGTACCTCTCATACACTGACTTCTTCCTTCAGTGTCAGTCCGATCCGAGCGCCCGTCCGTACCTAGTGGATGCTGAAAACTCAGTGTTGCCAATTGTCCGTCCGTTCCTCTCATAGCCTGAGGCTAACGTATCAGTAACATCTCAGTCGGACCCAAGTCAAACAATCACCCGCATCAGTTACCACGCCGATTCCTCCGACGTCATTCCAGCTTACGGCGAACCGACAAGCATCCCCCTTACCGAATACACCGGCGACGGATCCCGGACCAGCATCGCCCAGTGAACAAATTTGCATTTGCCACCCTTTCGTTTGTTTAAATAAAAGGCGAATCTTCGTCTTTAAACTAAACCACCAGAGTTTGTCATTTCTTCTTTGTCCTGTTGTTTCATTCCTTGTCCTTGTGTCTGATATATATTTAGTTGCACGGTCAGTTGGCTAACCACCTTCAGGCCTCCCCGCAACAGTTGTTTTTTTTTTTAAATGTTATTAAATGTTATTTCGTTGTAAGCATATCTGAAAACCTATAAAGTCGACGCTGTTTTACAACTAGTCACTGTGCAGAGAGAGACGACTCTCTTTTATTAAGAAATTCGTTGATTTTTTAATCTCATAATTTAGGACGCTCTATTCTACGATATTTTTTTATTAAATCAAAACATTAAAAAAAAAAAAGTTGCAACGAATTTGTTTTTTATGTAATAAAGTTGATAACATTAATAAAACAAAATGTAGTTTTTACGCGACTATTAACAGAAAACCAACGAACCCACGATGTTTTCATTAGATGAAAATTTAAAAAAACAACAAAAAAAAAGAAGCTGCGTCAACTTTTTTTTTATCAAAAAGTAAATGTTATGGTAAGGTTTTTAAAAAATTAGTATTTAACCTTAAAAAATACAAAGAATAAAATTCTTTAATAAAACAAGGATGAAACTTAAAACTACGTTGAAAACTCCTCTACAACTATCGTGACATTTTCATTTTTTTAGGTACTTGTACAGTTTAGTTAAGACAGTAAAAAAAGAAAATGCCGAAAAAAGTTTAAATTGTATGTATCCGTTATGGAACGAAGTTCTGCGGAAAAAAAATTCACTTAATTTCATCAAGTAGTTTTTTTTTTTTTTTTTTTACAGCGGAAAAACACGTTTTTATGAGAGCGCATTGAAGGCAGCCATCTTGGATTTTAAAAAAATTGTTTGAATTTTAGAAATGCCAAAGGGAGATAACTCCAGTTAAAGCACTGACACCCCTTCCCATCTTTAATACTAGCTTTTCTTCCTAAAAATCGAACATTTTGCTCGGTATCATAACAAATTGTTTTTTCGCTGTAAAATGAAAACAACTTGATGAAAGTAAGTGAATTTTATTTTCGGAGAACTTCGTCCCATAACGTATACATACAATTGAAACTTTTTTCCATATTTTCATTTTTTTAATGTCTTGACTAAACTGTACAAGTACCGTTTTTTATAACGTTAAAAACTAGATGTTGGTGTTTTTATTATAAGCTTTGTTACAGTAAAAAAATTAAAAAAAAGTCACCGCAATTTTAAAAGTTTCATCCGTGTTTTATTAAAGAGTTTCATTTTTTTGTATTTATGCTAAGGGTGATTCTTTTTTTGGGACGCCAGGACGCCAACTCGCCAAAAAATACGCCACGGACCAAATTTCATTCCGTCATAAAAACAACTTTCTACAGGAAAAAAACAACAACAACTTATTTTTACATTTTTATCTCGTGAATAAACATGAAATTACATATTAAAAAACGCGTTTCGTTTAAGAAAAATAAAAATAAAAGGAGCTCTGAACTTCATACCAGATGTATAATTTGGATTATAAAAAAAAAATAATAAACGCGGTTTTTCCTATATATGTTTATGCTTATTTGCTAGGTAAATGTCTGAACATTCTTGTAAAAATAAACTTTATTCAATTTTATCCTTAAAAAAAAAAAATAATTCATGAGTACGCCAAACAGATTTATCAAAAAAAAAATAGTTTTGTTGTAAAATCGAAATCATTGACTTTAACTCCGTTGTTGGGTATTAAAAATAATAAACGCGGTTTTTAATATATAATTTCATGTTTATTCGCGAGATAAAAGTGTAAAAATAAGTTTGTTTTGTTTTTTTTTAATGTAAAATGCTGTTTTTATGACGGAATAAATTTGGCCCGTTGCGTGGCGTCCTTTTTGGCGAGCTGGCGTCCCAAAAAAGAATCGCCGTTTTTGCTAACAACTGACGGGGAGTTCCAGTTGTAATAAATAATGCAATTATTTTCTAAAAACTTAGACCAATTAAGCAAAACTCGATTTTTGATAATTGTCTTTGAAAACTGTTTTCATTAATAATTAATTTTCTGCCTAATTTTTTCGTAAGTTTTTATATGTTCGTTACTGCAAATAGATAATTAAGCAGATATCATTAGTTTTACTTGAAATTCAATATTTCTTGTTTCAAATTTCGCTCTAATAACGAAAAAGCACAAAAAAATTAACATTAAAAAATTAAATTAAATTTTCTAATCTAAAAACAGTAATATGAGTGTAGGTAAAACAAAAAACAAACAAAACAAAAAACGGGTGCGTGTTTTGCATGGAACGATTGATCCGGATACCGGAAGTAAGTTGAACAATAGGAACGGTCAGTTATAATACGATACATATTGCACAAAAAAAATACGTATTAGTTTAATTTCCCAATGTAAAACAATTTGATAAATAATAATTGTTGTGGAGTGAGCATAAAAGACACGTTTACTTAGAATAAAGGCTTTAATGAACGAATTAAAAAAAAAAAAACTAGAGAGTACACAGCAAGGGGAGATAATTAGACAACACAGTAAACACAAACTACGAGAGTTTTAATATTACGACATTCTCCCTTTCTCAAAAGAATTAAAGTTATAGTATTAATTAAAGTTAATTTGTCACAGTTATTGATAACGTGATGGTTTTCGATGTTCAAGTAAGGATTGTCTTAGGGTACCTGGGCATTCAGATTTAGGAGGGGGAGTGATAATTCTGCCAGGTCCATGGAGGAAGGTTTAGGTTCAGAAACGGAAAAATCAGCATTAGCATCATCAGCATCAGCATCAATGGGCATTGGAGAAGATATCTCAGGTGTTGTATGTTGTTCTTTGGTAGAAGTTGGATTAGCTAAGTTATTCTCAGTGCAAGGATTGTTTGACTTTTCTGGATGAACCAAGGTTTCAGTTGGGATCGGCTTTTTAGATAGAGTCAAGTTTCCAATGGGAGCTAGGTCACGTAGAGAGACCGTAGACTCTCGTCCATCATTAAACTGCACGTGGGCGTACTGAGGGGTCGCTTCTAAAAGTTGTACTTCATCGACCAAAGGTTCATATTTACTATGCCGAACATGACGACGCAGTAATACAGGTCCTGGTACAGTTAGCCAAGAGGGTAGAGAATGACTACTAAGTGACTTCCGTTGGTAGGAAAATAGTCTCTCATGGGGAGTGGCATTAGTTGCAGTACACAGTAGAGATCTGATTGAATGTAATACTTTGGGAAGTACAGTCTCCCACTGTGACTCTTTGAGGTTACTAGAAGCCAATGTCATGGATATAGTTTTGCATATAACGCCATTGTTTCACTCACATTGTCCATTTCCTTGAGGGTAGTAAGGAGTAGTCTGGCTAGTTGCTATGCCTAAACTTGGAAGATACTCTCGTAGGTCTTTGGATACAAATGAAGTTCCTCGATCAAAGTGGATGTGTGAGGGTGTCCCAAACATTGTAAAAATTTGGAATAAACATTTGATTACTACATTGGTAGTTATATTTGCTGAAGAATAAAGCAGTCTCAGAAATGGGGGGGGGTCACTTCTTACACACAAAAAAGGATTATAATTTCAGTCTATGTACTGCCAAAGCGTGTACTCTCCTGCCCGATCTGGAATTGCCCAGCACCGAGAAATGAAGCTCATTTTGTAGTTTCCAGCTTCATGCGCACACAAGATTATGGGGGAACACACGTAATAAAATGCTAGCCGCCATCTTTGTTTTTCCTTTTCTCAGCCTGAGCACCCACGGTAAGACTTGTTTTTTCTTAGCTTCCTAACCACATGCCTCCCTGATTCAAGATCATATTTCATAGTCTCTCATCCACTGTGGCAGTCGCCTCTCTCTATTTGGCCTCTGAGGTGTCTCATCCTCCTCCTGTTACAGCACATTCCCCTCCATTGCTTCGCCTTCTACTGGTCTGATGTCGAGAATATGCCTCGGTACTCCGTCCACCACGATGTTGTTTCTAGTGTTCCTCCCAGTCACGGGACCTCTACTCCATTGTGTGGTGCAGCCCACCCCCGGTGGCTTCACCCATACCTCATCCCCGAGTTTAATGGTCCTTGTGGCCTCTGCCTCTCTGTTTGCCGGCTCAACCCTGGGATGTCTCTAGGAATATGCGAACGTTGAGAGTTGCGGAACCGTCTCTGGCATTTCTCCCAATCTAAGCGACATATTATACCAGTAAATGGTTTGCTCAGGTGAGGTGTCGCCTCTCTCCGCAACTGCCTTTACTGTGCGGTGGTTTCTCTCGATGATCCCGTTGCCACTGGGTCTGTAGGCAGCTCTGAAAAATTGTTGGATATTCCATCTCCTCATTACTTCCATTACTGCTACTGACTTGAATACGGTCCCGTTGTCGGTTAACAACTCTTCCATGGGACCTCGCTCCAAAAACACCTCATCGAGGATTGCCGCTATTTCATTGCCTGTTCCTCCACGTAGCTTCTTCCATAGGGCAAATCACCCGGGCCCACAGTCAATCATGGTCAGGTAAAGTCCACCCCTGTAATGGATGACATCGCATGCCAGTCTCTCCCAGGTCCCACTCACCCCCAATTGACCAGCTTCATGCGTGCTTGGAGTAGGATCAATCGACTGACATCTGTTGCATGTCCTGACCACTTGCCTCACTTGCTCCTTGGTGACACTCGGGTTGACTTTCTTCACCAAGTACCACGTCCTCTCAACCCCCATATGGTGCAGATTGTGCAGCTCTCGCATGCCAACATCATCTAGATCCGACGCAGCAACAACATCTTTCTTTGGAAAAAGCCAACTCTTCTTCACTCTCGTGAGAGCATCTGCTCGGTTCTTCTCAGAACCCACCATGTCTACGCGAAGCTTCAAACAAAACTCCTGCCTCAGCTCAGCTAGCATCCCACACCTGCGCTTCACTAATATCTCTGCTGCCTCTTTCGTTCTTATTCTTTTATCGCTTGAAATGAGGGACTTTAGCCAAGCAAACACCATGGCAGAGTCTGTTTTGATGCAGATGTCACGCAGTCCCCATTTCAAGGGCAGATTGACCCCTTTGATTACCACATCTAATTCCGCTACATTGATGTGGCTGACATCATTTTTCTTCCTTAACCAGGTCGCATCTTCTGCAACCACTCCTTCAAATTCCTAAACGACCCCTGTTGCAATGCTGCTTGCATCACACCACACAACTCCATCCAATGTTTGCAGTATGTTCCAGGTTCCCCGGACTGGGTCTTGCCGTTCTGCTTCTTTCAGGAGCTCTTCCATAATGGCGACCATTCTTCCCCCCACTTTATCATTCCATCCTCTTCCTTTGGCATGCCTCTTTATGTAGCTGAATGCTCGTCTAAGCCAGGTAGCAACAGGGTAATGTCAGATCAACTTCCCGCATAGGGAAAAAAGTTCCCGTCTGTTGAGCTCTTGCTTCAGTTGCGGGATCTCGTTCCCCCTGCAAAACTCTAGGCTGCTCGACGCACTTCGTTTCAGCCTTAGCCCTAAATCAGCCCCTACGGCTAATTTTTCAGGCGCTTTGGCGACCAACCCAAACTTCTTCAAATGAGCCACCACCTCCTTGGAAGTTACCAGAGTCTCATTCACAAGAATGTCGTCTATGTATGAACTCACTGCCCCATCTCCTTTTACCATTGTTTCCAGAATCTTCCTGAGGATAGTTGACATGATCTTGGGTGCCGAATTTAACCCGAACCCCACTCACATGAGGCAGTAGGTTTTGCCTTTGTACCAGACTAACTGGTATTTCCAGAGCTTCTTAGCGATGTGGAGTTGCAAATAGGCAGATTTTAGATCTACCAACGTAGATGCGCCATTCATCTGCCTCCATTCTCTAATGGTCTCACTGCACACATCTATGGTGTCGCCTCCAGTATGGCACTTAACATGTTGGTTCAGCTCTAAGAAATCCAGGACCGGTCTTACTTTCCCTTTAGTTGGTTGCAGAACGGCCATCAATGGCAAAATGCCCGACTCAACGTCATCCGTCCAAAGCAGCAGTATACCCTCCTCAATCCATCAGTCCACTTCTTGTTCAAACTCCTTTCTCGACCCTCCTCTAAGTGAATTAGTGTAGCATGCCACCCTGTTTGTCAGCGATGGCGCTTGATGTTTCCATGCCCACGCCACCATCCACTGCTCTCCGTCGAATTCAGCTCAGAAGTCCTGATCTTTGATCGACATTTTTCTTTCCTCCCCGGCCATGTTGGTTCCTCTGAGAGCTTGCTCTATCACTGCGCACTCAGCTAGTCTGAACCTCACATTGTTGCATGTGATGGTAATGCCTCCAACTCGGCATATAACATCCATTCCAATGATGGCTTGGACGCCAGACCCCAGATGATCGGTGACAATTGCATTGACCCTCATCCGGTGTTCAGCAATATCAATAGTGACGGTCTTCCTCCCTCGACACTTCACTCACGACCCATCGAATGCCACTACTTCACCCTTCCCTTTCCATATTCTGACCAGGGTTGTGTGCACCATGGTAGTGGTACAGCCAGTGTTGATCAGGGCCATAACTCCCCATCCTTCCACCACAATCTTCTGCTTGGGCATCTGCTGTGAGTTCGCCAATATTCCCAAATCAGGGCAGCTGCTGGCGCGTCAGCTTCCCCTTGCCAATTTCCCGAACTTGTGCATTTCACCACTAAATGGCCTCTCCGATTACATTTGTAACATACTGTCCGTTGTAAGAACTTCCTGCAGTCTCTTCTCATGTGTAGTCCCCCACATTCGAAGCATGCCACCCTAGGGTTCAGCAGACTCCTGCCCACATCCTGCTGTACCATTGCTGTTGTCCCTCCAGACTCCGTGGGCTGGGTGCTCACCAAGATCTTTGCAGTTTTGAGCAGCTCGCTCACATCCAGCGTCTCCTCTCCCGGGACCTGCTGCAAACGTTTCAATATCTCTTCCAGGAACCCGGTAACAAATGTCATTTTGACTATGTGACTTGTGGCGTGTCCTCTGATGCCCGACAACTCAACCAATCTCCTTATCTCATTTGCGTAGACATCAACAGATTCACCAGTTCACTTCTTCTTCAACTTATTAAAGGCCTCGAAAGGCCCCTCTGCAAAAGCTTCGATCAGTCGACCCTTGATGGCGTCCACGTCACCCTGTTCTCACTCGCTGAGCTCCAAATAGAGGGCCAGCGCATTCCCTTCTAGAAACAGTGATATTACTGCAGCCACATCGTCCAACTTTTGAATCCTTGCCAAAAGGTCTACTTTTTTAAGCCACGCCACCACATCACCATCGCTATTAAAAGGCTTAATCATGTTGCTTAAGCCAGCGTTGGCCATTGCCGAAATAGCTTGAAGAATAAAGCAGTCTCAGAACAGGCGGACCTCTTAAATGGGGGGGGTCACTTCTTACACATAAAAAGGATTATAATTTCAGTCTATGTACTGCCAAAGCGTGTACTCTCCTGCCCGATCTGAAATTGCCCAGCACTGAGAAATGAAGCTCATTTTGTAGTTTCCAGCTTCATGCGCACACAAGATTATGCAAGAATTCACATAATAAAATGCTGGCTGCCATCTTTGTTTTTCCTTTTCTCGGCCTGAACTCACTCGCTGAGCACCCACGGTAAGACTTTTTTTTTCTTAGCTTGCTAACCACATTTGCACAAGCAAAAGCAAATGGAAAATGTGAGTACTCGTCCACTACTACTAGTAAGTACCGGTTCTTCGATGTAGATGGAAGCAGTCCTTTGAAATCTATGTTGCGTCTGTCCATTGGCTGAGTAGCTTTGATAAGAGAGGTTGAGTTTGGTGAGTGGAACCTTTGTTTCCATCGTGCACGTATGGGGCATTCGGCGCACACTTTCTTGATTTCTTCTATTGAATAAGGAAGATTTCAAACTTTCACAAAATGTGCCATTCGTGTGATTCCCGGGTGGCAGAGAGATATGTTGATATCTAATAGTTTAGCTTTGTTGTTGATGGCTCCACAATAAGCTCATGAGAGTGTGTCAGCAGAAATGTTATTTCTTCCTGGCCAATACATGAAATCATAATCGTAGCATCCCAATTCCATTCTCCACCTTTGAATTTTATTGTTTTTAATTTTTCCGGGTCTTTTTGAATTGAACATGTAGTTCACTGCTTCTTGGTCAGTAACTATTATGAAACGCCTGGCAGATAGGTAGTGTGACCACTTTTTGATTGCTTCCACAATAGCATACGTTTCCTTTTCGTGGGAAGCATGTCTGCGTTCAGCGTGAGTAAGAGACCTCGAGAAAAAGGCAACTGGTCGACCAGCTTGATTGAGAGTGGCCACTATAGAAGTATCTGAGGCATCAGTTTCAACCACTCGGGGAAGATCTTAATTCATCAAATGGAGCAGAGCCTTTCCGATTTCGTCTTTGACGTTATTGAAGGCCTTCTTAGATTGTGTTGATGGGAAAAGAGTCATTGTTAACAAGAGGTTTTATTTTCTCAGAGAATTTAGATATCCATTGCTAATAATATGAAAATAATCCAATGACTCGGTGCATAGCAGTCTTGTCTTTTGGAAAAGGTAGTTCCTTGAGTGGTCGTAGTCGTTCACCATCTGGTTTAATTGTTCCATGCGTTATTGTGTAACCAAGGAAATCTATTAAGGTAGTTGACAATATGGACTTTGCTTCGTTGAATATTAGGTTATGGACCTGAGCAACTTTCCAAAATTTTGCAAGATTTTCGTCATGCTCTTTTTGGGTATTCCCGACTATAACTATATTGTCAACATCTGCATAAACTCTCTGCAACTTATGTTGCTTGATGATGCTGTCCATCGTTCTTTGAAAACAAGCGACACCATTAGTGACACCAAACGGAACTCTACAAAACTGGTATAATTTTCTGTTGGCCTCAAATGCAGTGTAGATTTTCTCTTCCTGTCGAATCTGGTGATACGCACTCTTTAAGTCCAGGCAGCTGTAAATTTTATATCTGGAAATTTCAGCAGCAAGATCATCAATCCTTGGTGGAGGGTAAGCGTCTAATGATGTGAATCTATTGATTGTTCGACTGTAATCAACAACCAATCTTTTTCTGTGATTATCACCAGTAACTATAAAAACTTGGGCTCTCCAAGGTGAGGCACTTTCTTCAATTACTCCTTTCCGGAGCATTTTCTCAATTTCTGACCATATAAATTGTTTCTCTTGATTTCCAAACCTCCTAGATTTAGTGGTAATAGGTTTACAGTCTGGAGAAAGGTTTGCGAAAAGAGATGGTGTTTCTACTAAAACAGACCGTACACTGCAGGAAACAGAGCTAGGAATTTGGAGACTTCCGTTATGACCACCAAAGTTAAAAGAAACACTAGAATACTGCCTCATGAAGTCTCGGCCAAGAATGACATCACTGCAAAGATCCGGTAAAATTTTAAATTTTGTGTTAGCATACCACTCACCTTGTAAATTGATGTTGACGGTGGTACGCTGTTCTTTCACTGGAACATTAAGTGACGAGGAGGCCATATGTACCCTTCCAGTAGCTGGTTGTACTTTCAATTTATTTTTCTTAACAAAGTCTTTTCATCGTCTTTTTGTCTTTGAGTTGACAACGTATGTCTAGCGAAAATTTTGTAAGAGGGTTTTATATATAAATCACTGAGACGATTCAGAGCAGAGGCGTATGTTTTATGTTCTCCGATGTATTCGTATACGTCGGGAGAAACATGATCTATCAAAATGTCTAACTTGTCAATATCAGTTGTGTTCTCGGTAGTTGTTCTTCATATGAAAGGCGATATAGTCCGAAGCCAATGTTTAAATGTTTTGTTTGCGCCGGTCGAGCTAGGAGAGATTGTAGCCCCCCCCCCAATGAACTATACTCTCTGGCGGATCAATGCTTCCCTGTAAGTTCTTCAGCCATAGACTGGCCAATCGACAGGCAGGGCGCATTGGTCCTACTGTCCCCAAAAAGAGTGCAGGGGACATCCAACAGTCAGCACAGAGCTGCGAGCGAAGACACACCTCCCTTTCCTCCTCACCCAGCACCGACAGTCCGACTTGGACCTGACTCAATAACTTTGGGCTCCACCACTATTATCCCGTTGAATAAATACTTGCAAATGTTTAATGTTAAAAAGAGTTTGTCGTTTTTATCGAGGGTTCTAAAAGATAAATAATTAGCTGGGGTACAAGTACCCCACTAAAAGATATCCAGACGATTGGGAGTTAAAAATTTGTCCATATTTTTTTTTTTTTTTTTTTTAGTTCATTAAATTGTTATGGAGTGAGAACAAAAGACATATTTACCTAGAATAAAGGCTTTAATGAACTAATAGAAAATACCTAGAGAGTACACAACAAGGGGAGATAATTAGACAGCAGAGTAAACACAAAACACAAGAGTTTTAGTATTACGCCATAAGCCTGGCAAACTCGAAAGTAAATTCAAATAAACAAAGACAATTATTTGGGGAATATCATGTATTGGATACGGTTTTTATGATGTTTGATTAAATACATGAGAAATGTCAAAATAAAACAAATTTTCGTTAAATATATTCATTAAAAAATTATTATAAAAGATCTATACAGTCTATTTTTTATGTATGTAAAAGTTTGTTAAAACAGTTAAAAAAAGGTTTATAATGTAATTGAAAAAAAAGCACCTCGTTTATATATATATATATATATATATATATATATATATATATATATATATATATATATAAAATTAAGTTTAATTTAAAAATTTCGATTTTTGGAAAACAGTCCATAGTATATATTTCATTATAAAAGTTCTATTATTGTTTGATAAAAAGAATAAAGCAGTTCATAAATCTAAAAAAAAAAAACAACAAAAAATCCCATTAAGTTCAAATAAAGACTGTTTGAATAACATTTATATAAAAAAAATAAAATGAATAAAAAAAATAGATTCATTCTATACAGTTTTGGTTATCCGTAGCTAAAAATATGTCGGACGTCACTTCCGCTAAATGGTTTTGTAAATAAAAGACGAAACTTCAACTTAACCCAAAATGTTTAAACATTTTGAGCATCGGCATTCATTTTGCCTGTACCTATTTTATGTTTAAGTTGTAAATTTATGTGGAATTAGAATTCTTCTATTGTAGAAATGATGAAGCAATTGAGTCAATTGCATCATCATTTCTGCAATAGAAGAATTGCCAATTGACATAGTACAAAATAGACTTCGTGGCTTAGTGGGGGATGCCCTTTTCTCTACCCTGCAACCTCTCTCCCACGTTGCGAGCCTATCCTTGTTTTATCGTTATTTCCATGGCAGGTGCTCGTCTGAACTCCAATCTCTGGTCCCCCCTCGCCAATCTTTCACGAAAACACCCGTCTAGCTGAATCCACTGTGAAAAATTTCCCCCACTCTTTATCTGTGCCTAAATCAAAACGTGGATTCCATGAACAAAGCTTCTTTCTTAGAACTGCACGCCTGTGGAACTCTGTTCCGTCTGCCTGCTTCCCACCTGACTACAACTTGGATGTGTTCAAGTCCAACGTTAACAAAGTCCTAATGAACCGCCCCCTTAAGTAAACACTTCATATAATCTCCACACTAACGTAATGTACTTGCAATACCCTTATCCCTGAGTGGCTTCCGGGCCTTGATAAGTGGTGACCACTGTGTAAAAAAAAAAAAGACATGGAAAGCATGTGTCAAAAACGAGTTATCAGTAGAATTTTTTTTTTCAATTAGTGCTATTTTGGACTTGGCGATTTTTGTATTTTTAAAACGGTGACCGATATGGCAGTTACCATAATGTAACTTTTGTTGGGCAGGTCACCATTTCGGCGGTTCCTTCTCTTGGGGAGTCGTAGAAATTAATAAGCAAACGGGAGTGTTGGAACGGTCTAGAAACAGACGTGGGGAAAAAATAACAAAGAAACAAGGCACTTCAAACACAAAACGTTTTTTATATACGTTTCAGCATTGAAGGGTATAGTCAGCCTGTATGTTGTATCAAGTCATAGAAAGTTCGGGATTTTTCATTTTGTGTAATAACTCTGGAGCAAATCGTCTCTCCGTCTTGATTTCAGCCGTCTTCCACCTTGAGTATTTTATATCTTCCCTTCTTTCCCCCCAAAACTGTCCTTCGTCCTGATTGGCTAAAATCTCTGATCACATAGAGAGAAAAGAAGGAACGAAGGAAAAGGGAGGGATAGAGAGAAAGAGAAATGGTGAGAGTATACTGTAATGGTAGTAGTAGTAGTCTTGGCTTCATTACACCAGCATGGGGACCCGATCGTTATTATGTGAATATTGGCTATTATAATTTCAGAAATACGAATACTACTGACATCGAAGAAGTAAGCATTTCCTCTAATTTCGAATCTCTAACAAATATGTGTAGTGAACTACTACTATGATGCTGCTACGGGATCCTTCCCTTATTTCTCTTTTTCTCCCTACTCTTCTACTTTTCCCTTCCTTTCTTCTCTCAACGTCACCAGAGGTTTCAGCCAATCGGAATAGAGGACTGTCTTGGAGGGAGATACAAAGAAGAAATCTGTCTCAAACATGCAGAAACGATAGAAGCATCAACACGTGACGGACCAGTTTCCCTGGGTAAAGACTTTTATCGAAAAAAATGTACAATCCTCGTTGTACCCCTAAATCTTGGAAATCTTTATAAAACACCCTCAATGCTAAAGTCTCGTCGCACTTAATTATAACCCGATGTTTTCTTTTCCCCAACTATTCATTTTTCAGCACTCTTGTTCTCTCTCCAATTTCGGAGTTGCCCCAAAAAGGGAACCGACCGAAATGGTGACCCTTTTTCAAACGTCGTTAAAATCTATGGTAACCGCCATATATGTACGTGCAATTTAATGGCTGCTTTGGTAGGGGTATGGTTTTGAACGCCAGTTAATCATAATAATTTTTACAATTTTCGATTTACTTTTTTATTGTGATTATAGTTACAAATTTATTTCTCTAATAAAAAAAGTGTGAAATAAAATAATACATGGAATAATTTCATCTCATATCTGAAAAACCCTACATTTCACGTAAAAATTAATTATGACAAAGATCGTGTTTACATTTTTCTGGCATGAAAAATATAAGTTTTCTGGAATTATTTCCAAGTTAAGTATTAAGTTAAAATCTTAAGATAATGAATTAATACAATAAATGTACTTAACTTTTGCTAAAAAAAGTAATACTTATCCAAAGATTTTACTGGTAGAAACGAATTTTTTTAGCGTGTCAAAAAAAAAAAAAAAAAAAAAAAAAAACTATGGCGGTCAAAATTCAAATATGCATGGAAGGACGAATTAGACATAATTTATTTCTGTATTTAACATTATTCCGGCATACTAAGCGACTTTTCTCTCTCTCTCTTTTTTCTTTTTCTTTTTGAGTTGCAGACCCCCCTATCTTCATATAAAAATGTAGGAAATCAACCAATTTTAATGAAAATGTGGGTATTTATTATTTAATGATCGTAGATTATAATGAACCCATTATTTCCAGAATATTGATTATATTACTGACAATTTATTCATTGAAAAAAAAAGTTAACACTTATTTATTAACATTTAATACAGAATTACAATTGGTTAAGAAAACAATTTATTCATTGAAAAATACACACTAAAAAATACAAACATACGTTTAAATTTATCAGATTGTCTACGTGAAATTAAAAGTTGACAAACACAAGCGCGTAGTTGGCGAGAGGAAGAGAGAGGCAGAACAGGCTGGTTTTCTTTTCAGGTCTGTGCATCCGTACTTACCGACGTGGAATGTTCGTATAATTCTTACCATGTTTTAATTAAATTATTTTCCTATGTTCCTGTTTTTTAACCTAATATTTTACTTTATTCTCTAAGATTATATGAACATTATCTTACGTTGATAATTGTACGTTGATGCGTGCAATGAAAATATTAGAATCTTACATATAAAGATCATGTTAAAAATGCAAGCGTAAAAAAAAAAGTAGAAATATTTTTTGCTATTATAATTTTTGTGTGAAAATATTAAATAAACAATGCTTAATTCAATGATAATTTTGGTAGTTTGAGAAATTAATTTTTCTTCGAGTTTATATCCATTTCGTTAATATGAACTTTAGGTGCTTTTTTTTCGTAATGTTC
Source organism: Euprymna scolopes (assembly GCF_053919585.1). Lineage (NCBI taxonomy): Eukaryota > Metazoa > Mollusca > Cephalopoda > Sepiida > Sepiolidae > Euprymna > Euprymna scolopes. Next base: position 48,652,953 of record NC_136526.1, on the reverse strand, counting down.
CTGTAAAAATTGTTTTTTTATATTGTTACAAATTACGATGCTTTATTTAAATAAACAAAGCAAAAATAAATTCTTGCGTTTTCTTTTTATTTACTACTGAAAACCATAACTTTAGTAAAGGTATTTTTTGTTTCAACAAAATAAGACATTTCCACTAAGATTTAAATAAAAATAATTGGTTCATTATATTCCGTAGTCATTTTCTGATAAATACGGAAAATTTCATTAAAATTGGTTAATTTCCTGATTTTTCGTCAATTTTTAAGTAAAAGTTTATACACTTTGATCATCGCCATTCATTTTGCACGTACCTACTAACAAAGTACAGATGAAACACAAAGCAGCAAAATAATTAACATGAACCAATGTTGCATAGGGAACATATTTAGAGCTAATGGGTACATATACAATTTGATGAGAAGAGAGCGAGACATTCATTTTACAGTCTGATGACTCTTATAACATATATTTAGAGAGGAGGGTTATCAGTTCTTTTAACACATATATTAGCGTGGGGTGTTGAGATAGGGGTTGCACATTCTTGTGAGAGTACATAATGAGGGAGACAATGTTCATGTAAATGATTTCACCTTCAATTTGACAGAAAGACAACACAAAGCAAAGTCGACTACATGATTAAAGATTTTCCCTTCGCTTCTAAAGGGACCCTTTCCGACCAACCCTGCTTGACTGCCTCCTGTCTCCAACTCTCTCTAACTGATCTTCGACTCTAGCTCCTATATTGAGAATTCATTTCTGCCATGACGTCATACATGTGTCCAAAAACGTGATCGACCCACGTGGCCTGAACATGCGTGGTTCGCACATGTTCCCAAACCACTTCTGCAGACAAAGGATTCTTACTAATCTATTTTTCGACCTAACTTATTTTTCAATATGTTTTTAATTTGCTATTGTTCGTTTTTTTTCTAGATGACCCTATTTCAATTCAGTTTTCATAAAAAGAATTGAACAATTAAAATTCCTTTTGTAGCAGTATGTCTAACTATTTTATGTGAAACTGAACAATGCGAAATTCCTTTCTGAATCTTCGCTTATCTCGGCATTGTTTCCAGTCGTCCTGGTATTCAACAATGTCGACTCAGGAGAGGTGTGGTTGGAGATTGCACAATTCTTGCAACATAAATTTCACGCCCAGGCAACCTTAAACTGGGTATCCATAGTCTGTCAAGACTGAAAGAAGCCTTCTATTCTTCTATTTAACTAGAGAGGGTGAGAACCTTAAGCGAGAGCATTTTGTGTGCATATATATCACGCATGAAGTTAATTGTTGTTGATATGAGCTCATGAGATGCACACACGTATTTAAAAAAAAAAAAATTATACACGGTGGTCACCACTTATCAAGGCCCGGAAGCCACTCAGGGATAAGGGTTATTGCAAGTACAGTACGTTAGTGTGGAGATTATATGAAGTGTTTACTTAAGAGGGCGGTTCATTAGGAATTTGTTAACGTTGGACTTGAACACATCCAAGTTGTAGTCAGGTGGGAAGCAGGCAGACGGAACAGAGTTCCACAGGCGTGCAGTTCTAAGAAAGAAGCTTTGTTCATGGAATCCACGTTTTGATTTAGACACAGATAAAGAGTGGGGGAAATTTTTCACAGTGGATTCGGCTAGACGGGTATTTTTTATGAAAGATTGGCGAAGGGGGGACCAGAGACTAGAGTTCAGATGAGCACCTGCCATGGAAATAACGATAAAACAAGGATAGGCTCGCAACGTCTCTTCTGTGGGAGAGAGGTTGCAGGGTAGAGAAAAGGGTATCCCCCACTAAGCCACAAAGTCTATTTTGTACTATGTCAAGGCAGGGTAGGCTGTTTTTAGCAGCTCCTGCCCAGATATGGCAGCAGTATGAAGACGAAATGCTTGTTGAAGTGTGTGCATGCGTGTATAAATATGAGAGTTGGTAGTATACGTTGAAAGTTCCTTGCATGTATAAGAATTGTTTTTACCTTAAGAACGTAATGCCGTGTCGACGCGTGGATGTGATTTGCATGCCACTCACATTGGAGGCTCGAATCGAAGGAAAACGCATGTTGTCAGTTTAATGTCTCGAGTGGGAAGAGAAAGAAGAGAGAGAGAAAACAGAAGAGGAAATATAGAGCGCCCCCTGTTGGGCAAAGTGGAGGTTACAACAAGGGCGACAGCCGATGCATTGTTTAAAAGATGTATGCATGGATGTGTGTGCAGTTTGCTCAAATGCATGTTACATTAAAAAGGCATGTTCCTATAAATACTGACATTTCGGTCAACTTATTCCCACTCAAATTCCAGAGAAGATTAGAGGTCATTGCCAGCGAGAATGTAATGGTAAACAACCGTTGTGATAAAGCAAAATAACTTATCAAAAGAGGCAGAGAGTTGTGAAAATTTGCGTAGACATCATTTTTATTGCATTTGTGAAATAAGTGATATAGATTTGTGTGAAACTCGTTGTTAGTATGAAAAATAATAATGATAACAAGTATAATAATAATATTATTATAATCATTATTAATTTTAACCAGCCTCTTTTGAGGACTTTTGCAAATTAATTTTCATTATCAAAACAGCCGTTTGCCAATTCATTTCTCGCTGGTAATAACCATTGGTTTTCACGGGAACTTGGGTGGCAAGGATCAGTGATATTGAGTGTGTGAAAACTGTTGGTACATATGAAATAATAATAATAATAATAATAATAATAATAATAATAATAGCTTGAAACGAAAACTAATTGTAGTAATCTATATATAGAAAAGCCAAATGTGTGTTAGTGTGTGTGTGTGTGTGTGTGTGTGTGTGTGTGTGTGTGTGTGTGTGTGTGTGTGCATTTTTTTGTATGTCCACCAAATGCTTTTTTCCGGGTGCTTCTCGGGTTGGTCGCTCATTCTTATAATTTTTTATATGCTACCGAGATGATAATATCTATCACTTATGAAACAACATTGTAAATATCTTTAATTTCAGCCACTTTTATTTTACAACAAAATCTGTGAATTTGGTTTTCTCTGCTATTGCTACTGCTATGCCATGAGATTTGACTTGGAAAACCACCTTCATTTTTTAACGCTTATTTTCCACTCTTTTCAAGTCGCTCCCTTCATGGCATCATACTATGTCATCAGACTATTAACCTCGAGGCTTCAGGTGCGAGCCTACCTCCCCACAAAACTTTTTTTTGTTTTTGTTTTTGTTCGTTTTTTTAATATTTAAACAGAGTTTTGTTTTGACCTATCCCCCCCCCATCGGGTTCGAGCCTACCTTCCTACCAAAACTTTTTTTCTTTTTTGATCTACCCCCCACCCAACACACACACCTACAAACACCCGGGCAACACCGGGTACCCCTGCTAGTCATGAATACATCGAAGAGTTCCATCGATTAGGTGTTGACTTTCTAAGCAGAAAATGGTTTGGAACAGTCGCCATAAAATCATCAATATCGATTTTTTTTCATTGAAAAAATACTCAACTGATGCACTTGCAGTGTTTGGTAATGTGTAGTTTAGCGTCGTCAATTATCTAACAAACAAAATATTCTAAAAACTATTTATTTTATATAAAACACATTATTATGCACTAAGGCAGAAAAAACCCCAGAAAAAATGTCATTTTTATAATTTTTTAATTTTTATTAGATTAATGTACGACATTCGAGGCCGCCATATTGCTTTTAAAATTTGGCCTTTCTAAGGTTTGACATATTGCCCTTTTTAATGCCAAATTTGGCCTTTTTTACGCCCTTTTTAATGCCAAATTTGGTCTTTTTTTACGCCCTTTTATGAACCATGTTTTTGGTCGCCATATATATTTTTAGAATTAAAGAGTGTATAAAAGGTTACATTTGACCTTAAAAAGGAAATCTGTTAAACCTTAGAAAGGCTAAATTTTAAAAGCAATCCGGCGACCTTGAATGTCGTTCATTTAGTCTAGTAAAATAATGATGAAAAAGTAATAAAAAAAGTTTTTTTTTGTCTTTATTTCAGCCATTGGGTCTAATAATGTGTTTTATATAGGTGCATACAAATTTAATGCCAATGCTCAAAATGTATAAACATTTCGACCCAGGAAATTAACCAATTTTAATTAAATTTCCAATATCTATCAAATTATGAGGACGGTATATAATGAACTCATTACTTTTATTTAAACCTCAGTGGAAATTTATTATTTTGTAAAAACAAAACTATCTTTAATAAAGTTATGGTTTTCAGTAGTAAAAATTTTTTTTTTTTTAATAAAAATAAAGCATATTAAATTATAACAATTAAAAAAATTATAACTTTTACAGAAACATTACAAAAAGCCATTAAAATCTAGATTAATGAATTCAATATAACTCTAAGAAAAATTTATTTCTCGAACTGTCGATATTATAATTGAATTAAGCATTGTTTATTTAATATTTTCACACACACAAAAAAAATTATAATTGCAAAAAATATTTCTTTTTTTTTAATTACAGGTTTCGCATAATTTTTACATGTAAGATTTTAATATTTTCCTTGCGTGCATGAATGTGAAACTTTCAGTGTAACATAATTTTTATATAATTTTGAAATTTATTTCAAAAGCAGGAACGTAGAAAAATAATTAAATTAAAAAGTGGTAAAAATTATACAAATGTTCAGGATAGGAATGTACAAATACATGGCTGGTGGGGGGGGGGCAAAAAACAACACCCCTACCTCCGTTTAACTACCTGCCGTCATTTTCAGACAGCCTTTCAACTGTCTCAGATTCTGGGCTTCCTTATAATCGATCTTTAGAGACTTCAGTTTTGTTAACATTCTGCAATGCGAGAATCTCTCGCTTTTAGGGGCTAATTAAGCTATTTTATGTATAAAGAAGGTATTATTATTATTATTATTATTATTATTATTATTATTATTATTATTATTATTATTTAATTCAATATCTTAGGACTTTACTAATTATTAATGAAATAGACCCAGGAAACTAATATTTATTTTTCTAAGGATTTTTACAATCAATGTCGGAATTAGCATACCGACGAGTAGGGGGGAGGAGAAGAAAAGACGGTTTAAGTCTTGCAACAAAATGTCGACGTTGCTTACAAGTAGTCTTTCCTTGTAAAAGTAACAAATGGGTAACGATGGTCGAAGTGTAATTTGTCTAAAAGATTACAACAACTACTCACCCCACTGTCGGCCACCCCTTTTTATCTACTCCAACTCTCAGTCAACAAGATTCACGCGTGATTGAAATGTCTATTTAACTTGTAAGGAATAGGCACTCAGGTTCTTTTATTAACGAACCACCGGCCGTGTTGGTCTAGGTGTATCAGAATTTTTGTAGGAATGTTTGACACCTCTAACACGAAACTGCGAATAAAATATAAAAAAAAAACCTCGTAATTTCTCTTTTAAAGGTGGGTTGTTTATTTTCTTTATGGATTATACTTCCAAAATAAACTATTAAAGTTGTATAAAAAGTAATAGAAATATTTTTAAAAAAATAGTAATGGAATTAATTGAATGTTACGAGTTCAGTATTTTTCAATTTTTAAACTTTAAAAATCTATCAAAATTTTTCTATTGATTCTATTTTTACGATATTTTCAGGGTCAATGTGAAATTTTATGCTCTTTCCAATAAACTGAATATAATATTTTAGACAAACGTTTTTTTTTTAAATTCACGCCCCCCCCCTTTTCAAATGTCTATTAAAAAGTAAATAATTAATTCATGTACCAAAGCTTTATATATCACAAATTGAAGATAAAAGATCAATAAATAATATATTCAAATTTAAAAAAAAAAAAAAAGTAGTCACAGCTACCAGCAGTTCTTTCTTCCCCACCGACCTACCCTCGGCAAGTCAACCAATTAAAAATTCTCACATCAATTTATTCAACTTCAAAATTTAGCTAAATTGGTTAGCTCGCGGTGAAAACAGTTTTTTTTTTTTTTTTCACGTGTAAAAATATTTTTTTCCTTTAAGAAATTAACTTTAGTCTTTAATCTTTCAAATACAATCAAAAAGTAATCGGAAACCTACAAAAAAAAAAAAAATATGATAAGTCGGTTTTCAAAACTACGTCCCCCTATCTTTATTCGGCCATTTTTGGCCACACTTTGTTTTAGATAAAATAAATAGGTTTTATAATTTTTTTGTCTGTCACATAATTTACGCCGCTAAACTACACATTTACCCAATATTTACCTTTCCGCATGCCCGTATTTCTTCTTCAATTTAATTTCATTTCCAGAAAAATCATCGTCTTCTCACTCAAGCACAACACAAATTTTAGTTTTTATCTTTATTCTCACTCATATTAAAAGTTGTCACTTTATTTTTCGTGTGTGTGTGTTTACATTAAATATATTAGGTGCTTTCTTTTATTATTAAAAAAATAACAATTACTTTTTTAAAAATTTAATTCAATACATAATACTAAAATAACAAAATAAAAACAAAACTTGAATTCACAAAAGATGGAAAATTTTTTTCCATTTTCTGCGAACTTGCTTTTCCTGTCGCCATTTTAAACTGTTGACTTCGACCCATCAAAGTCATCTCGTTTAAATTATCTTTATAATCGTAAATTTGTTAAAAGCAGATTTCCAAACAAAAAGTAAGTATTACTTGAATTTGATTGCTTTTAGATGCTCTTTTTTATTTCTGAGGCGCGTTCAAATCAGTATCTTTCACTTTGGTTTTGATATAGAAATGAGCCAATATTCTATGTTTGCAAAAAAAAAAAAAAAACAAAAAAAACGAAGACTAGTAAGATTATCTCCAATAATGTTTTTTGTTTTTTTTTTGTAAGTTTCTTATTTATTTTATTTTTTTTTTTGGGGGGGGGGTTCTAATGCACTTACTGATCCGCGCTATTTTTTTAAATCGTATTTCCAAGTTTAATTAACGTTTTATTTTGTGGAAACTTTCTCCACTGAAAGGTAGAGGTTAACAAGGATTTTGCAACAATGGTTTGTTGCGACCTGTGACTAGGTAAAAATTGTAGAACCTTATCGGTCTGGTAATAAGGGTAACGATTCAATTTCCTTCAACTCCAATCCCAAACTAAACATCACAACCAAAATTCAGTTTACTCCATCATTCTTATAATTCAGTTAGCCAATCAAATAAGTTAAACGTAACAACTACCAATATAAAAAGAGTAGGCACCGCCAAAAATGGCCGAAAAATCAAGTTGTTGTTGTTTTTTAAAACGAAATTACATTTATTAAAATCCATTATTTCTGAGTAACTTTTTTTTCCAGAAAGATAAAACCCTGAATTTTTTCATATAGAAAGCAGAATAATGTAAAACTTTTTCTACTATTTTTAATTAAATTTTAAATGTTAAATTTTCCCCAAAAGTTAACAATTGGCGTTTTTTGTTTTGCACAAAAAACGTATATAAATAGTTAAAAAATAGAAGGTTTTTGAAAGAATTAATTTGTTTATTTTTTGTCTAACTAAGATTTAGGGTGATTTTCTATGAGAATATGCAAATATATTATAATATAATTACCTGGATTTCAAATAATTCCACCTAATCATATAGGCAACCAGTTACTTCGCGTCGATTTGAGACAATGTTTACATTCGTACTTGATAAAAAGCAAACTACGGAAGACCAAAAAGCCCCCAAAAACTTATTTTTCAGTGACGAAAATTTCAATGTACTATTAACGATGAGGCTGGCCAGTACCAGATGGGTGACCATTTGTATGAGTTTAGTTTTTAATGTGTATGTGTGTGGGGGCCAGGCTCTCCAAAATGGGGAGGGGGGCAATTTACAGCAGAATAAAAAAAATATTAGTCGAAAGGCGGCAAACGTTTCCAAACTTGATCGAAAAAATAATGATATTTTTAATACAAAGGGCACAATATTTATCGAATTTTTTTTTGTATCGATTCTTCAAAGCATGCCCTGTTTAATAATGGTCATGCATTATTCAACTCGCTAAAAAGAAATTGCTAATTTATTTATCAAAGATTTTAAAATGGCTTTTATCGTATAAATATTAAAAAAATTTTTTTTTTGTTTTGCTTAACTTAAATTAATTATTTTACTTAACATATTCACCGAATTTCACACTTCAAAACTCAAAAGCGGGATAATTAAACACAATCGAAGTTCTGATATTCAGACATCAAAATAAGGTACGCGAACAAGTTTTTTTTTTTTTTTTTAATCTATAATCCCGTCCCTTACAACAACATAATATGTTTTGTTCAGTTTCAGATGATTATTTTAAGCATATTTGGAACCCCCTCAAAACAAGGGGGGGGGGGTTGTAAGCAAAAAAATATAAATATATAATGTTTATGAAAAATAAATACACTGTAATAAAGTTCATTCTTCTCTTAATAATCGCTGAAAATTTCGTATTGATTGGATAATTACCTGATTTTTGGTAGATTTTTAAAAAGACGGTCCATCAAAAAGTACTTACCTGCTCTCCCAGTTTTGGTGGTGCCTAAAAAAGAGTCATCACCCACACAAAAGATTTCTGGTGCCACTCTTCCTGAGAGTCGTAGGTAAGTGCTTCAAGTTTTCTCAATAATTTATATACTTTTTTATTCAATTGTAAGGTTAAAGTATAGAATGGATACAAAACACCTTCCCCTCCCCATGTTAAGAATGGCTTTTTACATATGAACGTTATTATTTCAGCACGGATCAATAAGTGCACTAGTACCTTTTTTTTTTTTGCCTTGAAAACGATTGAAGTATCACAGTGATAATTATTTGGTGAATTTCTATATGTATTTTATTTATTTTTGACTTTTGAGCCATTATTGATGATCCAAAGATAGCGTGTTTTTGTCGGCCATATTGGTTGCCTGTTTAACTTATTAATTCGACACTTTTGCTTTTCGAACTGAACAAACGCTTAAAATGTCGCTAAAACTAACTAAACTTACTCAGATAAGAAAACGAGTAACTAATCTTGCCTTTGATAACATTTATTTTATAATAATTTGAAATTTTACCCCCCCCACCCCACTTTTTAAGTTTGTTGACTTCCCTGCTAAAGACCCCGATATTTTTTTTTTTATTAGAAAAGTTATGGGTATCATGTTTGGTTATTACGAACTATAATATAATATCTAACGGTTTAAACTGCATTAAAAAAGAAAATGGAGACGGTATGATTCATTTAAAATATCCCTTTAAATTTAACTAATTTAAAATATTACGAAAATATATTTAGGATATTAGTGAATGTTAAATTTAAGTGTTTGTTAAATATATTTCTCTCTATATATTTTTAATAAAGTATGCAGTCGAAAAAAAAAATGCATCAGCAAAATAAAAAAGAAAATCCCAGTGAACAAAAAATATAACAAAAATATTGAAGAAATTGAGTCCATTCCCCTCTAGCCAAGGATTATTCATAGGTACATGCAAAACGAATGGCTCTTCCCCCTTCACTTAAAAAAGAAAACCACCCAACACAATTTTAATGAAATTTTGGTAATTTAGCAGAGAAACCAATAATAAAAAAAATGTTTAAAAAATCATAGGTATAGTAAATAAAAAAAGTTTAAAAAATCATACAATAAATAAATGTTTCCGTAGTCAAAAACAGTTACTTTCTGAAATATCTGGCTCATTTTTTTTTGTATTTTGAAGTAGTTTTAAATTCTATATTTCATCTCAAATATTAAATTTTTATGAGCGGTTAGTGAATAAGATGGCAGTGTCGGAAAGTTCATCATGGGATAAAAAGCATTGTTTTAAAATTTACAATTTTCATGTTCATATAAATTTATTTATTTTATTTGTTGGTGCAGAAAACCTGTGTATTTTAACCTTACAAAACAAATGTTGTGTTATGAGAGTAGAGGGCCTTCTTACATCTAGGAATCTCTACTGTGTAGGGGTGGGATTTTGCTGATTGTCGGGTTTGTCACGCATATTTATGTCAAAGGAGTACTACAACTTGTAGTTCATCAGAGCACCCACCATTAAAAAACTTGTAGAACAGGCAGGGGGATGCAACATTTCGTTGAGACAGAGGCTGAAGCTTGGATGACAGTTCAGAATCCATCGGGTAAACGACTCTCTTTTAAACCTTGTCCATGAGTAAGGGACTATTAGCAGGTACACCAGCCCAAATGTGACAACAATACTCTATACATGGGAAAATGGTGGTCTTGTAGAAGTATAGGATACTTTCCGGCGTAAGTAACTTTCTAGCGCAGTAGAGAGAGAGCTCACATTCCTCACAGCGGCTCTGGCAATGCTCTCAATGTATCCACTCCAACTCATGTTCCCTGTGAATGTAAAGCCAAGAAGTTTGAACAAAATGCTGTCAGGTAATGTATCTTAAGCAATAGCTATTCATGGTTAAAAAGATTTCTTGTAATTATTGAAGGAAACAAGCTTATTCTTGGCAGCGTTAAAGACCACTGTGCCATACCCTATCAAAAGCCCAAGATATATATATACTCTCCCCTGCTTTATCCAGTGTATGATATATACATTCAAGGATTACACTTGGGATATCTGCTGTAGAATGGGCTTGCCTAAATCCATATTGTTGGTTGGTCAGATGTTTAGCAGTATAAGGTGATGGACTAGAGCGTGTTTAATTATGGACTCAAATATTAGAGCCTATCTACTCCTTAAGCAGTTTAGGTTTGCAAATTGGTAATTTGTTTGAGTCACCAGCTCTAGTAAGGTCGTCATCCAGGACTGAAGAGACCTTCCTCCTTTAACTTTAGCTTCAGAGTTTTCCTTCTATTGGATGCACGACATGAGAAGATCTGCAGGGCTAGCAGCACGGTGAGGGTTTGCCCCGCACTTAGGTCCTAAACCAGGTATTTCTGTGAGCCTCACATAAGTAGTTAATGTTAATGGGTTAGGTATTAAAGGTTATATATCTACTAAAAAATTACACTCCTCAAAATAATTAAAAAGGACATTACTATGCTTTCCATTTCATTCTAACTGGAAGAGAGGATAAGTAAAAATTCATGCAGTGGAAACAAATAAATATGCAACTGGTTGATTTGAGATGGAGGAGTTTATATCTGCTTAAAATATTCTTCATATGTTAGTTTGAGAATGGGATAGCATGTTAAAGTATGGTTAAATTAATATTAGGAATTAAATTAAATTTTGATGCCTGAACTCTGAATATTTAAGACAAGAGAAGGGATAAAAAAAATGTATCTATTCAATATAGGGTAAAGTAGAAACATATCTATGATTTGGAGTACAATTCATTACAGGTATATCTGTAAGCATAAGCTACGGTGTATTCAGTATGTATAATTTAGTATAAAAATAGAAATATAGACATATTTACAGTAGATATGGACATATAGGAGTTGTAGATAAAGTTCTAACCTCTAACGAAGAAAGATAACTTCACCTTTTGTTTAAAATTAAAAATTGTATTTGGCATAACAAAGAGTATCGGCTCAGTTTTTTATGGTACTTTTTGTATTGCTTTCACCCATCTAAGGGAAAGAGATATAGAGATTGCTATTTAATATAGACCACTTTAGTTCTAAGTACAAAACTATGGCTAATATGTATCTATTTTATAGCTAAGCTTTATGATAAGAATATATGCTTCTGCATATGCATGTCTTGTTACACGAATGACCCGGTTTAAGCCGAGTTGACATGCTAGTATATATATGTGTATAGGTGTATATACATGTATGTATGTTCATGAATTTAAATGTGGCACGCGTCTGCGGATGAAATGTCAGAAATTGACAAGCTAAATGGGAACTGTTTAAATATTTCTCACAAATATAAACAGACCTTGTTATTGTTATGAAAAATGTAACAAAGGAATCTGGTTACGTGGATGTTTTGAAAAGATTGACAGAAAAAGTGACAGAAGGAAAAAGATTGCAGTTGGAGATTTGATTGTCAACCGAGTGGACGCCACGATAATTCTCTCTGTCGCTCCTCTACTTTCTCTCTCTATCTACCATAAGCAAGAAAAACAGGAGAAATAAAAAAACGGACTGTTGCTTACACCAATGGTTGTTGTGTTTTGAACTCTTAAAAAGGGTTTATGATATAACCGTCTTAGCAATAGAAATCTATAGATGTTTAGTGTGTATTGATTTTTAAAGGGTCAGCCTACTAAAGTTTAGGACCGAAAGCTAAACCCTGCTCCAGAGACATGTGCAATGTATGTGATTTTATAGCAACTTGGGAAGAAAAGCAATTGGCTAGTTTTCAGGAGAGATGATTATAACTTACAAAATACAGTATAAATGCACATTAGCATATACAGATTTTGAGGTGAAGTTTAAGTGTATAAAAATTTGGGATAATGTTTATCAGGCAAATCAGATAGTCATCTTGGAGGCAAAGTATCAATTTGATATGCATAGCATCGCTAGAAGCACCAAGTTTTGAGAGAAACAAACGCCTATACAGCATAGATTTAAGTAGCGATGTAGCTATGAAAGTACATTTCAATGCAGGTGAAACTAGAAGTAAGGTATAAGCTATCAAAGATCCAGTATAAGTAATTTGATTTAAAATAGCATTCTGGACTTATTTATAGCATATATGAAGTTGTAGATATCAAGTATATTACTTGATAAAGTTCTTCTGCCTTCTAACATTTACAGATAAATTCTCATTTCATTAAATTCAGAAAGGATGGAATACTGTTGCCATATCTGGGTAGGAGCTGCAAAAAACAGCCTATCCTGCCTTGACAGAGTACAAAATAGACTTCGTGGCTTAGTGGGGGATGCCCTTTTCTCTACCCTGCAACCTCTCTCCCACAGAAGAGACGTTGCGAGCCTGTCCTTGTTTTATCATTATTCCCATGGCAGATGCTCGTCTGAACTCCAATCTCTGGTCCCCCATCGCCAATTTTTCACGAAAAACACCCATCTAGCTGAATCCACTGTGAAAAATTTCCCCCACTCTATATCTGTGCCTAAATCAAAACGTGGATTCCATGAACAAAGCTTCTTTCTTAGAACTGCACGCCTGTGGAACTCTGTTCCGTCTGTCTGCTTCCCTCTGGACTACAACTTGGATTTCTTCAAGTCCAATGTTAGCAAATTCCTAATGAACCGCCCTCTTAAGTAAACACTTTAGCAAATCTCCTCACTAACGTAATGTACTTGCAATAACCCTTATCCCTGAGTGGCTTCCGGGCCTTGATAAGTGGTGATCACTGTGTAAAAAATGTATTTTGCGTAATCATTATTACCAGTTTTTTTCTTATATAAATTGACTTAAAAGAAATAGCTCATGCTAAGGATAAAATATAGTTGTTAATTTACATTATGGTTCAAAAGATGGTGTTACGGTATTGGTTAGTGCAGAACTTTTGTGGTGCCTAGTCAGTTTGAAAATAGAAAATCAATCTATCATGATTTCTATCTATTTCTGAGTAGTAATAAAAAGTGAAGGGCCTTAATGGCCATGTGAATTCTTTTCAACGCATCTGCCAGTAATTTTTTTTATTTGTATTTAATTTGGAGATAATAAAAATAAATTAACAAAACCAGCTGCACATTTCTTGGCCTTCGGGCCTCAATAACAATGTTGTATCTGTCTGATGTTGCACTTCGTCCCCTCTATCCTTGATCAGTAGAGGATGGGTCCCTCATGACTGAGACATGCTTTTTTATATTGTGTTGACATTTTAAGAGTTTCATCTAGTAGATTCTTTTTTAATTTTGGTCACTGTGCGCTGTTTATTCAACTAAAGACCTACCTTTAGAATTTTTACTTTTAAGGATATATAGGGGCAATCTAGCTACAAACGAATATCACCTTTAAATTATCATTGACACATAGTTTTTTTTTTTAGCATAAATGCATTCAGTGTGCAATGTTTTTTCTAGTATTTTGAATTGTCCGCCATGTTTGTTAACGAAAGGAAAGAACAGCTTTTGGAATAAACACCTCCCCATGTTAAGAACGGCTTTTGGAATAAACACCTCCCCATGTTAAGAACAACTTTCGGAATAAACACCTCCCCATGTTAAGAACAACTTTCGGAATACACACCTCCCCATGTTAAGAACGACTTTCTGAATACACACCTCCCCATGTAAAGAACAATTTTCAGAATAAACACCCACCAAACTCCTTATGTAAAAACAGCTTTCAGAATAACCCCCCCCAGAATAAACAGCCTTTGTAGGTAAATCTTCAGTGGGACAACCAGGCCACATTGACCCTATCTTTGTCGCTTCTTTCTGTATTTGGAAAGTTTTCTTTCCATTTGAACATGCACACAACCTGCAGTTTCTCTTAGCTGCTAAACTAAAACAAAATGGCTGCTAGGCAAAACTACTACAGGAAAACATGGTTTAATCAATTTTGTTGCATCTTTCGAACTAGTTGTCAGCAATAAATTTAAAGGCAATACTCGTTCACAGCGGGCCAGATAACCCCCATATATCCTTAAAAGTCTAAAGGTAAATCTTTAGTTGGAAAATCAGTGCACATTGACCTAAATATTTTTTGGAAGGCAGTACATTTTATTTTGGCACCTGTGCATTTAAACATTGCAAACGAATTCTGTGTTCAAATTTTAAGAGTTCTGTCTGCATAAGGAAAGACTTGAGAATGTTTGTTCTAATGTACAAATGCAGAAATTCCTCACCAAAATTTTTTTTTTATTTTATTAAAATTAATTTTGCTCTTTTTTGTAAGTTGAGAAAACATTTCAAAGCAAATATCGTCTTCCTTTTTAAGTTTTTTTTTTCCGCATTTTTAAAAAAAGTTTTTGTAAACATATTTATGCAATACAAATGAAATTGTTTTATTTATACAAAACAAAAGAAATAAAATAATTAAGCTAAAATACCTTTACATTTCATATTTAGTAACATGGGTGCCTGGCATTGCCCGGTTATTTGGAGGTGTGTGTTGAGCAAAAAAAGTGGTAGTAGGAAGGCAGGTTCGAACCCGTACCACAAAAGAGGAAAAGAACAGAAAAAAACCCTGACATCTTTGCTGTTACGACCACCACCAAACCGGAAGTGACATAGGTTTAAATTAAGGCTAGACAATCAAAAAGAGGAGATGACTTTCAAAAATACCGGTGAAAAAAGCGACCCCTCCTGTAGAAAAGTGCCCAGTTGAGGGTGAAGAAATTAATGTTTTTAGCCAGTTTTTTGGTATTTGTCGTCTGAAGAGTCGAGCTTACAAATGATACTGATCTTGTGAAAATTTGTTGCCTCTGTCGAAAGTTTTAGGCAGACATGCAAACATACATACATACATTTATATATTTGTAGCTCAAACTTTCGACCCAAACCGATTGAAAATCTTGCCCTATCTTTGAATACCCTTTATGTAAAATTTCAAATGTTTAAACCAGAAATTGTCTATTTGGTAGAGATCGAAGCGGTCAAATTTTTTAAAACTTTGACTCCTATTATGACCCCTTAACATTTATTGTTCTGGGCTCAAATCAAGTTATTAAATTAAATCCATGTGCAAGGAACTTATATCTAATATTTCAAGTGTTTATACCCAAACTTGGCAGGGGAGTTTGGTAGAGTTCTCAAAGGTCAAATCGTTGAACTTTGACCCCTTAACTGCCAAATTTCTGGCTGAACAAATCTCTACACTGTATATCAAATTTCGAGTCTGTAGACTGAAAATTGACAGAGTTATTGTGTAGGGGAAATGTACACAGACAGAAAGACAGACACTTTCACATTTATAGATATATAAATTTTATTTTACCGGATATAAAAGAGAAACCTGTTGCTAAAAAAATTATAATTTTGAATGTCACAGAAACGTTTTTACCACATAAATTTTACTAAAGCATCACAACGCATTTCACTTCTTGCCCCATGCATTAATTTGTACCAATCAATTAGTGTATGTTAAAAGCTTTAACACCTTTATGTGTGACTTGACTCGACATAGCAGTTCCCGCCAGTTTTCTAACTGTATTATCTGTTTGTTTCATAATAGAAACCCAAAATGAGATAACCTCCATCACACAAAAAAAAAAAAACAAGAGTTCGGTTCCCATAGGTTGATAAGAAATTTTCACACTTTTGCATCTTAACAAACATTCTTAAGTCTTTCCTTACATGAACGGAACTCTCTTGAAATGTAAACACAGAATTTATTTTGATTGTTAAAATGTACAAGTGTCACAATTAAGTATCCGCCCCAAGAAACAGCAAACATGAAATATAATGTTTACAAACATTCTTAAGTCTTTCTTTACATCTACAGAACTGTCTATAAATGTAAACAGTGATGATGTATACTGGTAGGTGTGAGTAGTTTTCTAGAACTGTAGATGAACCCCACTTTATTTCCAAAAAACGTTGCCAATAAATTTGTTCCATCCTGTGCATGTAACGCCAAGAAGTTTGAACAAAGTCCTCTCGGGTAACATATTAGTCATGGCAACCGGCTCTTGAAATTCTTTCTTGTAATTGTTGAAGGAAATAAGCTTAGTATTAGCATCAATAAATGTTACAATCCATATACATCCCCTTTCTACTAGAGACTAAATGTAATTCTCTAAGGTTTTTCTAGAAGAGTAAGCCATGTTTAGTTTCAGATAGTTTGTTGTTCTACACAAATCCTGGGAGGTGACTGGTTCACAGTGTACAGTTCTCTAGTTGGAATCCACAGAGTTAAAGATTCTTCCCGTGTTGACACAAAGAAAACATATGTGAAATTGCTACTGAAAGGTTTAATATTTATGGAGCAATTCTGGTTTCTGATTGGTTGGTAGCAGAAGTGAATTAATTTGATTTGTCAGTTCCTAGCAGCATCGTTTATAAATAGAATCTCCCGACTGTGCGGGATCATACTCCATTTCAATAAAAATATATTGTAACAGTTTTAGTCATATCCTTTGATATGTGTACATTCGTTTTCCCCTCATGTTTGTTATAGAGCATGGTTTCATCAAAACATATATGCACTCTGGACATAATTTTACCAGGGAAGTTGTTTGTGAATAGAAATAAATTTCTAAGGGTTAACCTCTGAGGCAAATCCACATGATATAAATCATGTTATTTGACGGTTAGATCATGGAATTTAATCTGGATTTTTTTCTCTTGTCTAAGAACGATCTGATTATATTAAGAATTTATCTAGTAATATTGGACAAGGTAATTATTTATGAGGAAACCTTTATGCTAGACTGTAAAAGGCTTATAACATATCAAGCTCCCCTTACCTTTTCCACAGCATTTAATGAACATTAAGATATCTGACATAGAATGAGTTTGCTTAAATCATGTTGTTTGAACATTAGATCATGGAAGCCAACCTGAAATTTTTCTCTTGTCTAAGAACGATCTGATTATATTAAGAATTCCTCGAGTAATATTGTACAATGTAATTTTTATGAGAAAATTTTTATGCTAGATTCTGTCAAAGGTTTATCATATATTAAGCTTCCCTTGTCTTTTCCACTGGATTTTCTATGCGTTCAGAGATGAACGTTAAGATAGATGATGAAGAATGAGTTTGTTTAAATGTATAATGTTTGTCAGAAGAACATTCAACATTTACACACTACTGTTAAACTGCACCTTCTATTGTAACTTTATTTCCATACTAAGCGCACATCTATGCCCATTATTGATTATTTATTCATTTAGAAACTACTTTTTACCTGTTTCTACTAATGTAAATAGCAGAACCTTCATCAGGTTAATCCAAGAAGTATGTTAAATTTTGAATTTGTACTCCAAAATAATTACAGCGTATTTACTATTATGTTGCACATGTGTTGTTTATTTATAAATGTTTATTATTTAGAAAATGCAATTGTTTTTGACTTTTAAACCATTAAATTAAAAAAAAAGTAATGTAATTTTAAACCAAGATTCTTGATCATATTAATAACAGCAATAGCATAAAACCTCTTCTGTTTCTCACTTGGGCAATCTAATATGTTTGAGTAAATATTTGATGGTAAGATAAATTTAAGAATTATGATGATTATAATAAATTAAATGCTTATATGTGAATTGGAGTGTAAATAATGAAATTGCATCTATTTTTACAGATGTTCCTGTCTAAAAAATATTGTTCGTCCATTGAGAATTTTTACTGTTAAGAAAGATGAAAAATGCCGAAGATTACAATGAAGGAAATATTTTGAATATAATAGCAACCAACAACATTATAAGATTACCACAAATAGATTAAAAACAATATTTCAATGAATATTATACCGGAAAGTATGATCCTTTTCATCTGTTCAACTGGTGCTATCAAACTGTCTGATAATAGCTTCCTGGATTAAAATGCACTATATATATGCTTTTTCTTCTCCCTTTTGCAAGACTCAATCATGTTCTGCACAGTAAAAAACAAAAATATTTTCATCCACGAAACAACCAAACTAAACTTTATAAATAAATAAAACCATATTCATATACAGTCTGTGATTCGTCTTTTGGTCCAAAAAGAAATTTATTGAAACCTGTATGCACGCATTCAAAGCATTTATGAACTTGAAGCATAATTATTTTTCTGAAATTGCGGCATTTGGCAGTAAATATCCTAAAAAGCCTAATATGCCACAGAACGACACAAGTAAATCAAACCAAAATCTGTGAAAAATATTTGATTATATAAAGAACTTGAAGCTTAATAACGTATTGGAAAATAATTGTAAAGCCTAAAAAAAGTTTTATGCGCCATAAAAATAAAACCTCCCGAAACAACCAATCTTTTGGTTCCATAGAAATAATATGTATTGGAGAAAAATCATATTATCGTACAATATATGGATTTTCTGGAGCTAAGCAAATTTGATTGTGGATGTAAATTCACATCGATTATAGCCAATATTCACATGAGGAATTTTAATATTTTCATACCATTTTTATGAACAACTAATTCATCTCTGATCATATTAAAGTTTCAAACGACTAAAACATCAAACTTTAAAGAAAATGATTTCATGAAAGTTTTGCTTTAATATTTTCAAGGACTTCTTAATACCACAAATATAACATAACAATTCAAACAAGCAATCTTCTTTCCAAAGTTTTGGTCTCTCTTTTTAAATATTAGTCAAGTTTTTCAGTATGCTTAAAAAATAAGATTGGAACAATCCATATTCTTGACAGATTCTTGTAGATTTTCTGGTCCCACTTAATCCAACATTTAAACATATGCGACTGCACCCAGCAATATTCCTGTCATGTGTGTAGCTTTGGATTTAGTCACAAAGCAACTTTGTTTCAGAATATGTAAATACTCACTGGAGAAAGAATTTAAAGTTTGTACTGTCTATTGTTAGGCTTTAGAATAGTTTCCTCTGCAAATCAATCTTGATCAGATATTACATCTAGTAACATCAATAAATGTGATACTCTGTCAGAGATGGTTAATCCTTGTCTTAGAATCCTGTAAGACAAAGAGACTACAAGAATAATTGACAACTTAAATTAAATATTTGAATACTTACGTTTTTCATGTTGTTTGGCTTTTTTTTTAGTAAGAAAAAATTATCCATATATAAAAAAATTATACTACAAGACGTCCCTAGTTAATTACACATAAAGATACATACGTTGGAGGTATGCAAAAACAAACTGAAGGCAAGCCACTTTCTTGTACTCTGTGTGATTCGACTTTTAAGAGGTCAGCACATTTGGTTACACATATGCAAACACACATTGGGAAAACGCTAAATATGCAAAAACACACTGAGGAAAAGCCATTTTCTTGTGAAGTTTGTGGATCTTCTTTTAAGCATAAATCAACATTGGTTGTACATATCCGAATACATACTGGTGAAAAGCCATTTTCTTGTACAACCTGTACTGCTTCTTTTAGACAGAAAATTGGTTTAGTTAAGCATATGAGAATACACACTGGAGAGAAACCATATTCTTGTGAGGTTTGTGGCTCTTCTTTTAGTCTTAAAGAGAACTTAGTCACACATATGCGATCACACACTGGAGAAAAGCCATATTCTTGTAATGTGTGTAGCTCAACTTTTAGAACGTCATCACATTTAGTTAAACATATACGAATACACACTGGAGAAAAGCCATATTCTTGTAAAGTTTGTGAATCTTCTTTTATTCAAAAATCAAAATTGATAAGACATATGCGAACACACAGTGGAGAAAAGCCATATTCGTGTACTGTCTGTTCAGCTTCCTTTAGTGAAAAAGGGAATTTAGTTACACATGCGCGAATACACACAGGGGTGAAACCATATTCATGTACCGTCTGTGCTGCTTCTTTTAATCAAAATTCAAATTTGTTGTCGCATATGCGAACACACACTGGGGAGAAGCCATTTCCTTGTACAATCTGTGATGCTAATTTTAGAGAGAAAGGAAATTTAATTAAGCATATTCAAATGCACACTTCATAGAAACCTTCACTGAAAAATTAACGTCTTTGTCCAGTCAACAACGTGCCATGCATATTCCGCCTGAATTCACCAAGGATTATAAAATAAAGATGGCTCTATAGATTTGCTAAAACGGATAACCTCACTATGATCAGAAGAGTATCATAAGATAAAGTTCTGCTGGGCTGTGGCTACTATACAATTTGACACAATCGAGTATGTAAAGATTTTTTTTGGGTGGTCTGTAAAATGTTGACTATAGAATGTAACAGCAAGTCCTGGGAATATATATTGGAAATAATAGTCGAAAATAAGTCATACGCCATCCATTATGACAATACAATCTCTACAGCTATGCACATCGAAAAGGGAGCTACAAAACGTAACCTAGTGATATGGGACAAGGAGAAAAAAGCAAGTTTAGAAGTTAATGTCGTCAATAATGATGGATTACACAGCTGAGAGGGGAAAAGATCAGGAAATACCAATGTCATACATAAACAGAAACTGGAATCTTATGAAAAACCTCTATTATTCCAGTAATAACAGGAGCAACTGGACTCGTGAATATATATATCTGACAAATAGATCTGGTGAACCAAGTGCAAAAGCGATACAAAAAATTGCATTTATGGCCAGAATCTGGGGATAAAAGAAAGCATGTGAATTCTTGGCCCATCTTCAGCTTAAACAAATTGAAAAGAACATTATTAAAAATGTAAAGAAACCATTTTCCTAATCCGAAAACAAATTTATTGTGACACGAACACACAATGGTTTGAAACTCTTTGTGTGTAGAGATTTTGATTCCTCTTTAAGCCAGAAAAGAAATTTATGGAGACATACTTATTGAAGGCTTCTAAAATCTAGTAGACGTTTTTTTTTCTAAATTTTCCACTTCGTTGTGGCTTAATTTCTATTTTATTAATTCCATCGTAGTTTTTGAAATCGTCTTCTATATTTTCTCTTTCACTTCTTTAACGACGCTGTAGATTTGTTGCTAATTCATAATAAATATGAATCCTTTGTTCTCTAATCTGTTATATTGCATGAGAAGGCCCAATAAACAGAAAATGTAACTGCATTATTAACAAAAGAATAAGGACATAGCGTATTTACCAATTATAGGTGTTGCCTACAAACCCTTGGTCTTTTGGCCAAGATCAAAATGTAGTATCTGTTCTTCAGACGCTGCTGCACTTCCATTTCTTGTTCTCTTTAGGTGGAGGAGCAGTCCTTTATGGCTGAGAGAATTTTTTATTTTTGTACCTTTTCTCCACTTTAAAAAACGACCCTGGTGTCAACTCTCTCCTGTGGGGAGACATTGTAAATAGGTACACTCCTTTGCATTTTCTGTACACCTTCTCTTGACTAGAAGTCATATGGTAAGAGCGACATCACAACACTTCAGATTCTTTTTCGATTTAAGAATATGCATCGATTTTGACCATGTGTTAATCATGAATCAATCAAAATTTCATTTTGAATGACCGATTAATTTTAAAACAATTATAGAAAATTCTTATTATAGATGAATGAGAAATTAAAATTTCTCAGTTAATTTAATTCACATCATTTCTGCTTTTTTAAGCGGAAAACTATGTGAACAATGATTTGGATTATTGCAGAGCATATTGAGGACTTTCTGAATATCTTGAAGATTTTACTGTAAAATCCTCGTTATTTTAGTATTGAAAAAAATTTTTTTTTACTTTTTAAGAAAAGTATTTCATTTAGAATATAACTATGTGTAAAAATAATTAAAGTTTTCTGTTATTTTATCTTTGATTCCATAAATATTCTATGAATAGTAAGTAAAACAATCAAATTTAGAAAAAAACACAACATTTTTGTTTTCTGTTCTTGCTTTTTGTATAAAAATTAAATCTGTCTTGGATAAATAAAATTAAGAAACAAACACACGAGATTTATCTCCCTTGTTTTTTGCTCTATTATTATGTGTTGATATTTTTCTGTTTTTTCTTGCTTTCCTAAGAAAACTTCGTTGGCAAATTAAATTATATTATTATTATTATTATATTAAAATAAATTATTTACGAATTTATTTTATATGTTCAATTCTTTAATTTTCCCTTGTGTATAATTCTATAAATTTGGGATATTTTGTGTATTGATATTTATATTAAAAATTCTTTTTCTATTTAAAAAGAAAATACAAGTTTATTATATATGTTTGCAAGCTATATTATATATATATATATATCTGCAAAAGATCTAGCTAATTTACATAGTCTTTGAAACATTCATTTTAATTAATTCTCTATTAGGTTTTTCGGTTTTCTTTTGAAATAATAATCTATTATATTGTAATTATATTACTCCAGATATTCTATATGATTTATACTTGCATAATATTTACGTAAAATAGTTATAGTAAACACAAAACCCTCTCTCTCTCTCTCTCTCTCTCTATATATATATATATATATATATATATATATATATATATATATATATTTGTTTAGAAAATTTTGCCTACCAAACTTCTCTCAGTTTTTGTTCTATAGATAGGAAACTTAATATATAGTGTATTCGAACCCATGCAAAACTATATTTGGGAAAATCAGACCATACGGTATCACTGGATGAATACTTACTATAATTAAATCCTTCTTAAATAAGAGAAGAATCCAGGTTGTCCTCATCTGTAATACATCTAAACAATGATATAAATGCGGGTGTACTTTAGAGGTCTATACTTGGACCTTTATTATTCCTAATATTCATAAATGACCTCCATGATAAAAGTGTCTCTGAGATGGATATATTTGCTTATGACTACACGCTCTATCACAAGCACGAGGGGAAAATAATGAACACATGTCCAAGGATATGGTAGAAACACTGGAGAAAGACATACAAGTTGTAGTGGAATGGGGACAAAAAAATGGATGGTCCCATTCAATGCTGCCAAGACTAAGCTTGTTTCTTTTTTTTTTTTTACACATTGATCACCACTTATCAAGGCCCGGAAGCCACTCAGGGATAAGGGTTATTGCAAGTACATTAAGTTAGTGAGGAGATTTGCTGAAGTGTTTACTTAAGGGGGCGGTTCATTAGGAATTTGTTAACATTGGACTTGAAGACATCCAAATTGTAGTCCGGAGGGAAGCAGGCAGATGGAACAGAGTTCCACAGGCGTGCAGTTCTAAGAAAGAAGCTTTGTTCATGGAATCCGCGTTTTGATTTAGGCACAGATATAGAGTGGGGAAAATTTTTCACAGTGGATTCAGCTAGACGGGTGTTTCTCGTGAGAGATTGGAGTTCAGACGAGCATCTGCCATGGAAATAACGATAAAACAAGGACAGGCTCGCAACGTCTCTTCTATGGGAGAGAGGTTGCAGGGTAGAGAAAAGGGCATCCCCCACTAAGCCAAGAAGTCTATTTTGTACTCTGTCAAGGCAGGATAGGCTGTTTTTAGCAGCTCTTGCCCAGATATGGCAACAGTATTCCATCCTTGGACGTACTTGGCTTTTATATAGATAGAGAATTGCATCAGTAGTGAGATATCTTCTGGAGCAGTAGAAGGATCCCACCATCTTTCCAGCGACCTTGGCAACAGACTTGATGTATGTGTTCCATTTCAGATCAAGAGTAAAGGTCAAACCCAGAAGCTTGTCAAAACACGGGGCCTCACCCAGACGAGAGCCATCCATCACAATTGATGCCAGATGGGGATCAGAGCGTTGATGATGTAAGGATAGGAGTTTGGTTTTGGATGCATTAAAGGTAACCAGCCACATCTTCCCCCACTGAACCACGCGCTCGAGATCAGAGGACAGAGAATCAGAGAGAACTTTGTCATTTACAGCTTTTGATGTGTTGCCGTAGATGGTTGTGTCATCAGCATAGATGTCAACGAATGATTTAAGTATGTGTTTAGGGAGGTCATTGATGTAGATCAGGAAGAGAGTTGGGCCCAGGATTGACCCCTGGGGGACTCCAGCATTTATATTGCAGGCCTCCGATTTTTGTCCATCGACCACTACTCTTATGAGCCTATCGGAGAGAAATGATTTAATGATTGAGAAAACATTTCCCGTTATACCGTAGCTGGAAATCTTGTGAAGTAGACCCTTATGCCATACCTTGTCAAAGGCCTTTGATATGTCAAGAGCAATTGTCCTAGAAAGAAAGCCTTTGTCAAGAGATTCACTTATCCTGTGGGATATAACTGTCAGCACATCTGCGGTAGATCTTGCAGAGCGGAAACCATATTGTGTGTCACTAAGAAGGTTATTCCTGCTGAGGTGGTTGACTATTTCTCTATTTAATATGGATTCCAGCAACTTACTCATAACACACAGGAGACTTATTGGTCTGTACTGAAAGGGAGATGACTTATCACCTGAATTCTTAAATACAGGGCAAAGACTGGGCATATAGCTCTCTTGCATTTTTTATTACTCTTTTACAGTGGTTGCTGGCAGACCTGAAAGCAGCTTTAGTTTCAGTGCATCTATTACGTTGGTAGCTATGGAAAAAGTGATTTCTGTGCGCGATAGCAGCAGCACATTCCAATAATTACAAGAATCCTTCTCAACCTCCAATAGCCATGGTTAAAGATATATTATCTGAAAGTACTTCATTCAAACTTCTTGGCTTAACATTCACAGGGAACATGAGTTGGAACAGATACATTGAGAGCATTGCCAGGGCCGCTGCGAGGAACATGGGCTCTTTCTCTCTACTACCGTGCTAGAAAGTTACTTATGCCTGAAAGTATCCTGTACCTCTACAAGGTCACCATTCGCCCATGTATGAAATATTGTTATTATATTTTGGTTGAAGCATGTACTACTAGTCTCTCGCTTGTAGACAGGGTTCAAAAGAGTGTCGCAAACTTGACAGGCCCTGAACTGTCATCTGAGCTTCAGCCTCTGCCCCATCGACGAAATGTTGCATCCCTCTACCTGTTCTACAAGTATTTTAATAGTGGATGCTCCGACAAACTTCCAAGCCCTTGTACCCCCTCGTCATAAAAACCCATGACAAACCAGATAAGCAGCAAAATCGCACCCCTACACAGTAGAAATTCGTAGATGTAAGAAAGCCTTCCACTCTAATAGTTTCTTTCCCAGAACTGCTAGATTTTGAAACTCCCTTCCGGGTTCCTGATTTCCTAACTGTACTGATATCCAAAAGTTCAAATGTAATGTGAACAGACACCTTGCTGCTCAACTCCCTACATAGTATCCCTGCAACTTATGGCCCTGATTGTAGCCCCCTACATCAAAGTGGCACTGCATTTTTAGGGTTGAAAATGAAAATAAATTTTGGTCAGAGGAATAATGGAACAATTAAGGAATGTCCTTTATCTTGCCAAGACACGTGTTAGAACATATGTAATGTCCATGTGAACCCCATGCACATGTTTGACCGCGTTCTGACGTCACAAATAAATAAAGAATTAATATATACAGTTAAGTTAGGATTCGAAAAACAGTTAAGTTCAAAGACAGTTGAGTTAGAGTTCGAGTTCATTCAAGGAGAGAGAGTTTTGAGAGAGTTAGCCTAAGATCCTTTAAGAAGCGAGAGGGGGGAAAAGACTAAACAATGAGTAATTTAGCCAGGCATCAGATTCTTATCATTCTGATCACCAGCTGGGAATAAATGTCGATTTTTTGTAAGCCTTTTGTCTTCGTCGTCATGTTTTTGTCTTTCAAGTTGATATGTATCATTATGTTGTCCCATTGTTTAATCAACTTTATACGAAGCCTTCTTGCAAAGTGTTTATTGTATCCCTGTCATCATTAATGCATCTCCTCTCTGTGTTTAAAGAACTATTCATTACACATCTCCCTTCACATCTATTGGCACTGTTATAAATGTGAACTTCCCAAGTAATTATCTCGTCATCGTCGCTATGTACCCAATTCTATGCAGCCTCACCATCTACAATATAAATCTCACCTGTCTGTTTAAATGTATGTATGTATGTATGTCATGTCATGTCATGTGCTACTGGTACCATGTAACCCAGTACTACCTGCCTCATGGTCGGGTCACCGGTGACTAAACTGGTTCCCCCACCAGACTTGTTTGGTGAGGAGGGCGACTAGTCTCCCTGAAGGATTAAAAACAAGACCTTCCAAAGGGCGAATGAACTCTTTTTCTGGGTCAACGGCCAACTAGCACCGTGTATATTTGTGTGTGTATATATGTGTGTTGGGGTGGAGAGGGCTTCGGTAAGCCGTGGTGAAGGCAGCCTCCCTAGGAGAAGCAAATCTCTGATTTAAAAAAAACTATTAAACGGAAGACCATTACTCGCATTAAGCTGGTCTGCAGTTTAATTTGTTGCTGGCTATCTTGCTCTTGCTTGTTGCTGGATCTCAACATTTTGAACCGAGAGAGAGATTTAGCTGTCGTACAAAGCTAAGACTCTGTAACATCATATTTGTATAGATATTCCCTCAGGCATTTGGGCTCATGGATTTTAAATGTCTGAGGGAGTGGCACTCGTCTGACAAGACGTTGCAATCATCATGTATGTACGACATCATCACACTGCTTCTTGTCAGATCACTGAAGATGGCAACGTTGAGCCTGACCAGTACTAGGTGGGTGACCATTTGGGAAGGCGAGGCACTGTATGTGCTTTCCGCTTATCTCGGCATTGTTTCCAGTTGTCCTGAACCTCCACTTGCCACTGGTATTCAACAATCTCGACTCAGGAAAGGTGTGATTCGGTATTGCGCAATTCTTGCCACAAAAATTTCATGCACAGGCAACCTTAGAGTGAGCATCCGTAGTCTGTCAAGACTTAAGGAAGCCATTTTTATGTATGTATGTATGTATGTATGTATGTATGTATGTATGTATGTATGCTTAAAACTTTCGACAGAGGCGACCGATTTTTACGTGATCGGTATCGTTTTGAAGCGGGCTCCTTCAGACGACAAATATCAGAGAAATTGGCTAAAAACAATTATACGTTAACCTTCAACTGTGCATTTTTCTACAGGGAGGGGTCGCTTTTTTCGCCGATATTTTCAAAAGTCATCTCCTCTTTTCGATTCACTAGCCTTAATTTAAACATTCATGACTTTCGGTTTGGCGATGGGCGCAACAGCAAATATGTCACGTTTTATTTCACGTTCTTTTCCTCCTTCAGGGTAGAAGTTCGATCCTGCCTGCCTACTACCATTTTTTTTTCTTTTTCTTTTTTTTGGCTCAACACACACCTCCAAACAACTCCGGGCACCCAGGCTAGTATAACAATAATACGAAATCTGCATTAATCAAAATATTATATTTAAGCATATTTTAGTACCGGGCGGCCTGATAGTTTATATAGTATTACTTAAATGTTCATTTCATCTCAGGTGCGTCGATTTTTAATAGGAAAACATTGGTTATGCTTCTTATTTCCTTTAATATTCTATTATTAATGATAGTAATAGTGTTCCCGACTAAGTTAAAAAAAAATACTGTTTTTAATTGAAAATATGTTTATTAAATTTATTCAATGTTTCATAAGTATGGAGAATGCCAATAAACTTATAGTACAGCAGTTATACTATCACATTGTAAATAAATCTACTTAAGGTAGAGCAGTATGAACTCTCCAAAATAAAGATTGTGACATGTCAGAATTACCCCTGATTTTCGGTAATCACATTTAACTTAGTCATACAAATATACTGATAACAAGTAGGCTACACACACTTTATTGTTTAATTCCTTATTGAAAACTTAATACTAAATACATATATTCATATCCTAAGATGATATTTAAGCAATGATTTAAATTATATAATCATGTGTTTTTAGAATGTGGGCAATAAATATGATGTGTGTATCGGAAAATAAGACTGGTGTAACATATTAGTTGTCATACAATTGAATAATTCATTCAATTGAGCTATTGTAACGGAACGCTGCTGTTTTATGGAAGCCCGGTATCTCATCAATGTAGCTAGTCTCGAGAGATTCAGCCGCCAAGACAAGCAAATCATTTTAATACCAAGGGACCGAGTTAAATTAGCAATACATCCACTAGTAAATACCACGGATTGTTTATGTGTGTTTGAATAAATAATATATGACGTAAGAACCACAAGCAAAGGACAAAAAATAGTTTATTTCTCCGTAAAAAGGAAAAGGCCATTCTTTTCATATAATACACGAGACCTTGGTATTTGGTCTGTTTCTCCCTTTCAGCTCTGTTCAGACCGCCATCATTAGGCACACTCACTTTAACCAAGGTTGCAACTCTCTCTCTGACTTATTCCATATAACTTGAAGAAATTTTATTATCCACTTCTTCCCGTGGAAGGTAATTCTTCTTAATCAATTAGTCGTTACTACTAAACTCTGAAACTTAAGGAAGAAAACAAACAAAAAGAGAAAAATAGGAGAAATAGAATTTATTAAATATGATATCAAAAGGAAAAGTTCGTGACCTCTATGGGCTGCCAAAAATGTCCATCTGGCTTACAAGTAATCTTGTAGTAGTAACCGAATGAAGGGAAAGAGAAGGAGAGAGAGATAGAGGAGGAGGAAGAAAGAAAGAAAAAAAGGAGGGGAGCACTTACTGGAAGCTTTTGGGCGCCCATTTTCGAATGGAACATTTGGAAAGTTCGTTTGTTGGGGCTTTTACTTTCTGAGTTTGTGTTGTTTAAAAGTTCTTTTTGACAGTCCCTTTCCTGGAAATTCGTTTCCGTAGTCCTTTTTGCAAAGGTTAAAATTCCAAGGAGGCAGAATATATTTGAGTTTTCAAGTATCTTCGAAACTTCCCAGCGGCGAATTTTCTTTTCAAAACTTCAATTATCTTTATCTCGATAATTATATTCAGTTTTCAAGTGCCTTAGAAAACTTTCAGCGGCGTATTTTCTTCTCAAAATTCAATTATCTTTATCTCGATAATTATATTCAGAATTCAAGTGTCTTAGAAAACTTTCAGCGGCGAATTTTCTTCTCTTGGTACTTTTTTTTTCAACGACTTTAATGTCTCGTCAAGACAGAGTTGTACAAACAACGCCTTAGTAATTTCCAGGCGTCCCTTTTTATCCGAGAAGGGATACTTTCGATACTTGTCTCGACGACGCCTTCTCCACAGCTGTCGAATTAACTCAAAAATATCACACACGTCTTCAATTTAGCACGAAAACGTCCCATCCAATCAACGGGCACAAGGGAGTCAGGTGACGTAAAAAAAGGGGGAAGCTAGGGAAGGGGGTAGGAAAAGGGGTAAGAAGAAAGAAAGGAAGAACCGAAACAGGAGAAAGAAGGAAAGAAAAAGGAAAGAAAGATGGTGGAAGATAATTTCCACAAACTATATCAGGTTTAACAGCAACATTTTCAAGGTAGATGGTTGTAGGGATTACATGGTCATAATAAGCCTTTTCCAACTGTTCTTTCATGTTGATGTTCCCAGAATTTGCTGCTACATTGGATGTTTAATTTTTTACAGATGGTTCAGTGGATGTATTTACATACTCCACCATCTTTTGTTGTGCAATAGCCATCCCCTAAAAGAACCTTACAACTTGATACTAGATGGCTCACACTTTCGAATTCCGTGTGGCAGAATCTACATTTGTTGTCATTACTAAGACCTGCCATCTTCTTGAATGCATTGGTCATCAAGCCCTGGTCTTGAGCAGCTATGATAACCTTTTCCTGATCATGGTGGAAGGATCCGCTTTTGAGCCGGTCTAAGGACACTTCTTTGTCTATGTATTCCTAGGAGAGTTCCCCAAGAAAATACTTTGGACCCTGATGTTGGTCCCACTCTCCAAGGTTCCTATTTTGGAAGGTCTCTGTATATTTCTGCAGACTCTTTCTTGCTATTTCTGTGACAGGCTTGTTTAGTGTTTCAGCCTAATCTGTGAGCCAGCCCTGACCAAAATGCTTGGCCAGCTGGGTGACTGATGTTGTTCTGCTGGCTCTTGTCTCTTGATGTTGATATACCATTGAGAGGATGTTCTTCTGGGAGCTTCTCAGTGGTCTGTGCTCAACATTTTTGCCCTATGTTGGTGGTTGATCTCTGAGAGTCCTAGTCCTCCTTCTTCCCTGGATAAATACAGTCTTGATAGACACTGATTTCTATATATTATTTTATGAAGTGTTAGTAGCTTCCGTGTTTTGACATCTAACCGGTTGATGCATTTTTGTGACCAGTCAATGATACAAAACTATATGTTATTACTGGCATGGCAAACTGGTTGACGGCAGTAATTTTATTTTTTTTTTGTAAGCTGTGTTTTGCAGATCTTCCTCACATAGCGTACATACTCTTTACATATCTTCTCCCTCATCTTGGCATGTTGTATGTTGTCATTTGCTTCAATGGCAAGGTATTTCTAAATCCCTGATGTCAACGTCTTCATTAAGCTGCATATTTTCTGTGTGGATCTTCTTCCCAGCTCTGAGTAAACACTTGGCACATTTATCCAGACCAAACTTCACTCCGATGTCATTGGAGTGTGTACTACCTGCAGAAGCTGGTGCAGGTCCGTGTCAGAGCTGCCATACAACATCATCCATGAAGAGCAGATGGTTTACTTTCTTGCTTGAATCTCAATGGCGCCCCTGACGCAAATTGTAGGCGCTCAGATCGTTATTCAGGAGCTTGCTGAGTGGATCTATTGTCATACAGAAGAGTAACGATTGGTATAATTAAAACGTCTTTTAATTTCCAATTCTGTTTTATAAGTCCTTGATACTTTATTATCTTTTCCCTCTCAGCTCTGTTATTGCCTGCATCATTGGGTACACTGGCCTCTATTATGGTCGCTTTTTTATTCGCTCTGTCCCAAATCATTATATCTGGTTTAATGGCTGCGTTTTCTATATATGTACCAGTAGGAATTATGTAGACATATTAGATGGTGTATGTGCAGTGGCGTAGCATCAGCTTTTGCTGCTCGGGGCAGTCGTAAAATTTGCCCCTCTCCACTGGCATATAATTACGTGTCCTCCCCTCACTGGCATATAATTATGTGCCCTCCCCTCACTGGCATATATTAACCTGTCCCCCTCCCGCTGGCATATATTTACATGTTCCCTCCCCCACTGTCGTATGATTATCTGTTTTGCCGCCACTCTCACTGCTGGCATATGACAACCTGTTAAAACGTTCAAAATTCCAAAAAGCTCTTAAAATATTTATTTTCATTGAACTAATGTTTACACAATTTTCCTTTTTTAAATTTTTATTTAATTTAATTTTTTTTCAATAATTTGAATAATAACTATGTAAACATTAACGTCAAGGGTACTAGTTCCATATAGAAACGTTGATTTAATTTTAATAAAATAAAATAAAATACGTATCAAATGCGCTTGCAACCAAATCACAACGTAATATTAGTAAATAAACAAATATTTTATTTGTTTGAAATTTATAACACATATATTCCGGAGCAATACTCCATCCTCAGTATGTTGTTTTCTTTCTTTTTTTTCTCCTTCCTTGCCATGTTGTAAAGTTGGAGAAAGGAAAGTGTTACAAGATGAAATCTTGCCCTGATGCGAGAAACGGAAGTTTTTGTCATATCGAGTGCGGAGAAAAGGGGATTTTGAACATCTGCGGGGTAGTCCGGGCGACACTTCCGGGAAAAAGAAAAAAGAAGAAGAAAAAAAGGCAACACATGGCCGGACAGAAAAAAAAATCACAGCCGCTGCGCTGCGGGATCTTCTATTCACAAGTGAAAAGTATTTTATTGTGTGCTTTTGTGTTTATTCGATAGTTGCCATATCACGCGTTATCTCCACAACGTCACAATCAAACAAGCCGCGCCTATAACCCACGTCACGGAACAACCACATCATAACAGACGAGCCGTCTCTAAACCCTGCTCTCGCCTCTAGACGACCCTTACAACTTAACAAGACTTTACTGTGGCTATTATAGATGCCGGGAAGGATTCAACAATACCTCATCTGATTTGTGGTAAATAAATATATTTCAATCTGCTCAGTTATCGTATTCTCGTTTTTCAACCATACGTATTTCTCGCCAACAATATATAGAATATAACAAAAGTCTTTGTAAAGAGCCGCGTGTTGTATTTGAGTTGTTGTATTTTGAAATGTTGGAATACTGTGTAGGTAATGCGAGATTAACGTCAAGGGTGTGAGTTCCATATAGAAATATTGTTTTAATTTGACTAAAATAAAATACGCATCAAAATGCGCTTCAAACCAAATCACAACGAAGTATTAGGAAATAAACAAATATTTTACTTGTTTGAATTTATAACAAATATTTTTTTTCGGAGAAAACAACACGTTAAGGATGGAGTTAGGGTTAGGGTTAGGCTCCGAAATATATTTGTTATAAATTTCAAACAAGTAAAATATTTTTTCTTGGAGATATTTCTGGGTATCCTTGATTTCGGGGAGATTAGTTTTCCAAAGGCTCAGAAATAAAAGAAATGGAAACGACAATACGAAGTTGAGAATTAAAGATGTACCTGATCTTGTGGTTGTATTTTCTCCTTCTTCTGTGAGCTGTTCCAGGACAATGACGACTTCCAATAATTTTTTTACCACATCATTTACAGTATCTGCTCGACTACTCCATTTAGTTTCCATAGTTCGCTTGATACTTAGACCAGTCAGCTGAATCAAGACGTCCCAGCGATGTGTAGATGCAGAAAAGAACGAGAATAACCGGCACAGTATGCCAAAATATTTAACAGAGTGAACCGCTAGGTGTATCAGAAAGTGGGCATTAAAAATGATGATCAGAACTTTAATAATTCAACTTACTTTTTTTCGAAGCTTATAACTACTTGAAAAATGTAATTCAAACCCTAATTTTTTTTCAATTAAAGGAGCAAAGACCAAATTAAAAAAAATACCAGGTTTATTAGCAAATTATGCAATATTTGTTTTTAAGCGGTTTTCTTTTAAAAAAAAATAAAAAAAATCAACATATTTTGACTTGCTTATAAATATATGTATATGTATAAATGCCAAAAATTACTTACTTAAAAAATGTACTATTAAATGGGTAGTTCCATTCTTCATTGTTAAGAATTTATCCATATTTATCTTTTAAATTCCATGTATTTTTTTAACTAAAAGGATTTTTAAAGCGAGGGTCGTAGAAAATCGCATTTTCGCAACGTGTTTTGCACGAAGTTGTAAAGAGATGCTGCTGCTAAAATGAAATTTATGAAATACGGATTCGTCCAAATAAATAATGTCTCTTTTTTATTGCGTGTGTTAACCAAAATTAGTATTTTTCATCCTCCATAGTTAAAAGGTAACGCACATTCACTTATAAGTGTTTCCCTTAAAACAAAAAATCGGCTTCATTGAATTTTTAAAAAATTCTTTTAATGAAATACACGAGTTTTTTATTGATATATTTTAATACTTCTTTATCGAAATATTTTTTTTTTTTTTACTATCTAAAAAAAAAAAAAAAGAAAACATTCAAGGAAATAGAAAAATCTGCCGTCAGCGTCTGGTATTTACTTGACAATGTAAGCATAACATGAGTTTTCTTTTAAAAAAAAAAAATCAACGTGTTTTTTTATTTAAAAAAAAAGGTTTTACACTTTGGACTTTACAGGTAAATTCCAAAAAGATATTCTCTTTTTTTTTGTTTCAAATTAGAATATTTTCTTTATTGATCTTTTATCTTCAATTTGTGATATAGAAAATTTTGGCACATAAATTAATTATTAAAATTTTAATAGACATTTTAAAATGGGGGGGGGTAATTTGAAACAAAACGTTTGTCTAAAATATTATATTTAGTTTATTGGAAAGAGCGTAA
>NC_136526.1:48551386-48613886 GCF_053919585.1 Euprymna scolopes | reverse complement strand
TTTTATTTTAAATATTAATATTTATTTTTAATAATAAACACATTTTATTTTAAACAATATACAGGACATTTTAAAAGTAAAACAATATTTGTTTAATAGTAATAATTTGGAGTATGCTGAAAACGAATATCACATTTAAATTTGTCACAAAAAAGTAGTTTTCGGGATATTAATCAATGTAGTTAAGTGGTGGTGGTGGGCATTCCTATACGCGCAAGCACGAGCATGTTTTTGACGCCCACCACCGCCACCACCACCACTGATAACATAAAGAACTACATTGATTAATATCCCCAAAACTACTTTTTTGTGACAAATTTAAATGCGCTTGCTTGCATGTATAGAAATGGCCACCACCGATAACAAAGAATTACATTGCTTGAATACTGAGAATACTCCAAAAAACACAGGTCAGCTGCTGCAGGTATAACATCATCAACAATTTTCTCCATGCAGCAGAACGCGTACGATTTTTCGATTAATTAGCAGCAAGGATACTAATAGTTTGCGCGGGTTTTCAGATCGAATAATAATTTTTAAAAAAAATCAACAATAATAATAAAAAAAAAATCAACAATAATAAAAAAATCATCAATAATAAAAACAAAATAGATTTTATTGGTTTATTCCTCAAATCACAAAAAATTAATAAATATGTGATTATATTGTTTATACTTAAAAAAAAATCCTGTATATTGTAGGCTATAATAAATGTTTGAAGCCAAATCTTTCAGCAAAAAAAGGCCAAATTCAAAGACAAAACCACATTTTTTAGATAAAAAAACGGCCAAAAAAGTCAAATTTTAACTTTTTCTTTAATAATTACTATTAAACAAATATTGTTTTACTTTTAAAATGTCCTGTATATTGTTTAAAATAATAAAATGTTTATTATTAAAAATCGAATCATCACAAAAATTAACTGTTCCCATAGTAACCAAAAGCGGTGTATAGGGAAGTTAGTTCCTTTTGTTGTGAAAGGGGGTTAGAGACTATTGTCTCAAGCTTTATGCCGGAATACCATAAATGAGATGAAAACTATTTCTTTTATTTCATGAAAAATATTTCCTGTCATTTAAAATGTCCGACATGTATTCATGCGCCTTGTGAAATGTTATGTAAGTACGCGCACATGTACATTTCAGTAAGCACTGCTCACGCGTGGCGTTAATGAATACGGTGATATATCGCAAAATAGTGCGAGTGTCCCGGAGTGAATACCATGCAAACGACGGGTTTGATTGTCAGCGACTCCAAAAACCTCTAAAAAAAAAAAAAAAAAAAAAAAATTGGGTTTGTATTACTGTACACATAGATTCGAAAAAGTTGTCAAAAAACTATCTATGTGTACAGTAATACAAACCCCAAAATTTAATAGTCGGTGTTCTATAGGCACCTCCAAAATTCACAGCAGAATTACCTTCCCCCCTATATGTAACACGATGTAACTTTATTATGAGTTCATATTATCAAAATAACTTTTGGACCATTTAAAAGAGGAAAGGCAAAATAAACTAGCAATAATTTAAAAATATCTTTTCACCGTATGAAAATAATGAAATTAAGAGACGAAAATCGTGTTTATATAATTGGCGCTTTAAAATAACGTTCCCATGTAGTAAGCATTCTACCCGTATTTAATAAATCTAGAAAAAAATCAACTAATGGTCAGATTTTCGTGAATTTTTTTTATACTTATCCATTTTAGAATGAAATTACATATAAAATGCAGTTTCCATAAAATATATGGGACAAATATATATTTTTTTTTTAGTGCTTGCTTACCCCCCCCCATATTTACTTTTTCGAAATTTGAACAAAATATATTTAAATCTATTGAAATTTCTATTTATTAAACATCGATATAGAAATTTTTAAATTAAAGTTAGTTAAAAAAAAAAAAAGAGATGTTTTTTTTCAATTACTTTATAAACTTTATTTGAACTTTTCAACAAACTTTTTCATACATAAAAAATAGACTTTATAGATATTTTGGGTTTGTATTACTGTACACATAGATTCGAAAAAGTTGTCAAAACAACAAATATATAACAAATAAATGTTATCAAAGGGAAGATAAGTTACTTTTCTACCAAACTGGATATATTTTTCGTGTTTTTATTCAATGTAACATGTTTATTCAGCTCGAAAACCATACAGTGTTTACCGATGTATTTGAAAATTCAAGATGGCGTCTTATTCTCTCTTTAACACGGTAAGTGTGGGAAAAGATGTTATAAATAAAAAAAAACCGGATAAAATA
Source organism: Euprymna scolopes (assembly GCF_053919585.1). Taxonomy (NCBI): domain Eukaryota; kingdom Metazoa; phylum Mollusca; class Cephalopoda; order Sepiida; family Sepiolidae; genus Euprymna; species Euprymna scolopes. The sequence continues at coordinate 48,611,623 of NC_136526.1, read as the reverse complement.
CTGTTAAAAACTCGCTCAATATATGTTACCGTGACATAGCTTGACATATATTCGGCGGGTTTTTAATAGTATTTTGTATGGTTTTTTATTTATAACACCTTTTCCCAAACTTACGGTGTTAAAGAGGGTGTGAGACGCCATCTTGAATTTTCGAATACATCGGTAAACACTGTATGTTTTTCGAGCTGAATAAACATGTTACATTGAATAAAGACACGAAAAATATATCCAGTTTGGTAGAAAAGTAACTTATATTGCCTTTGATAACATTTATTTGTTATATATTTGATTTTTGACAACTTTTTTGAATATATGTGTACAGTAATACAAACCCGAATAAAACTTATAAACAAACAAAAAAAAGGTTCATTCTATACGGTTCTAGCTAAAACTATTTCGGACGTCACTTCCGCCAAATGGCTTGGTAAACAAAGGAAGACGAATCTTCAACATTACCTAAATATTTTTTAAATATTTTATTTATTATAAGTTTTAAAACTTTAATAATTCGTAATATCGTGATAAAACTAATAATTAGTAATATCGTGATTTGACGGTGTAAAATACGGATATGACCCTTCTAGAGTTGTCGAACTTACTTTGCACTTTGATGGAGGTAAGTGCAAAACTGCCTATATAAAAATATTTTCACTATTAATTATTTCTGCAAATAAATATATTTCAATAAAAAACAGTAATTTTTCTCATGTGTTGACCTACATGTTCGCATGTTTTAAATACAAAACAAGTCAAGTTGGTGACATTATCCTGGCTTGTCTTAATCAACTGGACAAAATGAATTTTCATCGGCCCTGCCTCTACGATACTTTTTTTTTTTTTTTTTCACTATAAACTATAAAATATTGCTACAAATTAAAGAATAATTTTATGCGCAATATTCAACGAAAATATCGGCGGTTTCGCAATGATGTATTTACATTAATTGGCTTTAATTTTCTGCGATCTTGATTTTGCGGCAGCCATCTTAAATCTAGACTTGGACTCCTTAAACTCGTCTTGTTTTAATGAAAAAAAAAAGTCTTAATCATTTCATTTTAATAAAGCAATTTGTCAAAGAAACAGTATCACTAGAATTTAATTGCTTTTATGAATTCTCTTTTACAATAAAGACACGTCTTAATAATTTATTATTGCTTTGTTTATTTATTTATTTTTTTTTACAAAGAAATAAGTCAACTTCAATTTACATGTCAATGAAGACCTGTAATTTTATACAATTCTCACCGATATATATATATATATATATATATATATATATATATATATATATATATATATATATATATATATAATAAATTTTACAGCCAAACAACGTCGCAGCTCACAACAGCCATGACAGTCACCGAACCGTAAGTCCCAAACTCGAGTTTCGCCCTCATTTGGGCTCATCACTTAGGCACATCTAAACTCAGGATTCGAAACCTGAGCCTCTTTCATGCGAGGCAAGCACTCTACCAGCTGAGCAAACGCCCCGTACACAAGAATTGGTTGGATGACCGCGTCCTTTGTCAAGACGAAGTAGGTTCATTTCACAGTCGGATTTCGGCGTGGTTTGCTTGATCTGTGTTGGTTAATAGACATTCTTGTGTGCGGGGCGTTTGCTCAGTTGGTAGAGTGCTTGCCTTACATGCAAGAGGCTCGGGTTTTGAATCTTGAGGTCGGATGTATCTGACTGATGAGCCCAAATGAGAGCAAAACTCGAGTCTTTGACTTCTGGTTCGTTGACTGTCATGGTTCTTGTGGGCTGCGATGTTGTTTGGCTGTGGAATTTATTATATATAATCTCTCACATTCTGAATATATATATATATATATATATATATATATATATATATATATATATATATATATATTCTTCGGAATAGTTTTTATTTAACAATCAGTGGTTATGTAAACGTGAGATTGTAGGTTTACAAAATATTACTGGCAGTAATATTCTATAAGTTATCCCATCTAAACAAGAATTGCTCGATATGCAAGATAGAGCAAATAAATTAAATTGTAATTCAATATAATCATAAAGTCGTAATTAAAACCTTTTAATTATGATTTTCTATGTTTATTGCATTTAGCAAATTCGGTATAAACCATTCAAATTTGCTAATATTTTCTGCTCTGACGAGATGGGTAGACATCGAAAACCTATAGGTTAAGGTGATATACTTTTTGAATTGTATTCTTTGTCTTGCATATAATAAAAATTCTAGATTTGGAACTTAACCATTTCACGTCATAGAATTTAAATGACTAATTTATGATTTATTTCTTCTATCTGGTATCTTGAACATTTTTTATTTAGCTGGGATTGTCTTTATAAAATATTACAACCAATAGTATTTTGTAAGACCAATAATCACTGGATTTCCATACTAGTAGATTTATTTCATTAGACTATTCTGATATATATATATATATATATACAAAGACCAGTAATTTTATATAATCGTCACTAGTCAATTTTTTAAATATTTATATTTTTTAATATATGTATATATATTATGAGTGCCTTGCTGGCAGTTTTAACATGGAAAACTATTGCAACTACGTAGTTAGGTTATTATGTAGCTTAAATTTAAATCCAATGACATCGAATATATAAAAAATGTTTTCTTTATGTTTACTTAAAACATCACACTAAAATAATTATGCAATTCTTCGTGAATTTTCAGTGTTCATAGCATTTTTAAATATGCATAAATGTATGGTTTGTAACTATACTGTACTTTCACCTAGTAATAAAAAAAAAAGATATTGTAAAACGCGAATCTAACTAGAAAATATGATTTTAAAAAATACCATTATAACATTAGTGCGTAAGAACCCAATTTTCTGAGAAAAATCCCAGCTTCAAATGGGGAGGGGACCTGACTGTTGTTACCAAGACAAGAAGTTTAGTGAACTGAAGAATCACGTGACACATGACGTAGCGGCATCCAGGCAAATGATAACTAGTTAACATCGTAATATTTTCTCTGTCTCCATGTGGCTCAAAATCGATAATTGTTCCTCGAGCATTAGGCACTTCCAAAATTCATCACAGAATTAATCCCTTCTCCTATATGTAACTTTATTATTAGTTAATATTATCAATATATCTGTTGTACCATTTAAAAGAGGAAGAGCAAAATAAACTAGTAATAATTTAAAAAAAACATTTTTCATGGTACAAAAATAATGCGAGACGAAAATTGTGTTTACATAATTGATGCTTTAAACTAACGTTTCCATGTAGTAAGCATTTCGAACGTGAAAACGTATCCATGCTTTATAAATCTATCAAAAATAAACCAGTGGTCAAATTTTCATGAAATTTTCGATACTTATCCATTCAAGAATTAAATTACATATAAGATGCAGTTTCCGTCAAATATAGGAGAGGAAATATTTTTTTAGTGCGTGTTCTACCCCCATATTTATTTTTCCAAATTTGAACAAAATATATTTAAATTGATCGAAATTTCTACTAATTATGAAACAGAAGAGTATAAGAAAAAAAAAGTTTGGATACATTTTTTTTTTACACAGTGATCACCACTTATCAAGGCCCGGAAGCCACTCAGGGATGAGGGTTATTGCAAGTACATTACGTTATATTGAACAAAAATTTACATTGAAGTTGCAATAAAAAAAATTGATATAAATTTAATATTATGTTTTTTAGTCCCCTTGACAAAAGGAGGGTTAATCTGTAAATTCACCCTTGGCCGTTTGATCATCAATCTAGCAAAACAATGTTTGATCGACATTATCTCCTTTTTCTTACTTTCTGATGCAAAAGTCAGTGATAGCATTATATGCATAGTTGATAACGCAGCAGCAGCACACTTTGGATTAGTTTCACTTGATGACTGCTATTTCAGGAATTAATGGTTCTGTATGGAAGTAAGACTGTTTCACGACAAGTGTCAACACAGCCACATATACAGATAGTGGATCATTATAATTGGACCCTCTTTACTAAGAGGTAGATAGGGGCTTTTTATTGTATCTATGTTCATTAAGCGTCACTGCTTAGTGACCATTCGGCGTAGGAATATGTATCCTGTTGAGATGCTCTCCAGTTACATATGAACTACATGCTTATATAAGGCCGTCAACACTACCTATAAGGAGGGTTTTTATTCAAGTCTGCTAACTATTCGGCGCTTTGTCTCTGACGGGATTGTTTTCTCACGTGGATTATTGTTGTTGTCCTCTGCCTTTCCCCGAAAAGTCACCTTAAAGCCACACACGTGGTGGCAGCGGCAAACATTCAAAAGAATTCAGTTTTCGACGATAATACTTTCTACAAACGAAAATAGTCGTACTCATAAACTAAGGATACGCAAAAGTTTTCCCGGAAATAGTAAGTTAAAAATATGAGGATTACAAGTCGCGTATATTGCATGTCGGAAACTTGTACCCTGAAACAATTACGACAAAGCGCCGAATAGTTTGCAGACTTGAATAAAAACCTTCCTCATAGGTAGTGTTGACGGCCTTATATAAGTATGTAGTTCATATGTAACCGGAGAGCATCTCAACAGGATACATATTCCTACGCCGAATGATCACTAAGCAGTGATGAAGGAACAAAAACGTAGTCTTATACCATTACCATGACCTGAATTAAAACCACCCTTTCATTTTCAAACTATATATATACATTTCACTATCAAGAGTACTTACCTGATGAGTTTGCTTTTTAAAAGTTCAGCATATTCTCTTACTCGGTCTGATGCAGGAGCACGCAGAATAAATTAATATGTTTCAGCTTTTCTCAAACACGTTTACTTAGCAGAGAAGAACGTCTGCAAGACAATCCTCTGTCATTCTAGAGAATAGCATATGAAAATGTAAATAAATATTCTTATATAGGTGCAAAACACCTCTTTTTCATTACTGACAGACTTTAAATACACCACGTGTTATATGCATGCGTATCGGACACTAGAATCTCTTCATCAAGCACCGGTGACAGACTAACTCTGCTTTCTCAATTCATCTAACATTAAGTTTGATGGATTCCCTACTTTTACTTTTGTGTATCGGTTTTAAGTAAAATGTTTTGTATATACCATTGATATGGTTTGTAATATCCATGATGAACACTCAATTCTAATCAATGTATATCTTCCTTATTATTCCGTTATTATTTTAAGCCTTCCATCAATCATAATTGATTTTAAGTCTTCTTTCAACTGTAACTAAAACCGATTTCCATTAATTTACTGAACATTTCGTTACAAAAAAAAAAAAAATTATAATATATAAATTGAATAATTAAATTAGAAATATTATGATTTATGTGTTTAAACAACCATACACAAAAATGTATTTCCTATAAAATATGACCGTGCATTGAAATTATTCTTTTTATTTTAATATTGTAGAATATATATGAAAGTAATTTATTGTCTTGAAATTTACTTTTGATTATTTTATAATTTTGCAGAAATCTATAACTCATGAGGAAAATATAAGGCAATGGATGATTTGAAATATTGAAACATCTTACAAAAATATATTTTTAAAAATTTTAACACCTTTTTATGTAAATCGCATAAAATTAGAAAACTCATACTATTGTGAATTATATGAATTTCTGTTGTCTGTTGAATGAGATTTACTTCTTATTTGTCTTATTTAGTATAACACTACCTCGAATTCCTGTCAGAAATTGATGTACATAAAAATATATGGTTGCATGTGATAAATTAACTAGGGATTTAACTCATAACTAAATATCTACTCCATAAACAATTGAAATATTGAATTGGTTGTAAGCCAATGTGTTTCTCATAAAAATATAACAAAAAAACATAGAATAAAACTATAATATCTAAAATATTTCTACTTGAAAATGAGCTATGCATCTGATAACGGAAAAGATTCATATTTGTATGTGGCTCTGTTTTTACAAGCAAACAAAATCTGACTATTCATATGTGAATACATACTGAACAGAGAGAGAAACTTAAATGCCTACTAGACACTATCCTCGGGTGTCTAAGGTCTCTCTGTATAGGAGTTTGTCAGAACAATCTGGCATGAGGATACTTTTCCATAGAAGTAAACCCTGACCAAATATTCAAAATCACATTTTGTATTCGCAGCCCAAATAAGATCTCCTCACTATGGCTACTCCACAGCTTTTTCTGGGGAATGGTGCACCTTCTCCAAGTGATATTACCTCAAGTAATAGCACAAAGCTGGATACTCCACCAGACTAGATAAATTCTTGTCCTGGAATCCAGTAAGACCAAGAGACCAACATGAAAGATATACTACAACGTATAAAAATGGTTAATTGGGGAGAGGAAAATTATGTTCTCAATTCTTTACTAACTCAGTGCTTGAGAGATAAAGAACTTAAATGGAACATTCGAATATCTATGTATCTCATATAGAGTTCAAGTGTTAGCCCCTGATGTGGGCCCCTCGATTTCTGAGAACTTCGACTGAAGTAAAATAAAACAAAAAGAGAGAAACAGAAACCATATTCTTGTGGAGTATGAGGCTCTTATTTTTTTAGGAAAAGTGATATTACACGACATATGCGAACTTATGTTGGAGAAGAGTGGATTGAAGATATTATTAGGCTCAACGAAACAAGCTTCAGATGCCAGAACCAGTTATAACTCCTGGTACGGTAACAAGAAAACTGGCACAATTATGCAAGCACAAAGCACCTGGCATCGACAATGTCCAAAACTTTTGGTTGAAACAATTGACTGCACTCTATCACGACTACAGTGATTACTTCAACGGGATGCGAAGAGTTGAAGAAGCAACACCACCCTGGCTAACAGATGGGGACACCATCCTCATACCTAAGACCAAAGAGACACAAATCCCAAATAAATACAGGCCAATATGCTCTCTAACAACTACCTAAAGCTTTTCACTGGTCTGGTAGCCGACGATATATATGACCACCTATCTTCTGGGACCTACCTTGAAAAAGAGTAGATAGGGTGCAGAAGAAAATGTCTCAGTACCAAAGACCAGCTATTGATCAACAAGACCATCTTAGAAGACTGTAGGAAGAGGCAAAGAAACCTGAGCATGGCATGGATCGATTACCAGACGCATTTGACAGCATTCCACACTCATGGTTACTTCGGTGCCTTGAGTTATACAAGATCCACCCGATAATTAGACAAACACTGGTGGCTCAGCTTCAGATGTGGAAAGCCACAATATCCTCAAGTTACAATTGAGGAAAGACCATCATCCCTGAAGTAAAAATCAAAAGGGAAATATTCCAAGGTGACAGTTTATCCCCCTTATCCTTCTGTATGGCAATAGATCCACTCAGCAAGCTCCTGAATAAGAATCCGAGCGCCTACAATTTGAGTCAGGGACGCCATCGAGATCCAAGCAAGAAAGTAAACTATCTGCTCTTCATGGATGATCTTAAGCTGTATGCTTGCACTGACACTGTTCTGTACCAGCTTCTGCAGGTAGTACACAATTCTTCAATGACACTGGAATGAAGTTTGGCCTGGATAAGTATGCCAAGTGTACACTCAGAGCTGGGGAAAAAGACCCACACCGAAAATATGCAGCTTAATGAAGACCTCGACATCAGAGATCTTTAAGAGCACGAGCCTTATAAGTACCTTGGCATTGAGGAAAACGAGAACATACAGCATGTCAAGAGGAAGGAAAAGATTAGTAAAGAATATGTACGCTGTGTGAGCAAGATACACAAAACATAGCTCACAAATAAAAATAAAATGACTGCCATAAACCAGCTTGTTATGCCAGTAATAACATACAGCTTTGGTATCGTTGACTGGTCACAAAAATACATCAACCGGCTAGATGTAAAGACACGGAAGCTACTAATGCTTTATAAAATAATATATAGAAATCCGTGTCTAACAAGACTGTATTTGCCCAGGGGAGAAGGAGGTCTCGGACTCTCAGGGATCAATCATCAACATAGGGCAACTATTGTGAGCACCAATCAGTATCTGAGAAGCTCCCAGAACCACACCCTCTCAATTATATACGAACATCAAGAGACAAGAGCCAGCAGAACAACATCAGTCACCCAGCTGGCTAAGCATTTTGGTCAGGGCTGTCTCACAGATGAGAATGAAGCACCAAACAAGCCTGCCACAAAAATAGCAAGAAAGAGCCGGAAGAAATATACAGAGACCTTCCAAAGGATGAACCTTAAAGAATGGGACCAACATCAGGGTGCAAAGTATTTTGGGGGGGAACTTTCTCAGGAATATATAGACAAAGAAGGTTCCTTGGACTGGCTCAAAAAAGAGCCCTCCACCACGATCAGGATTATAATCGCTGCTCAAGACAAGGGATTGATGACCAATGTATTCAAGAAAATGGCAGGTATCAGTAATGACAACAAATGCAGATTCTGCCATACAGAATTGGAAGGTGTGAATCATCTGATATCAAGTTGCAAGGTTCTTTTGGGGAACAGCTATTATACAGCGAGATGATAGAGTATGTAATACATCCACTGGATCATCTGTAAGAAATTAAACATCCAATGTAGCACCAAGTCCTAGGAACATCAACCTTAAAGAACAGTTAGAAATGACTTATATACCATACATTACGACCATGTAATCCCTACAACCACCTATCTTGAAAATGCTGCTGTGAAACCTGACATAGTTATATGGAATAAGTCAGAAAGAGTGGCAACCTTGGTTGAAGTGAGTGTCCCTAATGATAGTGGTCTGAACAGAGCTGAAAGGGAGAAACAGACTAAATACCAAGGTCTCATGTATGATATGAAAAGAAACTGGAATCTTAAGGAGATATCAATCATACCAGTTATGATAGGTGCTACAGGGCTTATGAAGAATAACCTGAAGTCCTACCTAACTAATATTCCTGGTGAACCAAGTGCAAAAGAGATCCAGACAATTGCACTTAAGGGAAAAGCGAGGATACTAAAAAGAGCTCTCGGTTGGTTTCAATAAAAAGCAGGGCAATATTTGCAGCTGGTTTGGCTGCCCCGTACCCAGCATTACAATCTTCAAAGGAAGAAAATTTTTAAAAAAAGAAAAGAAACCATATTCTTGTGAAATATGTGGCTTTTCTTTTACATACAAACAACATATGTTTGCCCATATGCGAACACATACCAGAGAGAAACCATATTCTAGTAAAATATGGGGCTCTTCTTTTACAATGAAACAAAGTATGTCACGACATATGTGAACACATACTGGAGAGAATGTATAAAGTAATATACAGAAACCAGTGTCTGTCTAGAATGTATCTGCCCAGATGGAAAGGAGGTATGGGGCTCTCGGAGATTGACCATCAACATCGTGCAACTATTGTAAGCACCGGACAATATCTGATGAGCTCTAAAAACCCAACTCTCAAGATGGTACACCAACATCAGGAATCAAGAGCCAGTAGAACAACATCCATCACAAAACTGGCCAAACATTTTGGGGAAGACTGTCTTACAAGTGAGACAGAAACAGAAAAGATACCTGCGACTGAAATAGCCAGAAAAAGTCGCCAGAAATACACTAAAGCTTTCCATGACAAGAAAGTTGAAGAATGGGCCAACCAACAACGGGCCAAGTATTTTCTGGACGAATATAACCAAGACTATATTGATAAGGAAGGGTCTATAAGCTGGCTAAAGGATGGATCGCTCCACTATGACCAGGAGAAGTTTATAATAGCTGCCCAAGATCAAGGCTTGATGACCAATGCGTTTAAAAAAATGAGTGGTCTCAGCAAAGACAACAAATGCAGGTTCTGCCACACAGAAGTAGAGAGTGTGAGCCACCTGATTTCTAGCTGTAAGGTTCTGCTAGGGGACGGCTACTATACAATGCGACACAATGAAGTATGCAAATATCTCCACTGGACGATCTGCAATAAGTTAAATATCGAATGCAGTAAGAAGTCATGGGAACATATACCCGAAAGAACAGTCGGAAACAAGTCATATACCATCCACTATGACTATGCAATCCCTACAGCCACATACCTAGAAAACGGAGCTATAAAACCCGACATTGTAATATGGGACAAGAAGGAGAAGGAAGCAACCTTGGTGGAAGTTAGTGTCCCGAATGATGCTGGGTTAAACAGAGCTGAGAGGGAAAAGATTACTAAATACCAGGGTCTTATGTATGACATGAAAAGAAACTGGAACCTTAAGAAGATCTCTATCATTCCAGTAATTATAGGAGCAACCGGACTTATGAAAAAGAATTTTACAAACTATCTTACAAATATACCAGGTAAACCAAGTGCAAAGGAGATTCAAACAATTGCACTTAAAGGGACGGTTAGAATCTTAAAAAGATCTCTCGGTTGGAGTGTCTAAAATAGCAGGTGTATGTTTGGCATCTGGTAGGATGCCCCATCCCTGGCTTAAACAAAATGATAAGAAAAATGAAAAAAGAGAGAAACTATATTCTTATGAAATATGCGACTCTTCTTATAAAAGGCGAGATCATGTGTTACAACATATGCCAATAAAATGCCTACTAGACACTGTCCTCGAGTGCCTAAGGCCTCTCTGTCCAGGGGTTTGTCAGAACAACCTGGCATGAGGATACTTTTTCCATAGAAGTAAACCCTGACGAAATATTTAAAATCACATTTTGTATTTGCTGCCCAAATAAGATCTCCTCACTATTACTAACACATATTAGCTTTTACGAGGAACGGTGCACCTTCTCCAAGTGATGATACATCAAGTAATAGCACGGGAGCTGGATACTCCACCAGACTAGATAAATTCTTGTCCTGGAATCCAGTAAGACCAAGAGACCAACATGAAAATATACTACAATGTATAAAAATGATTAATTGGGGAGAAGAAAATTATGTTCTCAATTTCTTTACTAACTCAGTGTTTAAGAGATAAAGAACTTTAATGGAACATTGGAATATCTATGTATCTCATGTAGAGTTTAAGTGTTAGCCCCAGTCGGTGGGCCCCTTGATTTCTGAGAACTTCGACTGACGTAAAATAAAAAAGAAAGAGAATATTTAAAATTACCTGACAAATATACCTGCTGAATCAAGTGCAAAGGATATTCAAACAATTACACTTAAAGTGACGGTTAGAATCTTTAAAAGATCTCTAGGTCAGAATATGTAACCGCATTCTTTTAAAGTATATTTGCATTCTTTTAAATTTATTATGAAAATTTCGTCAGAGGAAATAAAATATTTCGTATGCGAAATAATAGTACAAACATAATATTGATATTATTTTAATTGGAATTCATTATTGAGATGAATATTATTTATTAATTTATTTTTATTGCGGACTATTATCCTCATCTTTTTCTTAGTGGTTGTTTCGCTACATTTCGGCCAACTATTCCTCTAGTCTTCATCAGATGGTTCTTCTTTTACGTGGTGAGACGACAACAACTATGGATGGTAGTAATTTCTGAGAATGCAGTTAGGAGATTCGGAGTTCCTATCCTGCTGCAATTACCACCTGACGAAGGTCAGAGGGATAGTTGACCGAAACGTTGTGAAACAACAACTAAGAAAGATGAGAATAATAATCTGCAATAAATTAATAAATAAATAATACTCATCTCAATAATGAATTCCAATTAAATAATATATATACCATGGCCAACATCCGAGACATAGTGGGTAAGTTGCATAAGGTCACTTATGCAATTTGCCCTAAAAAGTTTTGTTAAGAATATTACAACATCTTATAATTAGGTTGGTCTTGGAGCAGTGCATAGCAGTATTAAGAGATTTGTTGACCTTATTGGATACGTAGGCAACAATCTCATAACATTACTTTTGTGGTAAATATAACTGGAGCAGTTCTAACATCTCTGCAGCATTTACTTTACATGTAAAAATCTTTTTGAATCGATTTTGCTGCTAGAGTTACTGTCAAAATAGGCAACCTAAAACTAGAAATAAATCTTTGATGATGTAATTTACTAGGCACACTAAGATCTCTTCGAAAATTACTGATTCCGCCATTAAATAAAAATGTTTGATATGCCGTTAAACAAACCGACCCAAACAAAGTCTGGCAAAAGTTTTGACTTTCTCTCGAATACAGTCTTTGTGCAACTCTACAAGAGACTTGTGCGTCCTATCTTGGAGTATGGCCACTGTGTCTGGCAGCCACACCATAAGACCTTATGCAGTGATCTGAAAGATGTAAAGCGCCGAGCAACCAAGCTGCTGGCATCACTGAAGGACAAGGCATATTCTGAAAGATTGAGAACCTTGAGACTGCCCACTCTTGAGCATCGGAGAAATCATGGTGACATGATCGATCTCTACAAGTACATCCATGGGATCTATGATACAAGAAAGCCATCTTATCAGATCGCCAAAAAACAGTGCAACCAGGGGGAAACACCTCAAAATCGTTACAAAAAATAACACTGTATGCTAGATATCCGCAAAGGGACCTTCTCACAGAGGGTTATCAACACATGGAATGATCTCCCAGATGCAGTTGTACAAGCACAAACGGTAAACGCATTCAAAAGCAGACTTGACGCCGATTGGAGATTGCTGCCGAATCTATATTGCCCATCCTCCTAAATGGAAGTGCAAATTCCTGGGTGTCTGTGCCACGCATGCCACAAAGTTGTCTAGGAAAATTTTCCCTTCGGACAATGAACAGGTCCAAAACCTGGACCTCAAACATCTATATGTGAAAGTCTATGAGTAAATATTTAAAGATACAAGAACCCGAGTTCTTGTACCGAAAAATATCGAGTAAATCGAACTTACTAAAGGAGATAATAACTTCCGGTGAATACCGAGAAAATTTAACAAGTAAATAAAACGTTGTTTAGATAATCGTTATTTTTGTTTCATTTTTGCATTTATTTTACATTTCCATTCACCAAACATGGGTATAAATATCACTAAAACATCCGCTGGGTCATAAGCTTCATTTCGGTACCTAACTTTCCTGGGTGGGTTGCCTGTAGGCTGAGATTAACCGCGTCACACACACACATTAGGAAACTTTATAATAAGATAAATAACTTGAAACAAAAACAGTTTTCCAAAATTACAGGATTTGGCATTAAACAAACCAAAAATGGTTGATATGCCGTAAAATTCGGCTGAACTCAAATTTACGGTTCCCCTTGCTTAATTTTCAAAAAAAAATACTTGACAAACTACAACCACTATATACGATTTTTCCCGCTCTATCTGTGCCTAAATCTAAACACAGATTCCATGAATAAAGCATGTCCAGAACTGCCCACCTGTAAAACACTATTACGCCGGACTGCTTCCCGGTTGAATGCAACATAGAAGCCTTACATTCCAATGTAAACACGTTGTTTAGCATCCCCAACGTGAATGAGGACTACCTTTGCTGTCGGTGTGGATAGCCTCGAGACGTTTCTTCCTATAACGCCCTTGCATTAATTTTCTTACAGTCCACCATGCTATCCTCAACATCACAATCAGAACCACAATCATGCTTGCCAGTCCTATAACCTTTATGGGAGCTGATCTTATTAACCTCCAGACGTTTCAAACTGATCTGCAATTCTTCCAAATTTATCTTATCCAGTTTCTCTAACATTTTTGGTAATTCAGGCTCCAGGTTTCTGGTACAACACTAGCACACACAGGTCGTGGTCTCCTACCATATATATTAAACTCTAGGTTCGACAGGATCTCAGAGCACTGGTCTGGCATTTCTCAGTTTCTTGCCGACTCAATAGTTAAATTTGTCTCTAGCCACATTTAAGGCTATGAATTCTGACTCCACCCAAAAACTGGCTACCAAACCCATCGGCTTCTTCCCTCCCAGAGGATACAGAAACAAACACTAGAATCTTCTTATTGTCTAGTAGGCTTTTGTAATATTCCCCAAATTTACCTTCTAGACTCACAGGCGGTGAAGACAGTTTCCGCCTTATGCTCTCTAGCACTTCTCGCAATCCGGTGCTCATGACACTGGTACCAAAGTGTCTAAACGCCAGTGCATCTAGCTGCGCCTCCATAGGTTCAGTTCATAGAATTAATGACTGTTCAGTCTGCCTTAACCAACATGTTTAAGATTTAGAAGTATTTGTGAAAAATTACTTTTCTTGATATTCCCGTCTCTATCTAACCAAAGACATTCCAGACTTCTTGCATAGCCTGTAATTGGCCAATTATGGAATGAATACTCTATCGATTTTTCGTAATCTCTACTCTTGTAATATTTAGTATTGAGAACCCCTCCTTATTTACCTGAACCAAGATTTTCTGCCCTGTTTCTAGTAGATTTATTTTCCAGTAACTACTCTAAATAGAGCTCCTTAAGGCCTTGCCTATTATAGGCACTACTGTCCTTTTTGATCTGTTTACAAACCAATTGAACCTTCTCAAATAAGATTGCTCAACCTATTGGCATCTTAATAATCTTAGCTCAACCTCTAACGGTTTTAATATTCGAGAATATTCCTCTATATCTTTATAAGTGCTAGCTAATTGCTGTCTAGTTTCGTCGAACATTGATTCCTTCTCAATACTCAAGGATCAATTCCTTGCTAGGATCCAAGTGATTCACTAGGGTTACCAACCAGTTCTACTGTGTGATTATCACTTCGGTGGTCTTCTTAAAGCAACCCCCATTTTAATTTTCCCGCCTCCTGCCATCTAGGCCAACCTCATGAGGTACACTAGTCCGACCAGGTCCATATCTGTAAAGATAGGAAATGATTTTTTCATAATTTCTATCGCTGTTTCCTAAAATTTTCGCATTTGATTCAATTCCTGGATTACTCGGGAACAGCCAGTTTAAAGAGTTCCAAATTACTTTGAAATTCAAGAAATTATTTTAATAAGAAATTATTTTAATAAGAAATTATTTTAATACCTGTCTTTTTCTTTTTTCTAGAACTACTTATCCTATTTGCCTATCAAAGACACACTAGCTAGAGTCATCTCGAGTATTAAAGTGATCGCTAGTGTAAACACCCTGAGTCGACCTGCTACCTACCACCGCCAATGACATAACAGAATCAAGCCCTATCCTGGCCACATTTACTAGGTTGATGAGCGCAGACAGTCCAACCCTGACCTCCCAAAGCGTCAACCACCGACCAACCAGGATTCTCCTTGCTAGTGCGTATCAATCTGTCCATTCAGAGTTCAAAACAACTCAGAATTCGCTTGAACCCAAATAGTCGCAATCTGGGCAACATTGGCTTACCCTGCTGTGAATCTTTGATAAGACTTCTGTTTGTAACCACTTCCTTGTGTCAACTATATCATTATATTGGACTTGTGAACAACTACAGCCGGTTCATTCCTAACGGTTCTCATCACCTGTCCAAGCTTACCGATTCACTATATTGGCGAGGGGGAACAGCGCCCCCTTGTCCAGATTGAATACAATTGTCTGATATAATAGGAGTTTATCCCCACATTGATCAAAGCTGATTGCTTCTGGACGTTTGCCGACGCGATGCCGAGAACACAGTTTGAATTTTATTATTTATACTGAAGAGCAGGACAAACAGGGGACAGAGCGAAATAGAGTGAATCTAATAAAAGTCGACGTAAATAAATGTAGAGGCGACCCGCGTTCCCAAATCATAGATATTATTATCTAGGGGCTATATAAACAGTTGTAAGCGATCGTAACGACCCTGGAAGCATGTGCAAAAGAAGCCTTTGCGAGACATACATGAAATGGTCACACACATTTTGCCTTTTATATATATATAGATTTCATAAACAAAGTGCACGGATGTTTTTCAATAACATCCATATTGCATGTAACAATTATGGACCAGCTGTAGATTCTGTATACGAATTGTTAAAAAAACGAACACATTTACCAAGACGGTATTCTGAAATCGATTTCGTCTTAGAAAACATTTTACTCTATTAAATATAATCAAACCACAAATTATTTCCCATACAAATAGAATTTTCAATGATATGAAAATTAGTGGAAAAATAAAGATAAACTTTCTAAGTATAACCAACTTTATTAAAAAAAAATATCGGGTTTCATTTTAGTAACATTATAAACATCTGAATAAAAATAGTTTGTTGGTTGGTTGTTTTTGTTTTATGGCATATCAACCCTTTTCAGGTTATGTAATGTCAAACCCAGTGAGTTTGAAGATAATTTTTTTAAAAGAATATATGCTTTATTTTTCAAGTCTGTTTCTATTTAACCCATAATTGGGACCCTAACAGATACTACAATTCCGGGTCAGAGTGGATATGGGAGCAATGGCAATTAAAGGGTGGCTACACACTCCCCAAAGCCTGCAAGCTGGGGTCCTCACCATCGGATATAGTTTAAGGTCATATCCAGAACCGTGGATAGAAAAAATTCCTAAAAAAATAGAGAAAGAAATATTTTCTATGCATTTCTTGGTTTCTGTATGCGAGATAAATTGCATACATGACAAGATGATTTTTTCTAGTATGAAGTTTTTATTGTAAAAACTAAAACTTTACCTGTTTTTCTAGTATGAAGTTTTTATTAAAAAAACTAAACCTTTACATGTTTTTCTTGTATGAAGTTTTTATTGTAAAAACTAAAACTTTACATGTTTTTCTTGTATGAAGTTTTTATTGAAAAAACTAAAACTTTACATGTTTTTCTTGTATGAATTTTTTATTGAAAAAACTAAACCTTTACATGTTTTTCTTGTATGAAGTTTTTATTGTAAAAACTAAAACTTTACATGTTTTTCTTGTATGAATTTTTTATTGTAAAAACTAAAACTTTACATGTTTTTCTTGTATAAATTTTTTATTGTAAAAACTAAAACTTTACATGTTTTTCTTGTATGAATTTTTTATTGAAAAAACTAAAACTTTACATGTTTTTCTTGTATGAAGTTTTTATTGAAAAAACTAAAACTTTACATGTTTTTCTTGTATGAAGTTTTTATTGTAAAAACTAAAACTTTACATGTTTTTCTTGTATGAAGTTTTTATTGAAAAAACTAAAACTTTACATGTTTTTCTTGTATGAATTTTTTATTGTAAAAACTAAAACTTTACATGTTTTTCTTGTATGAAGTTTTTATTGAAAAAACTAAAACTTTACATGTTTTTCTAGTATGAATGTTTTTTATAGTAAAAACTAAAACTTTACAACATGTTGATATTAGCCCAATATTTGTTCATATGATGCAACATTTATATGAAAAATGATAATTCGTAGAATTTTTCTCTTATATATTCTGTGCAAATTTGAATTTCCCTAGCAAAGTTTTGCGAAATTTCCACAGAATGATGCAACTTTATCTCTGTGAACAAAAAGGCAAACAATTAACAGAAGGTAAATTTTTTTTTTTAAATGTAATTATTTCACAATATTCGCATTCAACCTTTAGGATTTCTTTGAAAGAGATACAAATACTTAAGAACGTGGATTCTTTTTATTATGCATTGTCATATTTCGTAATATTTGTTGTCATTTTAAAAAGAGACATAACAATAATTTGGTTTCTCTTTTGTTTTAATTTTCTTTTTCCTGTGGATAGGGTATTCTACCGGATGCCAAACATTCTCCCATTAGTTTAGTTACTTCAATCGAGATATTATAACCGACCCTTTAAGTGCTATTCTTTGTATTTCTTTTGCACTTGGTTCACTGGGTATATTCGCCAGAGTTTTTGAAATTCTTTTTAATTAGCCCGGTTGCTCCTATAATGACTGTATGATTGATACCTTCTTAGGATTCCAGTTTCTTTTCATGGCGTACATAAGTCCTTGGTATTTTGTTATTTTCTCCCTCTCTACTCTGTTAAGGCCAGCGTCATTAGGGACGGTAACTTCAGCTAGGGTTGCCAAATTCTCCGTCTTGTCCCATATATGTCAGGCTTAATAACCCCATTTTCTAGATATGTAGCTGTAGGAATTTCGTAACCATAGTGGATGGTGCATGACTTATTTCCAACTGTACTTTCTGATAAACATGTTCCCAGGATTTGCTATTACATGGGATATTCAGGTTTTTACAGATTTTCCAGTGGAGATATTTAGGCACCCCATTGTGTCGCATTGTATAGTAGCCATCCCCCAACAGGACTTTACAACTGGATGTCAGGTGGCTCACACTCGATTATGTCTTTGCATATGTTTCAACAAATTTTGTTTGCTTGTAAAAGAAGCATTACATTTTTCACAAGAATATGGTTTCTCTCCAGTATGAATTCGCATATGTCGTGACATGTTTGATTTCTTTATAAAAGAAGAGCTGCATATATCGCAAGAATATGGTTTCTCTCCAGTATGTATTCGCATATGGTCCAACATATTTTTTTTCAGTGTAAAAGAAAAGCCACATACTTCACAAACATATGGTTTTTCTCCAGTATGTGTTTGCATGTGTGGCAATATATGTTGCTTCAGTGTAAAAGAAACGCCACACACTTCACAAGAATATGGTTTCTCTCCAGTATGTATTCGCATATGAATGACCAAGCTATGTTTCCTTGTAAAAGAAGAGCCACATACTTCACAATAATATGGCCTTTCCCTAATATGTGTTTCCATGTGTTGCAACATATGTTTTGATGTAAAGGCTTGACCACATACTTCACAAGAGAAGGATTTCTCTCCAGTATGTGTTTGTATGTATTGCAACATATGTTTCTGTGTGAAAGAATTGCCACATTTTTCACAAGAATAGGATATCTCTCCAGTATGTGTTTTCATATGTTGCAGCATATGATGTTTCTGTGTAAAAGAAGAGCCACATATATCACAAGAATACGGTTTCTCTCCAGTATGGGTTCGCATATGAATGACCAAGTTTTGTTCCACTGTGAAAGACAAGTCACATACTTTACAAGAATATGGTTTCTCTCCAGTATGCGTTCGCATATGAATGACTAAGTTTTGTTTCTGGGTAAAAGAAGAATCACATACTTTACAAGAATATGGTTTTTCTCCTGTATGTGTCCGTATATGAACGACTAAGCTTTGTTTCTGTGTAAACGAAGAACCACATACTTCACAATGATATGGTTTCTCGCTGGTAGCGGATTTAGAGTTCATTTTTGAAGTCGAAATGTTTGAATTTTTTAGTACAATGTTTCTCTATATTTTTTATATATTTCCTTATTTTTTAAAAAGTAATCGGAATTAATCATGAAGTATGATAATGTAATAAAAATATTATTTTTGAATGTAATGAATATGCCTCGCATTTAGATCTATTGACTTATACAGATTGATGAAAACAAAACGTATTACATTTAGTATATGGTTATACATCTTATTAAAATAATGTATGATTAATGTTTCTGTATATGTTAATTAACAATTCCACAAAACTCATTATTGCAGATTTTATCAATAGTTCCATTTAATACGCCTAAAAATAGAAGACATACACATTTGGCAGAAATATGTTTTTTAATAGATTACATTAAAATTAGATTTTATAATAAACAAAATCGTATAGTTCATAAGGATATGATTTTTCTCGTTTTCGGCTCTTAATACTATGCCATTTGCATTTGCTCTTCTTTGTATTGATTGCTGATTAACCTGCAAAATAAACCAAACGATAAATTACAATGGATAGTATTTATTTTAATATATTTCTTTTGTCAAGGTTTTATTTTAGATTCTAAGGTGTAGACATTGGTATTTTTAAATAGATGAATTAGCGTTTGCACATTGTGAGCTAAAAAGCAAAATTGAACTAATAAGCTACACTTTTAAAAATTCGTCAAATTCATTACTGATAAAATTGAAAATATAATGAACATATTTCTTGCTAATACAATGAATTCCGTTTCTTAGATAATATTAAACTATATTGACTAATAAGTTCTAAAATATAAACTCGGTAAATTAATTATTGATTAAATTAAAAATATGTTGTGGGGACATACACACCTTCATAACCGCTAAGATGGACTTGTCCATTAGGCATATAACCAAAAAGTCTAAACCGCTCAATGAGAGCTATCTCGGATGTCATACAGAGACGACTCCCCCTGGACTTACTAACCTTTTCTGTACCACTAACCCTTGCTTGATATAAATGTTCTCTTATTCTCACCAGGTCATCGTATTCCTACTTTCACCCTTACTGGCTCCACTACAATGTCGACAAGGATGTAAAAACAATTTTTTTTTAAAGAACTCACACGCAAAACTCAACTTTCAAACGTACGGAATAGTTAATTGCAAACTTTCTAAGTTACAACACAAAACCACAAAAGTTCAACAACAAAAAATTGCAGCGTAAAAAAAAGACTACAACACTTAAATATATCTACTCAAAGACATTGTAAGTAGAATTTCATGCTTTGCTAAGAAAGAAAAGAAGTAATCTTGTTTTAATTTGCCGTAGAACGTGTTGACCAAATTGTTTATGCAAATTACACATGGACTTTATGCTGGAAGCTTTTTTTCTTCTGTTATTGAAATTTTGGGAAATTAATTCTTGTTTTATGACAAAGTGGTTATTGTTGACTAACTAGTTGTTTGTTTGAATTGTACCGAGAGAAGAAAAGAAAAAGAGACAGTGTGATAAGAAGGCAAATATTCTTTTTAAGTGCTGGGAAGCCATTTTTTGTTATTGATGATTGGAAAAAATATTTTGGTGCTAATGCAGAGAGTGATCCACGCTATTTTTTAAATCGTATTTCCACGTTTAATTAAAGTTTTATGATATGTTTTTTTATTCAATTGTAAGGTTAAAGTACAGAATAGGTACAAAACATTATTCCCATGTTAAGAATGGCTTTTTAAATAATAATGTTATTATTTCAGCACGGATCACTTTCTGCATGAGTACCAAAATTTTTTTCTCCTCCCCCTTTATTTTTGCAACAGCACACACGCACACCAAAAAGAAATGATACCTTTTTTTTCTCTTCTTTCGCCTGTCAATTTTTCAAAAGCACTTTTAAAATAAAGCCTCCTCATTCTTGGATAAATTTTTGCTTGCTAACGGAGTCAGAAAATATCTATAATTCTATAATTTTTTGCACTTCTGCTACAGCTACTGAAGAGTACACTAGTCCATAAATTATAAAAGTTTTCCCTTGCTGTGACTTCCGTTTAAGTTACAAATTCCCTTAAAAGAACAGAATTTTTCTAAAATGTGTTTGACTCCTAATGGGGGTATGAGACGAATGGATTCGCCAATAATTTTTATAACCACCGGCTGTGCTAAACAACCAATGAAAACCTTTCAAAGTTACTACAAAAATTGTTGAATTTTGGATTCAATCAGTTTGCCATTAACTACGCTACAGACCGCATTTGATTCTTGGCTGCCATCTTAGTTACTGCCAATTACAATCAGGATCTGATCTGAACTGCGCCACCATCTTTGTTCAACATAATGTCTCAAAACTTAACAATTTTTTTTCGAGAAAATAAAATAAAAAGAGACACAATGGAAGATGTGAAAGAGATGATAACACGTCTAATTGAATTTCAAATGGACCAGCACAGAAGAGCTGACGATAGACTACAGCAGGCAGAAGAAAGAATGATCCAAATGCAAAAGGGAGCTGATGACAAACTTTTTGCATTACAAACAGAACAGTAAGAGAGAACTGAAGCACTACTCCAGGTTTTAATGAATAGGAATCAAGCTACAGAGCGATACAGCGTTTTCCTAGAGTGCAGTACTAAGTACCATAAATAATTTCACCTACTGTCCTGAAGAAAATCAGACATTTGAAACGTATTGCAGACGGTATCAAGATCTGTACAATATCGACTATGAAAATTGAGCAGACCAAAAAAACGTCCGTTTGCTAATCAGCAAATTAGGGGCTATGGAACACGCCAAATTTGTCGACTATATCTTGCCACAAAAGACTAGTGATCTGACGTTTACAGAAACCATTAAACGCCTAACTGAACTCTTCAGCTTGAAGATGTCGTTGTTCCAGAGATAGTGGACATTATTGAACTTTACGAAAAAAGACGATGTGGACTACTTGCCATTCGCCTCGATTGTCAACAAACTCTGTGACAATTTCAAATTGTCAGAAGTGAGTGCTGATGATTTCAAGTGCCTCGTATTTGTCCAGGGTTTAACTTCGTCAAGAGACTCTGAGATTCGTCGAAGAGTTTTGTCAAAACTTGAAAGTGAACCAGGCTTAACTGTGCAAAAGCTGGCAGAAGATTTCCAAAAGATCATTAGTATCAAGAACGACTCAAAGAACATCTAAGAAGATGGTATTGCTCACATAAAGAACATACAGAGAAGAACTAAGGAGTACTCTCCAAATAACAAAATGGAAACTGGACGTTATCTTCCACTCAAGCACAAAAGACAAGGTAACCAGAAGCCTTCAACCCTTGTTTTTGCTGCAAAAAAACTTGCATTGGTCAAAGGATTGCCCCTTTTCGCACCAAAGAATGTTTTAATTGCAAAGAACTAGGACACAATAGCTCACACTGTAAATGGCAGAGGAAAAGTAAAATTCGGATTCAACAGAGGAGAATGAATAAGACGAAAATAGCAGTCGAAAATACGTCTCAGTTAGAATTTTAAACAAGGATGTTAAATTGCAATTAGTCTCAGGGTCGGACTTATCGATAATAAATTTACAGACGTGGAGAAATTTAAATAGGCCGATTATGCATGAAACTGGCAAGTCAGCAAAAAGGGTAACTGGAGAAAAAATAAATTTTGAAGGAGAACTAACTACAAATGTCATTTTTAATGGTACAACGAAAAAACTTAAATTATTTGTACTCAAGAACACAGAAAATTTATTTGGGACTGACTGGTTTCAGGAATTTAATCTGTGGGATGTACTGATCAACACTTTTTGCCAAAAAGTAGAATCGTTTTCTACAGAAAAAACAAGAACTTAAAGCTGATCTAAAAAAGCTTTTTCCTGAAATTTTTACAGCAAGCCTGGGTAAATGTAGGAAAGCAACAGCCAAATTTGAACTGAAACCCGATGCAGAACTAGTTTTTCGGAAAAAAGGCATGTACCATACGCTTCGCCAGAGAAAATCAATGAGGAACTTGGCAGACTGGACAAGACCGGCATCTTATCAAAAGTTGAATTCAGCCAATGGGCAGCTCCTGCCATGTACGTCAAAAAGAAATCAAAAGAAATCTGTGTTTGCACTGATTTTTCTACTGGGCTAAATGCCATCTTGAAAGACTACCATTACCCACTGATTAGTTCCGAGGAGATTTTCGCGAAACTGAACGGAGGTAAGATCTTCTCCAAGGTTCTCAGTGTGGCTTATCTTCAGATTCTGGTTGAGGAAAATAGCTCAAAGCTACTTTGCATAAACACCCACAGGTGGTTATACAAATTTGAGAGACTAGCATTTGGGGTCAAGGTCGCTCGGCGATTTTTCAAGAAATAATGGATACTATACTAGACGGACTCAATTTCACAACTGCATACTTGGACGATATAATTATTATCAGCAAATCCAAGGAACAACACAGAGAGCACATACAAAAAGTATTTTCACAGATACAGGATTTCGGTTTCAAAGTCAAGGAAGGAAAGTGGGAATTTTTCCTAGAAGAAATTAAATACCTAGGATACATAATTTACAAAGAGGGAAGGAGATTAGATCCTGACAGGACAACTGCATTAAAGAACATGCCAACTCCCGGGAACGTCACTGAACTACAAAGCTTTCTAGGACTGGCCAACTATTACCAGTCATTTATTCCAACATGCTAATCTCCGGGCCCCACTTAACAAACTTTTGAAGAAAGGCAGCACTTGGAAATGGACATCTGAATGCCAGGAGGTACTCAATAAAATTAAAACTGCACTGAGGTCCGAACTATCTCTTACACATTACAATCCAGAATTAGATATCATAGTTGCCAGCGAGGCAAGCTCTCATTACACAGATGGCGACGCAAGCTCATATTACACAGATGGCTGGATGGAAGCAAGAAACCAGTGGCACATGCTTCACGCATATTATTACCTTCGGAAAAACATTACTCACAGATCAAGAAAGACGCCCTCACAATAATATTTGCAGTAACAAAGTACCATCGTTATTTGCATGGAAGAGTTTTCAATTTGCAAACTGACCATAAACCGCTCCTAACTATCTTTGGATCGAAGAAGGGCTACCTGTGTATACAGCAAACAGATTGCTATGCTGGGGTACGATGTAACTTAACTATAACTTTAAGTTAGAATACCTTCCCTCACAAAAGATTTGTCATGCTGACGGATTGTCGAGGTTAATTCCAAGTCAAAGCAAACCACTAGAAGACACTGCGATCGTTTCTTTAAAAAAACGCAGTAAGATAAAGAATCTGATGCTTAATGTGATTAAAGAACTACCAGTTACCCTACATGAAATAAAAGGCGACACCCAAGAAGACGAATTCATTTGCTCCACAAAACAGATGATCATGGAAAAACATGTCTTGATTAACCTGTACAAGTACCATATATTTAATCATTTATTATATAAAATATTTTTTACACAAAAAAATTACAACTTATAATAATAATACAAATACTACTACTACAAATAATAATAATAGTAATCTAAGAATATCTCCAATAATTCGTCTAAAAATGTCTCCGTAATTAAATATGTGATAAATTCCACCAGTTAAAATATCTATCGCAACATCTTTCGTCAGGGGCACTATATCAGCTGTCACCGTCTAGAAAACGCCAGAAGTAATGTAGGGACTGCCAAAACAATGTGGAAAAAAAGAAAGCATGTTCCCGTGACGTCAGACTTGTGTTAACTATACGAACTATGAAAAAGAAAAAAAACAAAAAACAGAAGCGACTTAACGATTTTTAAAACCTTTGTTTATCTTCTTCAAACTGCAATTAATAATTAATCTTTGTTATAATTTTGTTAGGTTTTAAAATTTACAGTTTAATGATTAATAATATTATAAACATTTGTACATTAAATATGAAATAAGGTTTTACTGAATGTTCACTTGGTTAACTACTGGCTTCCATATTTTGTTCGATAAAAAGAGACAGACAAAATATGGGGGGGGGCTACAAAATACTTAATATTTGTGCAATAATATATTCAAATCTGTTTTAATCTGGCGATAAAATAGCTGGCAAGAGCCATGTTTATGTAAAAATATTTTTTTAAAATTTAAACACAATTAATTAAAAATCTATGTTGTAACGGAACATTTGGAAATAATCGAATTTTAATCATTTTAATCTTTTTAAAATTAATTAACGTTTAGGAAGTTTTTTTTTTCTTGGCAAATCAGCTGATCATAGTATATATTAATTCGAAAAAAAAAACGCTTTTAAAAAAAGTTTATATCAATTTTTTAATTGCAATTTCAATGTAAATTTTTGTTCAATATGAGTATTTAAATTTTTTTTAAAGAAATATGTTTTACTTATTTGAACTCTTATATTTTTTTAATAAATAGAAATTTCGATAGATTTAAATATATTTTGTTCAAATTTCGAAAAAATAAATATGGGAGGGACACATACTAAAAAAAATATTTCCCCTTGTATATTTTAGGGAAACTGCATTTTATATGTAATTTCGTTCTAAAATGAATAAGTATCGAAAATTTCACGAAAATCTGATCATTCGTCGATTTTTGCTAAATTTATTAAACACGGGCATGTTTTCACATTCGAAATGCTTACTACATGGGAACGTTGCCAATTATGTAAACACGATTTTTGTCTCCCAATTTCATTACTTTCGTACGATGAAAAAATTTTTTTTTAATTATTACTGGTTTATTTTGCCCTTCTACTTTTAAATGGTGCAAAAGTTATATTGATAATATTAATTTATAATAAAGTTACCTCGTTTTACATAGGGGGGGGGGTGAATTCTGTTGTGACTTTTGGAGGTGCCTAATGCAACAATGAAATGCCTCGAGAAATATGCCGATAACCAATATATTTTCGTAATGTTTTAAATAGGGCAGTTTAAACGGGGTATTTTCACGAAATCATATGCTGTCCGATTATATATCTTCTTTTTCTTTTTTTTTTTTTCATGTATTTTGTTCCGTTAGAGATAAGCAAACATGTTACTTTCGACGTTTTCAATTACAAAAAAACCGTTTTTCAATTAAAAATTAAAATTAAAAAAGATACTTTAAAAACAAAACAATACTAAATACCTGATTGGAGAAAATTCTATGAGATTACCATTCTTCGCTTACATGCAGACAAGGATTGTTGACTCATTTCTGTACAAAAACAAAAGCGAAACATATTAGTTTGAACGCGCGTCTGTAGTAAAAAAAAAAAAAAAAAAAAACGGAACATCTAAAAGCAATTAAATTCAAGTAATACTTACTTTTTGTTTGGCAATCTGATTTCAACAAAGAAACGATTATAAGATGAGTTAATTAAACCGAGGCGAGTTTGACGAGTGGAAGTCATCATTTTAAGATGGCGGCCAAAAAACAAGTTCGCAGAAAATTAAAATAGTTATTTTCGGCGCTTCTACAGAATTGCGACGTAATTTCGTAGTCGATAAATGGAGTTTTCAGATTAAAAAAAAAAAAAAAAATTGCAAACAATGGTTTCAACTGATTTTTTTTGTCAATTCTAATAAGTTACAATGGTAGCTTCCAAATTATGCAGTCGAAATTACCTGAATATTACTGAATTATATATAAAAAAAACAACAACTTTAATCCTGTAAGCAGGTGAAAAATTGCCGCCTTCTTGTTTAAATCAAAACGGAAAATTACTTCCCTTTTGAACCCTCCTGTGTCTTACGATCGTTTTCATCAAATTTTATTTTATTTTTTAATTTTCTTTAATTAATAATTTTCTACCTTATCGATTTTCGTAATTTTTAAATATAATCATCTTAAAAATTCGAGCAATACGTAGATACCATTGTTTTCGTGCGAAATTCAATTTTACGATTTTCGAAATTTGTTTCCAATAGTGTAGAAGCGCTTTATTTTCATATATTGTGATTTCAAGTTTTATAGGGAAATAAAAGGAACAACACCGAATTACGGTGTAGTATACGGAGTGATGTCCCTTGATAGAGTTGGGACACGTGTAGAGTCTACACGTAAATTCTCCCCTCGTGAAACAATGTTGGACGAAACAAAGTAAGACTGATTGATCCCCCTCCCCCACTCAGCCGATAAATCCACTATTAAAGTGAGTAATGTTTTATTGTATTGTTCATTATTGCAGTGTTGTCATGTGTTCGTGTTTGTCAAAGAGCTGTGGACTGAAAGGTGAAACGAGTTTTGGGGGTTGTTTTACAATCCGTAGAGATTAGGAAAAGTGCTCAAAAATCAAATAACAAGTAAATTGTACCAAAGGCAAGATAAATTACTATTCTACTTGGCTAGATAGGTTTTAGTACTTTTACTTAATATAAAATGTTTATTCGGCTTGATAAACAAATAATATCAACTGGTATATGATGACCACAAGAAAACATGACTGCGTAACAAATACATTGCTAGGTAGGTGTGTCAGAATTTTGGGGGAATTTTTGACACCCTTAACAAAAAACTGTGAATAAAATATAAAAAAAAAACTCGTAATTTCTCTTTTTAAAGTGGGTTGTTTATTTTCTTTATGGAATATGCTTCCAAAATAAACCATTGAAGTCGTTTAAAAAATAATAGAATTATTATTTTTTATTTAAAAAAAAAACAGTGTTTACAAAGTGCCGACGCGCCTTCATGCAGCCATTTTGTTTACGTAATGAAATCAATTGAATTTTACGAGTTAATTTTTTTTCAATTTTTTCACTTTAAAAATCTATCAAAATTTTTCTATTGGTTGAATTTTTACGATATTTTCAGGGTCAATGTGAAAGTTTATGCTCTTTCCACTAAACAAAATAAAATATTCTAGACAAGTTTTTTTTTTTAAATTCACCCCCCCCATTTTGAAATGTCTATTAAAATGAAAATAATTAATTTTCTCACCTCAAATTTATATATCACAAATTGAAGATAAAACATCAATAAATAAAATAAGCTAATTTAAAACAACAAAAAATACAGTTATTTGAAAATTTACTTGTAAAGTCCAAAGTTTAAAACAGTTTTTTTTTCAAACACGTTGATTTTTTTTTTTCAATGAAACCTTATAATCTTCTTATATTGCACAGGAAGTTTCGTTTTATCACGAAAATTATTTCTATTTCATTCAATGTTTTTCTTTTTTTAGATATTAAAAAAAAATCACTCCATAAAGTGTAAATAAAATATCTTTAATCAAAAACTCATGTATTTCTTTTAGAAAAGAAAAAAATAAATCTTTGATTGTTTTTGTTTTTTTTAAGGCAAAAACTTATAAGTAAAATGTGACTAATTTTCAGCTATGGAACCACAAATTTCTTCAAGTGCAAGGCTAGACGGCTAATGCGAACATGTGGTTTTTACGTCCTTCTGTTCATCTGGAGTTCAAAACAAAATGAATCACTGCTGCGACGTTTGGCTAAACACTATTATAATGTTAATGTAATGGAAGGGTTTTTAAATACTTGTTTAAAAAAATTCTTTTATTTTAAAAATACATGAAATTTAAAATATAAATATGGATAAATTCTTAACAATGAAGAATGGAACTACCCATTGAATAGTATTTTTATAGGTAAGTGATTTTTTTGCATTTATATATATACATATATTTTATCGAAACAAGTTAAAATATGTTGATTTTCTTTAAATCTTTTTTTAAAGAAAACTGATTTTAAAAACAAATATTGCATAATTTGCTATTAAACCTGTTATTTTTTTAAATTAGGTTTTTGCTCCTTTAATTGAAGAAAAAAATAGGGTTTGAATTACATTTTTCAAGTAGTTATAAGCTTCGAAAGATAGTAAGTTGAATTATTAACGTTCTTATCATCATTTTTAATGGCCGCTTCTGATACACCTAATACATTGCAGCTATTTTTTTTATTTGTGCTTATGTACCGGTTTTCATTACTTGTTTTTCGAGCCGAATAAATATTTTACATTAAGTAAAAACACTAAAAGCTTATCCAGCTGGGTAGACGAGTTACATATCCTGCCTTTGGTAACATTTATTTTTTTATTTAAAAAAATAAAAAATCGGGCTTATTTACAATTCTCAGAGGTTCGAAAAAGTGGTCAAAACACTTTTTCGAGCCTCTGTGGATTGTAAAGCAGCACGATTTTTTTTGTTGTTTGTTTTTCATTCAAATAGTATTTTATTTGAATTCATTTTTAAATTCGCAAACGGGCAAAAATTGTATTATCAAGAAAACTAACCATGCAAAAAGTTTAATACTGCATGAGTTAATGCTAAGTATTGTTGTTAATATAAGAAAATCGAGTACTTCTACTGTTTATCGCCGAAAATAGAGACGCCATTTTTGTCGGGCTCCTGTCATAAAAATCAGAAAGCGAAATCACAGGCCTTGGTTATAGGAATGGAGGATGTAAATAGTGCCAAATTTTATTTTATGACGACAGTCCAGAAGTTGTCAGTAGAATTCAGACAATGAATAAAATTTCTAGGGTATGCACATAACCTAGCCATCGGAAGTTAATGGCTGTACATTGGTGTGTCGATTAACATACAAAGAAGTGTAATTATAAAGGAAATTAGAGCTTAATAAGTGAATAAACAGTGCTCACATTAGATAGATCTGCTGATGCGTAATGACAAGGTTAAACTGTACTGTGACAAAAAATGGGAAACTGCAAATAATTGTTGTATAATGTTGATATCTGATTAAGTCCATGGCATGGATAATGCCTCTGGCTCGTTAGGTCAGGTGTCAACGGTAATTGTCTCTCAAACACTTCCGTCAAAAGTGACTGAACAGAGACAAAAAAATAGTGCCAAATTGTCTTGTAAAATCTCACCAAACAAGGGCCGGGCCATTAAGAGACAAAAATGGGGCTGGGGACTATATAAAGGCTTAGATTAACGAGTGTTCTCTCGATGCTTCTACAGAATTGGGATGAGATTTTGTGGTTGATAAATAGAGTTTTCAGATCAAAAACAATGGTTGCAACTGATTTTTTTGTCAACTCTAATAAGTTACAACGGTAGCTTCCGAATTATGCAGTTGTAATTTTACTGAATATTACTGAATTATTAAAGAAAACAACTTTGTGTTAACAAGTGAATATTTTCCGTCATTTTGTTTTAAACCAAAACAGAAAATTACCTCCATTTTTAATTCTCCTGTGTTTTACAATCGTTTTTATCAAATTCTATTTATTATTTTTTTAATAAATAATTTTTTACCTCATCGATTTTCATAATTTTTGGATATCATCTTTAAAATATGAGGAATATGTAGATACCATTGTTTTCCTGTGAAATTCAGTTTGTCGGAATTTATCTTGCTTCCAGATAAATTCGACGCTAAAGTAACAAAGCTGAAAAAAAAGCATGAAATAAAAGAGGGGGGGTAAAGAATAAAATAGAAATGTCTTGCTTTAAAACGAAGAAGAAACTTTATTTACAATAAGTTGCAAATTTTTCCCTTTGCGGGCATTAAACTTAAAACGCCAATGTAACATATAATGAAAAAGTAACATGTAAAGAAAAAATAACAACACTGCTGGTTCTTATAAAGAAGCTGTGCGTATCCATTACGAATACAACAAGAATATACAAAATAGTAGTATCTCTCATTCACACTCGCATATGAAGTAAATTTTAGGAGTGTACTCACAATAGAAAGCTTGTTAGGCAATTGGCGTTTTTCCTTTTTTTTGTTTAAAGTTCTTTGAGAATTTTCCTTCCGTAGACACACATGTATTACAGGACCAAGACCTCGTCGCTTGTCCGGATAGGAAATTCCATAATACCTTGTCATGTAAAAGGTATTTTCTTTAAATTCCACTCCTTGTAAAATAATAATAAATAAATACGTGCAGGGCAGGACCGCAGCCACGTAGTTAATTTCCAGAAGCCTGTCTCGTCAGAGCCAGGTATTAATTTCTTGCCAGGTTTACTTCTTTCAAGGAGGGCTCTTCAAAATTCCATCTTCAGCGCCGGGCAAAGAACACGTTCTCTCTCCTCGACAGCAGAATTTCAAAAGAGGGCGAAATACGCGCTGAGCTCATGACGTCATCACAGAGCTAGCATTTCTCTTTTCTCCAAATTGAAGGGAGTTTCGTACAAACCGAAAATATACAAAGCTTAAATCATAATGGACACAAAACACAAAAAAATCATATATAAAAACCAGATAAACAATAATAAATGTAAACAGGGGGATGCACAATTATGGGTACAAAAAAAATTCCAACAAGTTTTACGATTTCTGAAAATTGTTCCCAATAGTGTAGATGAGCCGTTCTCTCAAATCATTTTGTTAAAAGTAACTGAGCAAAAAAGCGATAAACGAGGCATAAGGACTACGAACAATATTGTGGTAACTGGTTTAGTCAAGGGTATTAAAGAAGAAGTTTTAACCAAAAGAAAACTAGTAGGACAGTTTGCACAAAAAATCAATCAATGATCAAGGAGAGATATAAATGTTATGACTGATAGGATATTGAGTGAGAATCGAGGGTTGATGTAAAAGAATAAATATGAATGTGGAAAAAAAACTTACACAAAAAATATGTATGTATAAATGTATCTCGAAACAAAATTAACATTATAACTTCTGTCAAGAAGCAAAAAAAAAAACCCTGACATTATTACTAAAATAAAAATATCCCCTTTCAGTTTAATGAATTATCAGACTCAGAACCAATAAACATCAAAGACTATGTAAACTCCGATTTGGTCCTGTGATGGTTTGAGTTTTTTTTTTTTTCTGACTATGTTCGTGGAGCCAGCTGGAAATCTATAAAAATGGCATTTTTGCGCCAAAACCAGTCAGTCAACCTCAGCCATCAGGCTATAAACATCATCATGGATTCCATCCGCAGGACGTTAAACGCGCACACATTCGATAATTAATTTGCCATCTCTTTGTTAAAGTAAACGATGGACTTTTATGTTGTTTAATTCTTCCTAAGAAGAACTGATTATTTCCAAACAAGAACCTCCATTTTTCTAATTCATTTCATTTTATTATCTCTTGAAACAAAATTAACATTATAACTTCGGTCGATTTGGTCTTGCGATGGTTTGAATGGCTTTGTTGCGGACTACAGGTTTCGCTGTTAGTCCAGCAAACTCCTAAATATAAAAATTAAAATAAAAATAATGTGTGTAAAATGAAGTTGAACAATCAAGCAAAGATGACTGAGGCGGAGAATACATTTTTTTTAATCGTAAATAAGAGTGAACAGAGAAGACAAGAAATTTTTTTGCTTATGGAATCTCTTCCTGCGACTGAGGTAAATAAATGTTCTTTATGTAATGAAATAGAAAAAGTCCTGTGACTGAGATAATAAAATGAAATGAGTAGAAAAATGAAAGTTCTTGTCACAAATTTCGCAATGGAGGATACTGTGTCAGCGGTCTCTGTACCGGGATTTATGCATGCTGCTGTGGACGGATGGTTCGCCATATGCAAGGCTCAATTCGACCTGAGGAACATATCCAACGAGACTACGAGATTCTAACATGTCCTCTCAAATCTTCCCCCAACTTGATTTCAAACCCTATCCACCAAAATCCTCATGGACACTCTCGGAATAGCTCCGCTATTTCGGTTGGCGATGTGTGTGGGACTATGATGAGAATTGGCAGCAAACCGGATGTTAACGCATCCACGATGAGAGACAAAATGAAAAATCGTCTTTTGCACATGGATCCACACATCGCTTCCGCTTGGGAAGAAAAAAAATAAGATAACCACAAAATAATTATCGACCAATAGCAGAGCTCTGTGCCTAAAACAAACACCCCAAATATCACAGTCGCTGGGAGCCAGTTTGCCACTATAAAAACGAGGGATTTGAGGGAACCCAAAGAGAGAAAGAGGAGAGTCGCCCTGCTGCATCAGTGAACGCACGGACGGATTCTCCCACCCGACCTAAAGAGATGAAGAAGAAAAAGAAATAAGGCACCTGTGAACTGAAGCCGACTACGTTCTCATGTTATGGGCCAAACGCCTTCAATTCTAAACAATGCCTAATTCACACAAACCAAAGAAGAGAGGAGGAAAAAGAAGACGAAGACTCTGGGCTGCTAGCTGCTGATGAAAAAGTCACTCGCTTTCCAGTTACAAGCCAGGGCATGCATCACCGACAGCAGGATGACCGGCCCACACTTACCCTCTCCATCGTCCAAAAGATAAGTTACGAACATTGTCAATTCATACATACCTACAAACAGTTTACGAACATTCATTCCTTGTCAATTCATACATACCTACACACATTTTACGAACATTAATTCCTTGTCAATTCATACATACCTACAAACAGTTTACGAACATTCATTTCTTGTCAATTCATACATACCTACAAACATTTTACGAACATTCATCTCCTTTGTTAAATCACATTCCATCCTACGAACACTTTGCCTCTCCTAATACAAATTGTTGGTAGTAAATAAAGTCGGTTCTTAACCTTCAATATTCATCTGTCTTTAATTATATGGAGTCACAATCTACACATTCCAACGTTGTTCATTTCATGTATTCTTGGTCGTGGCCTCTATGGCATCCTTTCCTCCCCTTAAACCTTCTCATGAAAACTCTAGGCCATATATTCATTATTTCTTTGAAATTCAATATATCTTACATTTAATTTCTTTCTTTTTTTTCTGTGAAAATAAGTTTTTAAATACACATTTTAAATACGCATGTAACGTAATTGATTACATCGTCTGTTTCTTATCACGTGACATGACGTGCTGAACAAGCAATGGCTCAAGTAAGTGATCGCCAATAAGTTTAATTAAAGTGATCATTAAATGATCGCCAATAATT
Source organism: Euprymna scolopes (assembly GCF_053919585.1). Classification (NCBI taxonomy): domain Eukaryota; kingdom Metazoa; phylum Mollusca; class Cephalopoda; order Sepiida; family Sepiolidae; genus Euprymna; species Euprymna scolopes. The sequence continues at coordinate 48,577,855 of NC_136526.1, read as the reverse complement.
TTAATTTAAGTGATAATTAAATGATCGCCAATATTTTTAATTTAAGTGATAATTAAATGGCCACCAAAAATTTTAATTTAAGTGATGATTAAATGATCACCAATATTTTTAATTTAAGTGATAATTAAATGATCGCCAATATTTTTAATTTAAGTGATAATTAAATGACCACCAATAATTTTAATTTAAGTGATAATTAAATGATCACCAATATTTTTAATTTAAGTGATAATTAATGATTGCCAATAATTTTAATTTAAGTGATAATTAAATGATCACCAATAATTTTAATTCAAGTGGTAATTAAATGATTGCCAATAATTTTAATTTAGGTCATAATTTAAATGATCGCTAATAATTTTAATTTAAGTGATAATTAAATGAATGCCGATAATTTTTAATAAGAAAACATCTTTAAATTTTACGCAATATAACAAAAGAAAAAAAAAATCACAATAAATGAAAATTATTTTAATTGAATACAATGCAATATAAATATAACAAAAAAAAAAAAATTGAAATCAGAAAAAAGAAAAGAAAACATTATTTTAATTTTCTGCGGACTTACTTTTCCGGTCGTCATCTAAAAATGTTGACTGCCACTTGTTAAACATGCCTCGTTTTAATTAACTCATCGTATAATCGTTTATTTATTAAAAACAGATTGCCAAACAAAAAGTAAGTATTATTCATTTAATTCGGTGAATGGGGGACCACCCGAATATTTACCCTTAAGATGTCGTTGTTTTTTTTAAATATTCAACTGTTTACAGCTGTAGTCGGGTCTGTGCGTAAAAAAAAAAAATAAAATAAAAAAAACTAATGGTGTTGCTGACAAGAATTATGTACAATAATAACACGGGGAAAAAAACAAACAATGCCTTTGGTAATAGTTTAATAGCCACCATGTTTCTTGCCATGCAAGACAGCCGGCAACGCACTGCGCACGCGCACGACCCCCTACCTCACCGAAAAAAAAAAAGACAAGCGAACATTTTTTTGTTTTCGTTTATTTTGTACATATTTTTATTTTTGCTACAAGAAATGGTTGGGGGGTAATACCCCCCCTTTTTTTTTACACGGAAAGAAAATAGTTCGGGGTTAACATTTTAGTCCTTTTCTTAACAATGGAGAAAAAGTTGAGGTTAATATATTTTTTTTCCTTTTACTTTTTTTTCAAGGAAGATTTTCTTTTTTTTTTTTTTTTAACAAGAAATCTCCCCCCCCACAGTTCCGACTTGTGTCTGTACAATGCAGCAGCCTGTAAAAAAAAAAAAATATGCAAAAGTTTCGTCTTGTCCGTCTCACTCCTTATAAATAAATACCTGGCTAGGTATTGCTGCATGAATTCTGCTTGAATACCAGGCCGCTTAACCCACTGTTTTACGTCTAGCCACATTCGTTCTACATTTTGTGTGTGGATGCTGGGATCCTGAGGGTCCACAAATTTTTCTGAGTGGTTAATGGTGTAGTGTGGAAAATGCCGGTCGAGGTTAGTATATGCCTTCCAACAATCACTGAAAATGATTGAGCCTGGAAGGATAAACTTGTGCACCAATGGAATCAGTTTTGGCGTCCCGTTTTTCATCTGGGCCCATCAACGCGATGACAAAACTTTTTTTAGAAATTGTTTCAATTCCGCCGAAACGCCATATATCTGAGTAGTCATCCTTCCTCTATTATAGCTTTGGCGCACAATAAGGGTTTCTGTTGCTTTCGACTGCTATCCCGTTGCCTCAACTGGGTTCCTGGTTGTAAAGCCGCAGGACAGATTAACTACCACCCAACAGAGGAGTGGTGCGAAATGTTCAGATTTTTGCGTACTGTCTGATAGTTCCACATATTGCTTAAAAAATGGTTGACGAACATTATGATTTTCCATGCTGGCATCCGAGTAATGAATGTTCGTTTTGTTTCGGCAACAGTGAAACCGCAATATTTTTTTTATTTTTCCACTTTTGTATAGTGCGTGTACCTCCAGATTCATAACCCTAACCCGAAACAGCGACTCATTTTGGTATTGCGGACAGGTAACGCTTGTAGGCAAAACACCATGTTTTCACAGAAATTGCCTACTCGTGTCTTCTTTGTGAAATGCCTTTACTGTGGTTGAAGTATTTGTTGTTACACCCGTAGCAGGAATCCACAGTATTGGTATTTATCTTTTTTCCCCAAAGAAAATGTTAAAATAACTTTTTATGGAAAAAAAAGGGAAAGAAATAAATGTATAAAGAGATAAATGTATGAAAACAAAAAAATAAAACTTTTATTGCACAGAAAAGATTATGAAAATTAGTTTTATGATTTAATTTTGCATGGTTTTTTGTTTGCAGTAGATACTGAAACTGAAGAAAAAGAAGTCATCTGCTACAATCACTGACAATTTCATCGCATGCGTACCCACTTCACCATCGTAGACAACAGTAAACCCAAAAATAATGACGGCCAGACATTACTAGTAGGGGAACCTGGGGCAAAACGAGATACCGGTGTAAAACGAGACACCACAGATAACTGAAACAGAGAGAGAGAGAGAGAGAGAGAGAGAGAGAGAGAGAGAGAGATCTCTTCCGCGAGGAGTCTGATCAAGAGATCACGTGGTACCGCCTTGCCGCCAATGTCTACCATTGTTTTATTCAGCCCCGTACATCAAAAAGCAGTAAGTATTCAAAATTTATCTATTTTGATCTGTTTTTATGGTTCTGTTGAAATCATGTTCTTTCCGAAAAAGATACAGATTTGTCAAACAAGAATTAAAGTTCTGGCTATGGTAATAGATTAATCAGTTTGACCTACTTAAGCCTGGCATTAGTGAGCTCTGTGAAGACTGACTTCTTCAGACCAAGATCCGTCTCGTTTTGCCCCAAGCATGGGGCAAAACGGGACAATACAGTTAGCTGAATAAATCATCTATATTTCTTTTGAAAATAATTTCTCATCGTTTTTTTCGTTGTGGCATTGTTTTCCAATACTTTGAATGTTCAGTACAAAGAATATGGTTTATATGTCAATGCTACCTTTGACTCAACAGTTCTTTTCCCCTTAAGTATCTCATTTTGCCTCAGGTTCCCCTAACTACGGGCTATTGCTTGTGTCAGTTTTGCTCATAATTCTAGTCAGTGACAATATTAAATAGTGTTTTCTTTTTATGCAGCAGACCCGACTACAGCTGTAAACAGTTGTATATTAAAAAAACAACGACTTCTTAAAGGTAAATATTCGGGTGGTCCCCCAGTGCACTTCACCTTTAATTTCTTCTTGGTGTTTTTTTTTTTTTTTATTACTTGGGTGCGTCCAAACCATTCCCTTTCTTTTAATATAGAAATGAGTCCAGATTTTATGATTGTATATAAACGAAAAATGGTAATATTATAGAAATCTCTCTAATTGTTTTTTTGTTTATAAACTTTGTTTTTTTGTTTTTTTTTGCGAATGCGTTGAAAATTATTTTCATATTGAAAAGGTTGCAATTATCTAATATATCATTACGTACTCTGACATAATCCCTAATGGCCCAAAATATTCACGGTTGCCTGTCTCAAAGGATTATGTGTGGATACCTGCAAAATAAATGGCCAATTTCAAACGTATAAATCCAAATAGATCTGCAGAAACTGTGCTAACATCTAACATCTCATAGGATTTGTGAATCACTCGAAAGAGGCTTCCTTTCTAGGTCAATTGCTCTTGACATATCAAAGGCCTTTGATAGAGTATGGCATAAAGGTTTACTTCACAAGATCTCCAGCTACGGTATAGCTGGAAATGTCTTCTCAATTATTAAATCATTTCTCTCTGCTAGGTTCATAAGAGTAGTGGTTGATGGGCAGAAAACAGAAGCTCATAGTATTAATCCCTCAGGGGTCCATCCTGGACACAACTGATCTTCCTGATCTACATCAATGATCTTCAAAATCACATCCTAAGATCATTTGTAGATATTTATGCTGATGATACTACTATCTATGACAGCACATCAAAGACCATAAACGACCAAGTTCTCTCTGATTCTCTCTCCTCTGATCTTGAGCATGTGGTACACTGGGGAAAGAAGTGGCTGGTTACTTTTAATGCATCTAAAATCAAGCTTCTATCTTTACATCGCTCTGATCCCCATCTGGCATGAATTGAAATGAATGGCTCTCATCTTGGGGAGGCTCCATGTTTTGACAAACTTTTGGGCTTGACCTTTACTCCTGATCTGAAATGAAACACGCACATCAAATCCATTGCTAAGGAAAAATGGTGGGGTTACTCTACTGATCCAGTAGATATCTTAGTGCTGATGAAATTGTCTACCTATATAGGAGCCAGGTACATCCAAAGATTGAGTATTATTGCCACACCTGGGCAGGAGCTGCTAGATTCACTTTATCCTGCCTTAACAGAGTTCAAAATAGCCTTCATGGCTTAGTAGAGGATGTCCTTTTATCATTATTTTCATGGCAAGTGCCCGTATGAGTTCCAATCTATGGTCCCCTTTCACCAAAATTTCATGAGAAATGGTCGTCTAGCTAAAAACACTATCAATAATTTCCCCCATTTTTTATCCGTGCCTAAACCTAAACGTAGATTCCATGAACAAAGCTTCTTTCTTAGAACTGCACACCTGTGGAATTGTCTTCCATTTGCCTGCTTTCCAGCTGACTACGAAATAGTTGTCTTCAAGTCCAATGTAAACAAGTTCTTGACGAAGCGTTCCCCTTAAGTAATTCAATATACCAAATGTACAGAACTAACGATTACTATGAGATTTTCCCATTGACGACTGTACGCTCTTTGACCCTTATCCTCTAGTAGCCTCTCGGCCTTGATAAGTGGTGACTCCTATGTAAAACAAAAAAAAAATTACTTTGTGTGAAAAGAGTTTGATATTAAAAGTTACCATAAACAGAAACCTCATAATGATGACTAGACAGAAAGCTTAAAAACTCCGATTGTATTTTTTCATTTCAATTTAGTTTTTTTAGGTGATTTGCAGTGCTTTTTTATTTATTAAATGTCAACTTATTCCTTTTTTTATAAATCACAAAAAAATACATAAAATGTAATTACGACTTCCATTTAATACATTGCATCAATGCATCTTCTGCTCATGTTTTTTTTTTGTTTTGAAAATATTCATTATTATTAAAAAAAAATACATAAAAACATTCATTATTTTTATCTTCAGTTTAGAAGGAATTTACTCTTAACTTAAAATTAAATGATTTTTAATTTTTTTTTACCTTCAGATTTGAATTAAATTCTTGTAAAAATATTTAGATTTCATTTATTCGTGTTAAAATGTTTAAAACTTTATAATTTTATTAATACGGTTAAATGATTTTTAATGTTTTTATCTTCTGATTTGTATTAAATTCTTGTAGAAACGTTCGATTTTTATTTTTTTTTTGTGTGTAAAAAAAATATATTTAAAAATTTATAATTTTATTAATACATTTTTAACGATCATAATGCGACATCTTTTTATTTATTATTTTGATATAAATCACAAAATACATAAAATTCAAAGTATAATCTCCATTTCATCTCTAATTACTTGCTCATTTATTTATTTTTTTTTTGGTACTTATACAGTTTAGTGACGACATTAAAAAATGTTATAGACTGAAGTTCTCCGAAAAAATTTCACTTCATTTGATCAAGTAGTTTTTTTTTTTACAGTGAAAAACAATTATTTATCACGACGACGTCAACGTGGCCATTTTGGAAATGTACCTAGCAGAATACCTCCATTTTAGGCCAAATTTCGCAATCTAGCCTTTTTTTCGCCAGAATGAGATGCGCACATCACATCTGCAATTTTTTCCGTTTTTTTTAAAGCAGAATACTATTGAATATGCAAAGAAATTGAAGGATGCAAAGAATTGAAGAATTTTTTTACGCGATTATTTTCGAAACATGCGCAGTTGAACACGCATGGATAACTTCGAAACAAAATTTTAAATTCGAAAATTTCGAAATTTCGGTTGCATATTTCTAATTTTTCTGAATTTCTATTTTTTCTAATTTTCTATTTTATGATAATATTTAATAAAAAAAGAATATTTTATTCTGTTTATGTTCTTCTGTTACAAATTAAAAAAAAAAAAAACACCCCAAAAATGGCATCTGTCTTCGCAAAAAAAAAAAAAAAAAAAAAAAATTCTCATTCTGGTGGGAAAAAAAAGGGCTAGATTGGCCTAAAATGGAGGTATTCTGCTACGTACGGCAGTTACCTGCCCTTGGGGAATTCCTGGGCGCTGCAATAACATTTCCAAAATGGCCACGTTGACGTAGCCGTAATAAATAATTGTTTTTCGCTGTAAAAAAAAAAAAACTACTTGATCAAATGAAGTGAAATTTTTTTTCGGAGAACAGTCTATAACAGGTACGTACAATAAATTTTTTTTTCAATATTTCCATTTTTTTATGTCGTCACTAAACTGTATAAGTACCGTTTTTTTTTGTTTCGAAAGCATTCATTAGTTGTTGAAGTTATTTAGTCTTTTAAAGGTCATTTGTATTTTTTTTTAGGTAATTTACATTTACAACGCTTTTTTCTGTATTAAATATTTAATATTTAAAGATTTGTTGACATGCAGTGCATTGCATGTCACATGCACATGCATTAGTAAGCCTGATTTTTATTTTACTAAGCATGCTACAACAAAATTTATTTTTTCTTTGGGAGAAAAAAATAAAAATCAAGTAATGAATACACATTAATTTTGCTTAAAAAAAACTTCTGCAAATAACTTGGCAGGAAAATAGTTTGATATTAAAAGTTTCCCTAAACAAAAACCTCATAATGATAACTAGAAAGAAATAGCTAAGCTGAAAAAAAGGGAAATAACTCCTATAGCATTTTTTCAATTTCATCTTATTTTTAAAGGTAAATTATAGATTTTTTTCTAGTTTTTTTGTTAGGGAATTTACATTTACAACGCTTTTTTTTCTTTACTAAATATCCTCTTTTATCATGTCTGCTAAATCACAAAAATGTAAATATAATATCTATCCAATACATTCCATTAGTTTTTGTTTCAAAAACATTTGTTAGTTTTATCTTTAGTTTAGTAGTTATTTACTTTTAACTTAAAATTAAATGATTTAAATTAGGCACCGCCAAAACTGGGGGGGGGGGAGGTAAGTACTTTTTGACGGACCGTCTTTTTAAAAATCTACCAAAAATCAGATAATTATCCGATCAATACGAAATTTTCAGCGATTATTAAGAGAAGAATGAACTTGATAACAGTACTTATTTTTCATAAACGATATTTATATATATATATATATATTTGCTTACAACCCCCCCCCGTTTTGAGGGTGTACAAATATGCTTAAAATAATCATCTGAAACTGAACACAACATATTGCGTTGTTGTAAGGGACAGAATTATAGATTTAAAAAAAATTGTTTGCATCCCTTATTTTGACGTCTGAATATCAGAACTTCGATTGTGTTTAATTATCCCGCTTTTGAGTTTTGAAGTGTGAAATTTGGTGAATATGTTAAGTAAAATAATTAATTTAAGTGAAGCAAAAAAAAAAAAAAATTAATATTTATACGAAAAAAAGCCATTTTAAAATCTTTGATAAATAAATTAACAAATTTTTTTAGGGAGCCGAATAATGCATGACCATTATTAAACAGGGCATGCTTTGAAGAATCGATACAAAAAAAAATTGATAAATATTGTGCCCTTTGTGTTAAAAATAGCATCATTTTTCCGATCCCGTTTGAAACCGTTTGCCGTCTTTCGACTACGGTGGACCAAACACACTGAAATAATTTTTTTATTCTGCTTTAAATTGCCCCCCTCCCCATTTTGGAGAGCCTGGCCCCCAAACACATACACATTAAAAACCAAACTCATACAAATGGTCACCTATCTGGTACTGGCCAGCCTCAGCTTAATAATACATTGAAATTTTCGTCACTGAAAAATAAGTTTTTTTTGGCCTGTTTGGTCTTCCATAGTTTGCTTTTTATCAACTACAAACGTAAACATAGTCGATCTAGACTCTAGATCGACGCTAAGTAACTGGTTGCCTATATGAATAAGTGGAATTATTTGAAATCCAGGTACTTATATTATAATATTTTTGCATATTCTCATAGAAAGTCATCCTAAATCTTAGTTAGACAATAAATAAATAAATTAATTATTTCAAAAACCTTCTTTTTTTTTTAAATATTTATGTACGTTTTTTGTGCAAGACCAAAAATGTCAATTGTTAACTTTTTGGGAAAATTTAACATTTAAAATTGAATTAAAAATAGTAGAAAAAGTTTTACATTATTCTGTTTACTATATGATAAAATTCAGGGTTTTATCTTTCTGGAAAAAAAAAGTTACTCAGAAATAATGGATTTTAATAAATGTAATTTCGTTTAAAAAAAAAACAACAACAACTTGATTTTTCGGCCATTTTTGGCGGTGCCTTATTTAAATTCTTTTACCTTCAAATTTGTATTACATTCTTGTAAAAAAATTAGATGTTATATTTTCGTGCTAAAGATATATTAAAAACTTTATAATTTTATCAATACATTTTCAACAATGAGAAATCATAATGCTGCACATTTTCTTATTGTTTTGAACCAAATTTATTTGATCTGTTTTACAGACTTATTCCAGAAAATCATATATCTATAGGACTAATTTTCCAGTATAGCTCCATGACCTTTAAAGAAAAAAGACTGCTATATTTTCAAAGTATTTCTGGAGTTGAAAATTTTTCATTTAAATTTTTTAAAGGTAATTTACATCAGTTATTTCTTCTCTAATAAATCATAAGAATACATAATACCTAGCCTCGTTGGGGATGTCCTTTTCTCTTCCCTGCAACCTCTATCGCACAGAAGAGATGTTGCGAGTTTGTCTCTACTTTATCATTATTTTCATGGCAAGTGCTCGACTGAGCTTCAATCTATGGTCCCCCATCGCCAAACTTTCACAAGAAACACTCGTCTAGCTGAAAACACTATCAGTAATTCCCCTCTCCATTCTTTATCTGTGCCTAAACCTAAATGCAGATTCCATGAAAAAAGCTTCTTTCTTAGAAGTGCATGCTTGTGGAACTGTCTTCCGTTTTCCTGCTTTTCAGCTGACTACAATCTGATTGTCTTCAAGTCCAACATAAACAAGTTCTTGATGAGCCGTTCTACTTAAGTTAACAAGTTTACTGAATTTCCATTACTAACGATTACTATATTGTCCGATTGGCTACTGTACACTCTTAACCCTTATCCTCGAGTGGTCTCTGGGCCCTGATAAGTGGTGATTCCTATATAAAAATAAATGTAAGTATAACCTCCCTCTAATATTTTCATTATCCTCTCACTTTTTTTTTTGAAGACATTCAGTAGTTTTATATTCAAGTTAGAAGTAATCTAATCTTAATGTAAAATAATTTGATTTTTAATTATATTACATTTTTGGTGTTAAAATATTTAAAACAATAATTTCATGAATACATTTTAACACAATTTTTCGCAGCTTATTGTATTAAATTAAAATGATGTTGTTATTATTATAGACCTATACTAGTAATATACTTGTGTAGGTGTGTAATAATAATAATATTATTTTAGTTTACTAATATATAGTAATATACTAGTGTAGGTGTGTAATAATAATATTACAAGCTTATAATAGTAAATCTGAACTGCATATACATATAGCCAAAATATTCAAGCATCTGTTCGTAACATTTAAAGAAAACAAACTGCTTAAATGTTCAAATAGCTTATTTGTAAAACTAGTTAGTAATTCATATTTTTAATGATTATTTAAATTGTGTGTTTATTTTATATTTTTTAATTTGTAGCTTTTTGTAAGGTCAATTAATTTTGAACACTGCGACTTTTATGAAGGTTTTGATCAGTTACAACATGACAAATGTAAGATTGATGTTTTGGTGTTAAAAATACAATTAAAAAGTTTAAATTGAGAAATCATAATACATCCTGTTTTTTATTGAATTAAACCAAAATAATTTGACTTCTTTTTACAGATATATTCCAGAAAATATGAACTGCCTCAGTCCTCAAGCATAGCTTTGTGAACTTTAAAGAAAACGTACTGCTTAAGTTATTTTTTGAATAACAGGTAATTATTTCTATTTGTAAAAATGCTTAATTTTTATTATTTCTTTATTGATTATTTTAATTATGTGAATTTATTTTATTTTTTGAATTACAAAAATTGTAATGGCATTTAATTTGAACACAACAAACTATGTGAATATTTTGCTCAGAAATTAATATGTCCTTAATATTTTTGAAAAAAAAAGATAAAAGCATGATTTTTTTTTAGATAAAGTAAAACGTAATCCTAAATGAAAAATATTTGTACTAAAAATAGCGTTATGTTTATATTTATTTGCATTTTTAGGACTACTGTTCTCTGATTTGGAGTTTTATTTTCACAACGTTTGGAAGATCTTACCTTCAACCTTTTTTAGGTGAATCAAGTTGTATAACTTGGGAATCTTCCCTTTGAAGTAAAAAATCTGTACTGGATTTTATGACATTTATAGAAAGAAAATAATAGAAAGCACCATTGCAGATGAGATCCTATTAGTCAATAACACAGCCAACTTTTGCTTTGTGCTGCTTGACGAAAGCCATTAACGTGAGTAGCTATTACGAGAGCTCAGAGCTTAGTTTATAGTAAAAAGTCATCCAACAATAATGCATTGTTTTAATTGGACATTTCTTTGTTGATATAGATGATTGTTCAGCTTGTTTGCTGCCTTGGATCCTAAAACTTTATTCACTAAATTGGATTTTTCCTAACTTAGAATATTTAATATTTAAACTTATGTTTTTTTAATATTTTCTTAAAGTATGCAAACATATTTATCAGGAGATTTTATGGCTTATTTATACAAATATTATTTATCAATTTTTTATATTTAAATTTTTAACCTTCCACTTTATATTATTTTTAATACAAATAAAACTTACATTAATTTGGAACGCCTTCATTGTATTTTAAAAAACGTGTATTCATTTTTTTTTTATTTAAGTGAAAATCATGAGTACAGTCAAATATATAAACTAATGAAATATTTTATGGCATATATGAAAAAGTTGAAAAATCATGGGAAACGAATTGCCAGATTTATTGCATGCATATTAGATATTTTCAATTGTTTATATTCAAATTTTATTTATTTAAGTGAAAATCATTTTATAGAAATAAGCTTATTTACTACAGTTAAACATATGAATAAATGAAATTTAGGATATATGAAAGAGATGAATGATTTGTGTTTTATAATTTTTTATATCATATCAACCATTTGTGATTTATTATGGTTATTTATACTTCAGTTTCTTACAATATTCATACATTTATACATTACATCATTGACAAAATGGCTGGATATATTACATGAAGAAAAACAGTGAAAAAGTGTTCCAAAAAATTCTGATAATTGTTTTATAGAGATGATAAAAGATTGAATGCTTCTCCCCAAAAGTATTTATTTTTTTTGTAAATTATGAAAATCTATAAAATACTTAAAAAAATAAATTATAGACATTTGAAAAATACTAATGAGGATTTTGTGAATATTCAGTTTTTATCGATAAGAATATTATATTTTATTAATAGATAAGTATTGCAACAAATATCTTCATTAGAATATGAATTCAATACAAAATTTAATTTAGCATTTTGCCTGCAATGCAGAAGGCTGTATCTGATTAATTTAAAATTAACCGTGTATACACCTAAACGTCTCATTTTTTTTGCAAACAACATGTATAAATTTTAATTATTTCTAAAAAAAATTTTTTTCTAAATTTTGCAGATTAGCCAGCAGTCACTACAATGAAAATCGCCTGTAAATGAGACGAATCATATCCTTCTGAATTATACAAGTTTTTTACGTTTATAAAATCGAATTTTATGAAAAAATTGTAAAATTCCTGATAAGGCTTATTAGGTACTAGTTAGAATAATTGTCACATATAATAATTTATTTAATAAACACAGTAAATAGTAATTAATGGAAACTTATAGTAAAATATGGAAATTATGTTATTTATGTAAGCTTTAAATATCATAGGAAATGTATAAGCATTAACTCTATCATATGTATTCAGTATTCATCAATCTGTATTGATTTGATGTAAAGTATTTAAGTTTTTTTGTGAGTTGGTACATAGAAAAATATAAAATGTGTGTGTGTGTATATATATATATATATATATATATATATATATGTGTGAAATCAAAGATGCAATGTTTACCTTATATAACCAATTGTAAACTTCAATCTAATATAAATGCCAAGTATTTATATATAGATATTTTAATCCTACCCAAATAAAAAAGCTCAATACACAACCAATAGAGAGTAGAGCTTATTATAGGAGAAAAAAATTAAAATTGTAAGTTGAAATTTATTGTTCAACTGAATGCTCTAAAATACAATTTACAAAGTCCTTATTCTATGGAGTTTCAAGAATGGTATTCTTGCTATTCAGAGGACAGAAAGAAATCAGCAAATTATATTTGTAGTAATGCTAGAATTTGCTGATTACAGCATTAAATGAAACTGCAATTTATTATAATCAAGTACTTTGTAAATTGTTTTTTGGAGTATATAGTGGGACAATAAATTTGATTGTGAATTTCAACTTACAGTTTTAATTTTTTTCTGTTCTCTCTCTCTCTCTCTCTCTCTCTCTATATATATATATATATATATATATATATATATATATATATATATATATAAACATAAATGTATAAACATTTACTAAATCTATCATATTACATATTCTTCAATCTGTATTGATTTGTAGTCTAATTTATTGTAAAACGTTTTCATGTGAAATGCATTTTATTAATATATAAAAACAAACACTTTATTGAAAACTGTTTATGTAGTTCTTCTACTTGAGCTAATTGAATGGAATACTAGTTGGAATTATTGTCACAAATGCATGTGACAAATGTATTTTGGATAACTAATGAACGCGTGAGATTTTTTTTATAAATGCAGTATTTAATCTCCAAGATCAGGAGAAAAACACTGCTTATAGTGAAAACTTATATGAGACCAATATGGACTGCAAAAATTGTTGTTTTAAAATACACAAAAAATTGTCTATATTTTAGTGAATTTTTAGATATCAATATATATTTATGTAAGGTGTAAATATCTTGTAAGATGGATAAACAGTTGTAAGCAATCAACCAAATTTCACTTCCATGAATCTTAAGCAGTTATATTTTTTAACTTTTTTATCTATACCAAAATAGAATAAGAAAAATATAGAGAAAAAATTGTACTAAAAATCGTAAACATTTCAACTTTCAAAATGGACACTAAATCAGATACTCGAGGGAAACCATATTCTTGTGAAATATGTGGCTCTTCTTTTACAAGTAAACAATATTTGGTCATTCATATGCGAACACATACTGGGGAGAAACCTTATTCTTGTGAAATATGTGGCTCTTTGTTTACAAGTAAAAAATATTTGGTTAGTCATATGCGAAGACATACTGGAGGCAAGTCATATTCTTGTGAAGTATGTGGCTCTTCTTTCACAAGTAAACAAAATTTGGTCATTCATAGGCGAATACATACTGGAGAGAAACCATATTCTTGTGAAATATGTGGCTCTTCTTTTACACATAAACAATATATGTTCATTCATATGCGAACACATACTGGAGAGAAACCATATTCTTGTGAAATCTGCTGCTCTTCTTTTACACAGAAACAACATATGCTGCAACATATGCGAACACATACTGGAGAAACGCCATATTCTTGTGAAGTATGTGGCTCCTCTTTTACACGTAAACAATATATGTTACTTCATATGCGAACACATACTGGAGAAAAACCATATTCTTGTGAAGTATGTGGTTCTTCATTTACACAAAAACAACACATGTTGCAACATATGCGAATGCATACTGGAGAGAAACCATATTCTTGTGAAATATGTTGTACTTCTTTTGCAAAGAAACAAAATATGTTAGAACATATGATAACACACACTGGAGAGAAACCATATTCTTGTGAAATATGTGGTTTATCCTTTGCAAGCAAACCAAATAGGGTGCGACATATGCGAACCCATACTGGAGAAAAACCATATTCTTGCGAAGTATGTAGCTCTTCTTTTCCAAGGAAAGAACTTATTTCACGACATATGCAAATGCACACTAAAAATAAACTAGATTCCTGTTAATTATTCATGTTGGTATTTTTTATAAGAAATTAAATATGCTGCAAGCAAACACTTATTTAAAAAAATCTTACTTCCAAAAAATGAACTTTTTATTGGCATACACTATTGTTAGGCATTTTAAAACATATACTGCATAAAAACTATATTACTGTGAAGTAAGTGATTCTTTCTATCAAATTATATGTTGATGCTACAAAGAAATTATCTATTATAGTATTAATTAGATTCATCCACTATGTTGCAAAAAAAAAACTACGTGTGAAATATGTGTTCTTTTATTCATTCACTAAGTTGCAACACAGTCGAACAAAAACTATCTTTGTGTGAAATATGTTTTTTTTTCTGAAAATGAATGAAATATTCTGATGCTACAAAGAAATCATTAGTTTTGTAATTTGATTCATTTAAAATGTTGCAACAAAGTCGAACAAAAGCTATCTTTATGAAATATGTGGTTTTTTTCCTAAAAATAATTTGGTTAATTTATAATGTAACAGTAAATGTTACAATGCAGTCGAACAAAAGCTATCTTTATGAAATGTGTTTTTTCTTAAAAATAATTTGGTTAATTTATAATGTGACAGTAAATGTTACAATACAGTCGAACAAAAGCTATCTTTATGAAATATGTGTTTTTTCTTAAAAATAATTTGGTTAATTTATAATGTAACTGTAAATTTTGTAACACAATCGACCATATATTTTTCAGCGCATGATCATCTTACACATATGCGAATGGATATTCCTTCAAATTTTTTCCCTTTTCTACACAAATAAAATAGCATCATTCTTGTGAAATGAAATATGCAGCACTGTTTCTTTTTAAACGATTTAATACGTTGCAAAATATAATTATATTAGAGAGAAGACTAATTTTATTTATTTATTTATGTGGAAATTTAATATGAAATGATACTATATTGATACAAAAATATTGTATGTTTGGTTTTTGCAATAAAACCTTATGCTAGAAAACTACCATATTGAAACAAATTCAAGTAATTATCGGCTCCACTTTAATCATGAAAAATATTTTATTTTTTTTTTATAAAGTGGTCACCACTCATCAAGGCCTGGAAACCACTTACAGATAAGGGTTATTGCGTATACAGTACATTAGTGTTGAGATTTGATAAAGTGTCTTACTTAAGAGGGCGGTTCATATTGGACTTGAAGACATCCAGGTTGTAGTCAGGTGGTAAACAGGCAGATGGAACAGACTAAATTATGTAATTCAATATAATAGAACTTGCACATAAAGGAATGGTCCGAATCAGAAAACAATCTCTCAAATGAAATATTTTGATCTTTTTTTATAGGAACAACTGTTGATGTATACGTTACAACAGATTTAGAATAAATAATCTTAGCCAACTTATGACACTAATTATAAATTTGATATTAAATAAATACAAAGCTGAATAACTTTTCAATCAACTAAAAATGTAGTTATTACTTTAGAAAAAAAATTATAACAGAAAAAGATTGTAATTTTGACATTTAATAAAATTGGAGTCTAATCTTTCGGTCATATCAGAAATCAATTTTTACTTAGAAGAAATCATAAGTTCTGAAATCATATTTCAATTATATTCTCATATCTTAACATAAAATAAAAAATCTTCCAAAATGCATAGAAAACATAAAGTTTTCTTTCTGTATTTGCATCTGATTTCTCTTTAGATATTGTAATGTTATGGAAATTATATGAAATATTTTTTAACAAAATAAATTATTTGAAGTCTATGTACCGAAAGTAGATTATTAGCCTGAAACCAATATCCATGCTATTGACATTGCATGGAGAACCTGTAATTTTATTTTATGTTGAAATAAATAGTTGATTTATTCTGTACAACGAAAGTAAATGGTTTCTAAGACAAAATCGATTGGAAAATAATGTCAATGTAAACATTTGGAACAATTATTTGGGGCATATGTTCAAACAAATTTTATAGAAATCAAATTAATACTAAGCTGAACAAATCTCTCAAATGAAATATTTTTATAATTTCCATAGGAACAACTGTTGATGTGTATGTTAAAACACATTTAGAATAAATAATCTTAGCCAACTTACAAGACTGATTAAAAATTTGATATTAAATCAATACGAAGCTGAATAAAATTTCAATGAGTGAAAAATGCAGTTACTACTTGTGAAAATTGTTTTATAACAGAAAAAAAGCTTAATTTTGACATTTCATAATAGTTGAGTCTGATTTTTCAGTTGTACAAGAAATCGATTTTTATTTAATTAGAAGAAAAGTTAAGTTCAGAAATCATATTTTAAATTATTCTTTTCTGTCCTAACACAAAATAAAATATATAATCCGATAGAACGTTCTCAGTGAGAGCGTGTTGCCAGATTCCCGACAATCGATTTTCATGTGGGATGTGTGGTGTGCTTTTAATTTCCTGTAAAATGTCTGATATTCATGGCCGTGTAGGCTTCATCCCTGTGTTTCCTGGTTTTATTATGCATTTAGCAATAATATTTTTAAAAAAAAAGAGTAGAAATGATGCAAATAATCATCTTTGTTATTTCCAGTATCGATGTAATCAATTATTTCCTTTAGTCTCCTCAATAAAATTCTACTTAGAGTTTGGTGTCGGTGGTTGTAAAACTTGCTGCTGTTTCTGCCCTTTTCTATCATCATTAGAATCAATTATCTGCTCTATTCTTCTGGCAAAACAATTAAGTTTAATGAGGTAAAATGCATTCAGAAGAAGTCGTTTGTTTGGCACGAAAGAAGCGGGAAGATGGCCTCAGCATCAAAAGGATCGCCATGGGTTTGAAGCTGCCGAAATCAACAGTCAAATATATGCTGAAGACAAACTTCAAGTGGAAAAAGAAGAGAGGACGGAAAAGATCAATTGGCAAGAGGACTGAAAGGATAATGAAGAGGACTGTGACACAGCTTTTGATATCGGGAGAAAATGTTACAGCAAGAGAAATGAAGGAGAAATGTGAATTGGATGTAAACGTCCGAATAGTACAAAGAACGCTGCATAGGATTGGTTTGGAGTATGCAAAAACTAAGAAAAAAATTACACTAACTAAGAAACACAAAGGAGCAAGACTGAAGAGTGCTAAAAGGTGGTTAACAAAGCATGTTGACTTTAAGAAGGTTATATTTACTGATGAGAAGCGTTTCAAGTTCGATGGGTCCAATGGATGGTGTACTTGGTCGTGAAGAGGTGAGCCTGTTGTACTGAACAAACGATAGTTTTTCTACAGTACTTTGCCCAATATCTCTTGCTTTCACGCACAGAACACTCATCACTGTATGCTGACATAATTCAGACTTGTGGCTGGTATCAAATTATCACACTTCCTGCTTAGGTTAATGCTATATCTACGAGGTGCCTCCAATAATTTTCCAACTTTTTTTGGTACAGGCATTTAAAATTGTCGTAGACCTTTGGAAATTCAATATGTTTTTGCTATAGATCACAGGGGATGTCTGCCGAACTTTTTTGACTTCATGTTCAAAGAAACAGCTAAAACAGGAATTAAAATACACCCTACTAAAGCCTGATTGTCATAGCTGGTAAATTTCAAACATAAAATCTGGACAATAAGACACGTTAGAAGAATGATATGCAATAAAATTCTGTTTTAAACTTGGGAAAAATGTCACAGAAACATATAGAATGTTTTATACTGTGGGCCATCTGGCATGAACCACCATCAGTTTTTTGGTTACATAAGAGATTCAAGGAAGGCATGAAGTCTCTGAGAGATGATGACAGGTGTGAGAGGAGTAAGGAAGTTAGAACACCAGAGTTGATTGGCCAAATAAAGAATTTCATGGATAAAGACCGTTTTGTGTCTATAGAGATAATAAGTGCACAGTTTGACGTCAGTGTGAGAAATGGATAGACAATTATTTGCAAGGAACTGAAGATGCAGGAGATTTGCACAAAGTTTGTCCCAAAGGTGCTCAGAGAAGATCATAAAGAAAGATAGTGTCATCATCGCAGGGTAGTGCTTGAGCTGCTCAATGAAGATCTCACAGTTCTTGATGTTCTGATGATCTGGGAGAAACGCTGGATGTACTGTTATGATCCAGAGACTAATAGAAAGAATTGCGAGTGGAAGCATGCTCACTCTCCCAAACCCAAAAAGGCCAGACAGAGCAAATTATGATGATCCTTTCTTTTTCTTTTCTTTTTTTTTGACAGCACGGATATGATTTCATGCACTGAAGAGGCCGTCAACAAGGAATACTATGCTGAAGTTTTAAAGGAGTACAGAAGAGATTACGTCGGAAAAGGCGAGCACTCTTTCAATCGGGTCAGTGGCATTTCCACTAGGACAATGCACCAGTCCACAACTCCATCTTTGTCACAGACTATTTGGCCAAGATAAGCACTAAGCGTTTTTATAGATTAAGGATTGCTACCTTTGACTTTTGGTTATTCCATGAGCCCAAGGAAAGCCTTAGAGGCTGTCGTTATTTGACAATTGAGATTACAGAGTCTGTAGCAAGAGTCATTGATAAGCTCGCATAGGAGGACTTCCACGGGGCCTTCCATAAATTATTTAAATGGTGCGAGTGTATTGCAGCTCGTATTGTTTGCTTTCTGCATGCAAAACTGGTTCAGCTGGTCTTTTTTGACAGTAAGGGTTTCTTACTTCCTAAGCCTTAGCCATTACTTTGGCTATGCTGTAGCATTATGGTTTACTTTAGAGCTCATTCCAGAATGCCTGATATAGTTTTGCGAATATGATGCTCTCTACTCTGTAAGTCAATTTGTTGTTCTAATGTTCTTGCTTGTCTAATGAAGTCATGTAATGATTTATTTGGCTTCTGACGGTATTGCATAAAGTTAACGCTGTGTATCCTAAAATTGACATTCACGATAAGCTGACTTTTGAAGAAGTTTCATAAGTGCTTGGGTGATTTTTTTTTCTATTGACAAGTCAGACCACTGTCATTAACTGACTTATACCTTGGCTCTCTATACCACGGAAAATGTTCCTGGCTTGTTTTATTTCGTTTTCTCATCTATGCATAGATTTATTTTTTGTTTAAAAAGCTTATGACTTCGCTCAGATATAGGTCCGACCAATTCATCTTAACAGTCGATGTAACATTTTTTTTACTTTTGTTAGTCATATAGTTTGTTATTTCCTATTTTCTTAACAAACGACAGGAAGTAATTCAAATTTGTTTGCATAGATTTAAGTATATCCTGTCTCGAATAAAAACTTATCAGGTGTAATAGAGAAAATTTTTTAAAAATATCTTGTAAGTAAAAATATTAATTAAAATAATAAAGATTAAAAGAAATACCTTTACTAAAGTTATGGTTTTCAGTAGTAAAAAAAAATGAATGAATTTATTCAGTTTTTATGAAAATAAAGCATTGCAAATTATAACAATTACAATATATATATATATATATATATATATATATATATATATATATATATATATATATATATATATATATTAAAGCCAAAAACAATGCGGAGGTAGACCAGAAAAGATGAAGTAAAAAAGAAAAACAAACAGACATATATATATATATATATATATATATATATATATATATATATATATATATATATATACTCGGGGTTTTTTAATTCAAAAGTAATAGACTAGTGAATTCAATGAGGTTGTTAGATAGTGCTCAATAAAAAAGAGCTGATAATACTTGTTTATTGTTATATAAACATGTTTACATCCCGCTGCTACAAACAGCCATTTGTTTCAATCAAACAACAGATATCATCAGGCAGCGACTTGACTATTCAAATGTTCAATGAATAATGGATTTTTTTAAAATTATTATTATGTAGGAACTCTTTAAAGGTTGGAGTTTAAAAAAAAACTTAAAACACAGAACTTTAATTATGTAAAGAAGGAGGAGCAATCTAAAAAAAACTAAATAAAAAAAATATATAATGGAGAGAGAATGATGAGGAGGAGAAAAAAGAAATAGAGAAAGAAAAAAAAATATGGAGAAGAAAAAGAAAAAAAAAACGATGTAAAGGGTT
The DNA here is from genome assembly GCF_053919585.1 of Euprymna scolopes. Taxonomy (NCBI): domain Eukaryota; kingdom Metazoa; phylum Mollusca; class Cephalopoda; order Sepiida; family Sepiolidae; genus Euprymna; species Euprymna scolopes. The sequence continues at coordinate 48,557,624 of NC_136526.1, read as the reverse complement.
ATTATAAAGAAAACAAGGGCTAGAAGAGAAAAGAAAGAATGATGAAATATAGTTAAAGAGAGAAAGAGTGAAAGTAAGAATTAATAGGAAGGGAAGTTTAAAATGTTAAGATAATAGAGAAAAAGAGAAAAAGATCTTCGTGTCAACTAATTTATGGACAATTATACATTACAATGACGAGACGCGTTATTACAACAACACAAACAAAAAACACAATCTTAGCGTTAAAAGCGTACATGTCAAAAATGACAGCGAATGTAAGCAACCAACATATTTATCATCTCACATACGTCCACGCCACGAGTAATATCAACGCAGTTTAAACATACGTCTAAAATTAATTAAGCCCTTTATACTAAATGATATAAGTTTAAAGTTTTCACGTTTTTTTTAATTATATATAAATGTATCTATTTCACCTAATAACGTTCTACTGTTTCTTGTTTGTTTCATTTAAATACGCACATTTTTTAAAATAAAAAAAAATGCCTTTAAATATAATAAAAATGTATATTCGTTTATTTTTTTAAAATACATGTTTATTTAAGTACTGTTTTTAAAAATATTTTCTTTTAAATATATGTAAAATCAGACACTTGTACAGTTCAATCAAGACATAAAAAATGAAAATATCGAAAAAAGTAATATTGTACAGATCCGTTTTGGACTGAAGATCCCCGAAAAAATTTTTTTCACTTAATTTGATCGAGTAGTTTTTTTTTTTGTTTGTTTGTTTTTTTAACAGCAGGAAAACACGTTTTTATGACAGTACGTTGAAGGTAGCCATCTTAGAATTTTTATGAACATACCACGGGGAGATAACTCAATCTAAACCGTCGACACTCCCTCCTCATCTTTAATACCAGCTTTTCTTCATAAAAATCGAACCTTTTGCTCGGTATTATAACAAATTGTTTTTTCGCTGTAAAAAAAAAAAAAAGAAAAGATGAAATTAAGTGAAAATTTTTTTTTTCGGAGAACAACTTCATTCCATAACAGACACGTACAATTTAAACTTTTTTTTCGATATTTTCATTTTTTTTAATGTGATTAAACTTTACAAGTACCAAAAAACATGTATTTGAAAGAAAATGATATACACGTGTCAGTGGGAAAATTTCACTAAAGTCAATAAAGCTATTCATTTGAAAATGCCATTGTTTCTGCGAAAAACATTCAATTTGTTTATTCATCATTTCTGTTAAAATAAACATTTAAATTATATCTAATTAACTATCATCGTCTGTTTTCTATGGTGTGGTAAATGGCTCCAGTAAGTTAATATGTGTGATCGCCAATAATTTTTAACAATGAAATAATATTTCGTAATTTAACACAACGCAACAAATTGTCACAAAAAAACATTTTAATAAAAAAAAAAAAAAAATTGAAACAAAAATAATTTTCTGCGAACTTGCTTTTCCGGTTGCCATCTTAATGTTGACTTCCACCCGTCAAACTCGTCTCGTTTAAATTAACTCATCTTATAATCGTTTCTTTGTTAAAAACAGATTGCCAAACAAAAAGTAAGTATTTATTAATTTAATTGCTTTTGAAGCTCTTTTTTTATTACATTATGATTCCCTTTGTTTTACTACAGGGGCGCGTCGAAACTATTATGATTGCCTTTGTTTTAATAGATAAATGAGTCAACATTCCATGATTGCATAGAAACGAAGAATGGTACTATAGAAATCTCGGGTTTGTATTACTGTACACATAGATTCGAAAAAGTTGTCAAAAAACAAATATATAACAAATAAATGTTATCAAAGGCAAGATAAGTTACTTTTCTACCAAACTGAATATATTTTTTGTGTTTTTATTCAATGTAACATGTTTATTCAGCTCGAAAAACATGCAGTGTTTACCGATGTATTGGAAAATTCAAAATGGCGCCCGACTCTCTCTTTAACATGGTAAGTTTGGGAAAAGGTGTTATAAATAATAAACTAGACAACATACCATTAAAAAAAACACCGAATATATGCCAACTTATGTCATGGTAACATATATTGAGCGAATTTCTAACAGTATTTTGTCTAGTTTATTATTTATAACGCCTTATCCCGAACTTATCGTGTTAAAGAGAGTGTCGGCCGCCATTTTGAATTTTCCAATACATCGGTAAACACTGTATGCTTTTCGAGCTGAATAAACATGTTACATTGAATAAAAACACAAAAAATATATTCAGTTTGGTAGAAAAGTAACTTATCTTGCCTTTGATAACATTTATTTGTTATATATTTGTTTTTTGACAACTTTTTCGAATCTATGTGTACAGTAATACAAACCCGAAATCTCTCTAATCGGGCTTTCATTGTTTAGTTTTGTTTTTAAAGTTTTTTTTTGTTTTGTTTTTTCGAGTGCCTTGAAAATTATTTTCATATTGAAAACGTTGCAATTAAATAACGTATTATGACGTACTCTAACATAATCCATTACAGCACAAAATACATGAACGAAAAAGGAAACGGTTGTCGGTATGATTCATGTAAAAATTTTAAACACTGCTACATAACAAAAAGTTATTTCACATCTTAAGGAAAATTTCAATTTTTATAGGAAATATTTATCTTTTGAATGAAAAGGTTGTGGAAAAGGGTTGGGGACAAAACTGATAACGACGAGGAAAAAAAATCAACAGTAATTGCCCGAATAAATTGTGTCACAGGCGCATACATGGATGAGTAATATTAATTTATTTATTGCGGACTATTATTCTCATCTTTATTGGTTGTAGTTTCATGACGTTTCGGCCAACTATTCTTCTGGCCTTCGTCAGGTGGTAACCGTGACAGATAGGAACTTTGAATCTCCTAACTGCATTCTCAGCAATCACTGCCATTCGGAGTTGTTGTCGTCTCACCACATTTTGGCCAAGTAAGCCTCTGGCCGGCTTTGGGTAGGATTGAAACCGCTATCTTCAGACAATTCTCATCTGGAACCATAGAGATTCAATGTCTCTATCAACTGCGCCACAGGTCCCTCTTTCGGGGCCCATGGTGCAGTTGATTGGCGCAGTGATTGCTGAGAATGCAGTTAGGAGATTCGAAGTTCCTATCCGTTGCGGTTACCACCTCATGAAAGCCAGAGGAATAGTTTGCCGAAACATTATGAAACAACTAATACAGATGAGAATAATAGTCCGCAATAAACAAATTAATATAAATAATACTCATCTCAATAATGAATTCCAATTAAAATAATATATGGATGAGTAACTTCTCAGAAAGTCAACGAAGCGAGCAGTAGTCAAGGATTTAAATGCTCACACAGAACCAACAAACCAAAAACCCCAGGCATGTTTTTAGTCACTTTTCTCTTGATACAAGATATGACACTGGCTAGTCAACTTTGCAGTTACTGATCACCTTGTGGGAATAAACACTCACTTCCAGCACCCTCGTCATTATCTTATAACTTGGTGTTCAAATGACGACTACATTGCTAATCAGGTAAATTATATATTTGTGCGTGCACATTGAATGAGCTCTCTCTTTTGTTTCTACACTTTATGAGACATTGTTGCTTCCCACTTTGCAGAGCAAGTATGTAATGCGTAGGTGACAAGTAATCTCCAATGTCACGAACTCTTGTGATTCACCAAGCCATGTTACTAAGTCTATCTTTGTTGATAGAAAAGTACTACAAAGTGTTTCCGGAGGAAACAGAGCATGCAGTAGCTTGTGGAGACTCCCGTCAGTTTAACATTTCATTTGTGATTCCGCACCATCATAAAAAAATGGGGGGGGGGAATTATTGCAGTGTTAAAAATAGAACGTTGATGAATTGCTTTATCACCTTGCTCCTGAGACGAATGTGGTTATGGCTCAAGCTGAGGAGTATGATTGTAACAATGCACTGAATGAAGGATGAGATGTCTTGCACCAATTGCAAAACAACAAGGATTCCTGTGAGGATACTGGTCAAAATCTACAAAGCTGTGTCTGATGTGCTCATCGGTGTGTTCCATGAGTCTATGAGGTAATTTTACACGCATTCTCTTCTGATTAGAGGGGGAGGGGCACTGCTTTTTTCATTCTTCAAAAAGAAGACAGAATAATCTGTTCAAATGACTGTGGAATAAGCCACATTGATGTTGTGTTGATTCCAATGTGCCTGTGACCTCCATACACCCCATTCTCAAGGAGGCTTTTAACCTCAACCAGGCAGGGATTGTACCAATCAGATCTTAAACTTTGTATGTTAGCAAAATCTTTGTGGATTGTTGAAGGGTGTATGTAGCTGTTAATGGGAGGTCATTGCATGATTGCCAGAAGACATTTTAAATTAAATCTCGTTGTGTAATGCATTCTTAATCTGTTGTTACGACTTTGTTCCATATAATATCGCATCACTTTCGTACATCGACATGAAGGTGAATGTGACTGCAGTGTTGATTATTTGATAAGGGTTTTTATGATGGACTAGCTTCTGGGTATACAGTATGTTTTATCTGGTATCTGTATATCATTGGCCTTTATTTGGAATTTAACATGTGTAAGTTTTTAATATTTTACAGTGTCTTGTCAAAAAATATGTTAATAATTTTATAACTGCCACCAGTCATATCTGATAGAGAAGGTACTCCTCTGTTGCAGAGTTAAGCATCTTTGACCCTACTTGTTCAAAGAGTAGCCTGTTTGTTTCCAGTGTGCATGTTTCCCATATTTAATTCCAGTCTGGGTCTTGCAATATGCATACAGCTTTGTATCAGATCTTTGTGTCTAAAAACAATGCCCGTTCTCATCTGTGGTATTTAATTCTGCCGCGGGTCATTATGGTTTTTAACCAACAACGCGATAAAATGATTTTGAAGCATTTCTTTTCTGAGTTCAATGTTTTTCTTCTGTAGATCAATAAGTTTCTTCATTAAATGTACTTTTAATTAATTAACTTTGAAAATACTATTTAAAAAGTAGTGCGGATCAATAAGTGCACTAGCAACCAACAATTCGTTTGCATGACTTCACTATCATTAAAAAAAAAATGGGTGAATAATTGCAGTGTTAAAAAGAGAAGTTTGACAAACTGCTTTATCACCTTGCTCCTGTAGTGAATGTGGTTGTGGCTCAAACTGAGGAATATGAATGTAACACTACACTGAACAGATGAAGAGATGTCTTGCACAACTTACAAAACAATCCTTAATTAAACTGTTTCTGATATTGTGACTTTATTCACTTGCCATCACATTATCCTCTACGTAATTCATTCACCTTTTTACTCTTATTCATTCCAAACAATACATATTGCCACTTGGATGTAGGGATTACTATTTAAGATTATGTCTGCAGGACACTAAGTAAGGCATTTAGCAGTAACATGTCTTTTCACATCTGTGTGTGAGGTCGCCAAGCTAATCAAGAACCTTGATTCCAGTAAAGCAACCGACTCTGATGGCATTCCAGTTATAGTGCTGAAAAAAAAACTCCAACCAGAACTTGCCCCCATACTTACAAAACTGTTTAAGCGTTGCCTTAAGGAAAAGTGCTTTCCAACACCCTGGAAAATCTCATCAGTATGCCCTGTATTTAAGAATTCAGGTGAAAAGTCATCTCCCTCTCAGTCTCCTGTGTGTAATGAGTAAATTGTTGGAATCCATATTAACTAAAGAAGTAGTCAACCACCTCAACAGAAACAACCTTCTTAGTGACATGCAATATGGTTTCCGCTCTGCAAGATCTACAGCAGATGTGCTAACAGTTATATCACATAGAATTAGTGAATCTCTTGACAAATGTTTCCTTTCCAGGGCAATTGCTCTTGACATATCAAAGGTCTTCAATAAGGTATGGCATAAGGGCCTACTTCACAAGATTTCCAGCTACGGTATTACTGGAAATGTTTTCTCAATCATTGAATCATTTCTCTCTGATAGGTTCATAAGAGTAGTGGTTGATGGGCAGAAATCAGAGGCCCACAGTATTAATGCTGGAGTCCCTCAGGGGTCCATTCTGGGCCCAACTCTCTTCCTGATCTACATCAATGATCTCCCTAAACACATACTTAAATCATTCGTTGACATCTATGCTGATGACACGACCATATTTATATATTTGTAATGATTTATTTTCAACGGCAATTATACGAAAACGTATTTTCATAAAAAATGTAATTTTCTTAACTTAAGTAAAATATAATATTAAATGATAATCAGCTTGTATATGTGTATAAATAAAACTAATTTTAATAAAGTAATCAAGTCACAAAAATACAAATATTATAACTT
>NC_136526.1:48486386-48548886 GCF_053919585.1 Euprymna scolopes | reverse complement strand
ACTTAAATCTATGCAAACAAGTTTGAATTACTTCCTGTCGTTTGTTAGGAAAATAGGAAATAACACTATATGACTAACAAAAGAAAAACATGTTACATCGACTGTTAAGATTAATTGGTCGGACCTATATCTGAGCGAAGCCATAAGCTTTTTAAACAAAAAATAAATCTATGCATAGATGAGAAAACGAAATAAAACAAGCCAGGAACATTTTCCGTGGTATAGAGAGCCAAGGTATAAGTCAGTTAATGACAGTGGTCTGACTTGTCAATAGAAAAAAAAAATCACCCAAGCATTTATGAAACTTCCTCAAAAGTCAGCTTATCGTGAATGTCAATTTTAGGATACACAGCCTTAACTTATATATATATGCTATCACTGACACTGAAAAACATACTGATGTGCAGTCTAACATATTGTAAAACCTTTTCATGTGAAATGTATTTTATGAATAGATAAAAACAAACATTTTACTGACAACTGTTTATGTATATTTTCTAATCTTAGGCTTAATAAATTGAATAATCATTGGAATAATTGTCATAAACGCATATGACTAATGTACTTTTGTGTGCAGATGACTAATACACTCATGAGCTTTTATTAAATGCAGTATTTCAGGCATGAAAATTATTAAAAAGGAACATATTTTTAATGGGACGAACATATGAGACCCTCATTCTGGCCTGGAAAAATGGTCAGTTTTGTAAAATTATTAAAATACAAAGAAAATTATATTGAACTGAAGTTTTAAATATCTGTATACATAGTGTTATTTTTAGTAAGGTGTAAATATCTTGTAATGTTGATAAACAGTCACTGATTCATTATTTGTTGTCGAATTTGATCGATTTGTAGATCTTATATATGAATTATCAATTTTCAATTATATTTAAAAAAAAACATAATTTATATTTATCATTTAAACATGAAAAATTTATAACTTTTAAACGAGCTACTAATTTTTAAATTAATAAAACTTAAATAGGCATCTATTCATCCTGTCCATTCTTAAATAGAAAAAATCAGAAAAATATAAAGAAACAAATTCAACTAAGAATAGTAAATATATACACTTTGAAAATGAACACTAAATCAGATACTCGAGAAAAACCTTATTCATGTGAAGTATGTGGTTATTTTTTTACGAGTAAATCAAAGTTGATAATTCATTTTCGAACACATACTGGAGAGAAACCTTATTCTTGTGAAATATGTGGTTGGTCTTGTACACGTAAACAAAATTTGATCATTCATTTGCGAACGCATACTGGAGAGAAACCTTACTCTTGTCAACAGTGTGGTTCTTCTTTTTCACATAAACAAACTATGTTGCAACATATTCGAACACATACTGAAGAGAAACCATATTCTTGCGAAGTATGTAACTCTACTTTTAGAAGGAAACACCACTTGGTCATTCATATTCGAACACATACTGGAGAGAAACCATATTCTTGTGAAATATGTGACTCTTCTTTTACAAGGAAACGCTGCTTGGTCAATCATATGCGAACACATACTGGAGAGAAACCATATTCTTGTGAAATATGTGGTTCTTCTTTTGCAGAGAAACAAACCCTCTCACAACATGTGAGAACACATACTGGCGAGAAACCATATTCATGTGAAGTATGTGGCTCGTCTTTTACAAGTAAACACTACTTACTCATTCATATGCAAATACATACTGATGAGAAACCATATTCTTGTGAAATATGTACATTTTCTTTTAAAAGGAAACGCAGCTTGTTCATTCATATGCAAACACATACTGAAGAGAAACCATATTCTTGTGAAGTATGTGGCTCTTTTTTTACACTAAAACAACACGTCGTCCAACATATGCGAATACATACTGGAGAGAAACGATAGCCAAAAAGAGTCGCCAGAAATGCACAAAGAACTTTTATTGCTAAAAATTGGAAGAATGGGCAAACCAACAGCGTATTTTCTGGATGAATTCACCCAGGACTATATAAAAAAGCCCTCCATAAACTGACTGAAAAAAGGATCGCTGCACTACGACCAGGAAATAATTATAATGGCTTACCAAGATCAATGCTTGATGACAAATGCTTTAAAGAAAATGAGTTGTCTATATAGGGTATTCAGACATATGGAAATATATTTAGCATAATCTATCTCTTATATCTATAATAAAAGTGAGAATGTTTGCGTGTGTGTGTGTGAGGTAGCAAGAGAGAGAGAGACAGAGCGAGAGAACAATTCTCAACCTATATATTCAACAAATTTTTCATCTACAGATTTTAAAATTTGTATATAGGGTATTCAGACATATGGAAATATATCTAGCATAATCTATCTCTTATATCTATAATAAAAGTGAGAATGTTTGCGTGTGTGTGTGTGAGGTAGCAAGAGAGAGAGACAGAGCGAGAGAACAATTCTCAACCTATATATTCAACAAATTTTTCATCTACAGATTTTAAAATTTGTATATAGGGTATTCAGACATATGGAAATATATCTAGCATAATCTATCTATTATGTCTATAAAAGTCTAAACACTGGCAGTAAGTGCAGATTCTTTCAGACAGAAGTGGAGAGTATGCGGCACCTGACATCTACTGATGAGACGATCACCAAAATGCCTCCTATATCTACCTGACATCTAACTGTAAAGTTCGACACAATGGAGTGTGTAAATATCTCTACTGGACGATCAGCAAAAATCTAAATATTGAATGCAGCAGCAAATATTGGGAACATATACCATAAAGAATAGTCAGATATAAGTCAAATGCCATCCACTATCACTATCCAATTCCTATAGCTATGTACATAGAAAACGGAACCATAAAACCTGACATAGTGATATGAGATAAAAAAAGAGAAAGAAGCAACCTTAGTAGAAGATATTGTCTCTAATGATGCTGGATTAGAAAGAGCTGAAAGGAAAAAATAATGAAATACCAAGATCTTATGACATGAAAAGAAAGTAGAATCTTAAAAAGATATCTACCATTCCAGTTAATATAGGAGCAACTGGACTCATGTTAAAGAATTTCAAAAACTACCTAATATACCTGATGAACCAAGTGCAAAGGATATTCAAGCAATTGCACTTAAGGGGACTGCCAGAGTTTTAAAAATACATCTCGGTTGGAATATCTGAGTTAGTGGCTGAATGTTTGGCATCTGGTGGGATGCCCCATCTCTATCTTTAACACACTGATGAAAAAAAATTTTAAAAGAGATAACCCATATTATTGTGAAGTTTGTGGCTCTTCTTTTTCACAGAAACAGAGATGTTTCAACATTTGCGAACAGATACTGGAGAGAAACTAATAATGCTGGCTTACACAGAGCTGAGAGGGAAATGATTACAAAATACCAGATTCTTACGTATGACATGAAAAGAAACTGTAATTTTAGGAAAATCACTATCATACCAGTAATTATAGGAGCAAGCGAATTTACAAAAAAAGTATATTAAAAACTACCTGAAAATATACCTGGTGAACCAAGTGCAAATAAAAATTCAAACAATTGCACTAAAATGAAAAGTTAGAATCTTAAACTGATCTCTCAGTGGGAATGTGTAAAAAGTGGATGAATGTTTGGAATCTGGTAGGATGCTCCATCTTTGACCTGAAAAAAATCATAAGAAAAATAAAAAATGAGAGAAACCATATTCTTGTGAAGTATGTAGTTCTTCTTTTACACTTAAACAGAGTATGTTACAACATATGCAAACACATGCTGAAGAGAAACCATATTCTCATGCCGTATGTGGCTATTTTTTTACAAGGAAACACAACTTAATCATTCATATGAAATACATACTGGAGAGATAGAATACTTTTCTTAAGTATGTGGCTCTTTTTTACAAGGAAACAATATTTGGCTAGTCATATGCGAATGCCTACTAGACACCATCCTCAAGTATTTAAAGTCTCTCTATACAGGGGTTTGCCAGAATAACCTAGCATGACGATAATGTCCCCTAGACCAAATATTCAAAACCACATATTATTCACAGCCCAAATAAGATCTCACTATCGCTAACCCTAATTAGCTTTTACAAGGAACGGTGCAACCTTTCCAAGTGATGTTACCTCAAATAATAGCACGAAGCTGGATACTCCACTAGACTAGATAAATTCTTGTCCTGGAACCCAGTAAGACCAAGGGACTAAAATAAAAGATATAGTGCAAGATATGAAAATGGTTAATTAGGAAGAGGAAAATTATGTTTCTTTACTAACTCAGTGTTTGAGAGATAAAGATGTTTAATGGAACATTCGAATATCTATGTATCTCATATAGAGTTCAAGTGTTAGCCTCAGGCAGTGTGCCACTTAATTTCTGAGAACTTCGACTGAAGTAAAATAAAACAAAAAGAGAGAAAGAATACTTTTCTGAAGTATGTGGGTCTTCTTTTACAAGAAAACAATATTTGGCCAGTCAATGCCTACTAGACACTATCCTCGAGTGTCTAAGGTCTTTCTGTACAGGAGTTTGTCAGAACAATCTGGCATGAGGATACTTTTTCCATAGATGTAAACCCTGACCAAATATTAAAAATCACATAGTATTTGCAGCCCAAATAAGATCTCCTCATTACGGCTACCCCACAGCTTTTCCGAGGAATGGTGCACCTTCTCCAAGTGATATTACCGCAAGTAATAGCACGAAACTGGATACTCCACCAGACTAGATAAATTCTTGTCCTGGAATCCAGTAAGACCAAGAGACCAAAATAAAAGGTATAATACAACGTATAAAAATGATTAATTGGGGAAAGGAAAATTATGTTCTCAATTCTTTACTAACTCAGTGCTTGAGAGATAAAGAACTTAAATGGAACATTCGAATATCTATGTATCTCATATAGAGTTCAAGTGTTAGCCCCTGGTTGTGGGCTCCTTGATTTCTGAGAACTTCGACTGAAGTATATTTTACTTCAAAAAAAGAGATTTCAATTATACCAATCATTATAGGAGCAACTGGGCCTATGAAAAAGAACTTTAAAAAGTATTTAGCAAGTATACCCGGTGAACCAAGTGCAAGTGAAATACAAACGATTGCACTGAAAGGAACGAGTAGAACCCTAAAAAGATCTCTTGGTTCGACTCACTAAAATGGGGGTTAATGTTAGACATCTCGTTGGATGTCCCACCCCTTAGAAGAAAGAAATGAAGAAAAATGAAAAAAAGAGAGAAACCATATTCTTGTGAAATATTTGACTCTTCTTTTACAATGATACAAAATATGTTGAAACATATAACAACATATACCGGAAAGAAACCATATTCTTTCAAAATATGTTGCTCTTCTTTTACAAGGAAAGAACTTATGTCACAATATACGCAAGTGCATACTAAAATGAAACCATACTCTTGTTAATTATCTTTGTCGTCTTTTTATAAGGAATCCAATATGTTGCATGCGAATACTTATTGTAAACGAAATCATATTCTTTTATAAAGCTTTTACTTTTAACAGACATACATTATATACTTCTTTCTACCAAATAAGTCTTATTCTAATGCTACAAAGTAATTATATATTATTTTAGTAATTTTATGTAGCAACACATTTCGAACACATATTTTTCAGTGGGTGACCGCCTTACACATATGCAAATACATAATCCTGTGAAATGTTGGTACTCCTGCAGTATTTTACCCACCGATTTCCCGATCTTAGCCGAGCGTTGATCGACATCCGTCAGAAAACGCCGGAACATGGCGAGCGGTACGATACTCTATCAGCCAATCAGGGCGCTTCAAACGAACGCGCAGCAGACGAATAATTTTCGTTGAAATTACACACAAAAAAAAGCTATCGGAAAACAAAATGAACCAAAAAAAAAAAATATTCAACAAAATAAATTTATTTTACTTTAAAAAAACTTACGGTAAGTGTTTGTGATTTATTTTATCCAAATTTTTTGTATTAATTTTATCCATTTTGTTGTGTGTGTGTAATATATTTTCCTTGTAATGTTGTTGCTATTCACATACTTTTAGCGTTCTTGCACCCTAGCTCCGAATTCTTGGCTTTCGTCGGCGTTAACGCCGAAAGCGTTCGTCAACGCTCGGCTAAGATCGTGAAATCGGTGGGTAAAATACTGCAGGAGTACCGAAATGTTTGCTTTTTTATACAGAAATAAAATTTCATCATTCATGCGAAATGAAATATGTAACGCTGCTGTTTTAAAAGCAATTCAATATGTCGCAAAGTATAAGGAGACTAGAGAAAAATCTAATTTTATTTATTTACATGAATATTTAATATGAAAGGATACTTGGTTGATAAAAAAATTTTGGACTTCGGATGAGCATTAGATGTGCATGTAGTCTAATGATGTCCTAAGAAGAAGTGTTTTGACTGGTGTTTTGAACAGGAATTGCCTGTTTCAGCGATATAGTTGTCCATCTATTGCCTCTACTCTATATGAATTACAGTTATTTTTTTCGGACTGTTGCTTCCCTCCACTATTTTGTAAGGATTGGATGGCTGGACTCAAACATTATCCCCGATGTTGACGCCTTTCAGCCCTTAACTTGTTTAATGGTATCAGAGCCTCTTTTCTTGTTTTCTCCATACTTTATCTTAATTTTTTTAATTTGACAGCTGACACTGTTGACCTAGTCGTTCTACCAAAGAGTCTTTGTGCTGGGTTTGTGATTAGTCCTTTTTTTACATGGTAGTCACCACTTATCAAGGTCTGGGAGCCACTTGGGGATAAGGATTATTGCGTGTACAATAATCAATGGGATAATATCATAGTAATTGTTAGTAATGGAGATTTGATGAAGTGTCTTACTTAAGGAGGCGGTTCATCAGGAATTTGTTTATGTTGTCCTTTGCTTGGCGATTTGCATAAATTCACCTTCTCTCGATGCTTTGCATTTGCAGGAGAGGTGTGTGGTGATTTTTGCTGCTGCTTCGGCAGCACCATTTACTTGTCTCTTGTAAGATGATATTGTTTCATGCTTGAACAGCCATTTCCTTACAAATTTTCTGAATGTGATGAGAATTGAGGACAGTACCCCTGGAATTCCATGGCGTGCGAAATGCGCTTTCATGCATTTAATCATTGTTTCTGATGTGCGTGTACCCAGTTTGTCAGTAAGTATGCCCCCTGTGATCAGATAGCTGTTCCCTCCCTATGATAGGTTTTCTGGGACTCGTGTTTTGTTTTCTGCTTCTGATGGCTGATCAATCAATCCAGCGTAGCCATAGCTGAGTTTGTAGTGTAATTCAAATCTTGTCGGTAGCTGAGTACTTGATGCTTTGCCAAGGCTATCAAGGGTATTTTATTCTGACGCCATCACTAGATGGGGGTGCCTACGGCTTGAGAGAATATCATCTACCTTCGAGAGAAGGATAGACTGTGCCAGTTTCTCAGCCTGATATATTACCTCGCCTTCCCAAATGGTGACCCATCTCGTACTGGCTAGGCTTAACATTGCTTATCTTTGGTGATCTGGCAGAACCGGTATGTCAAGGTGATTGTACCGTATATGCTAGCTGATGGTCTGCATAAGTTGTATATCTTTGTTCAGCATTTGATAGTGATAGTGCAAATACAACAATTTGTCAACTTGTGTTACCTCAATATACCAGAAATGTCAGAACTAGGTATAACAAAAAGCACGATAAAAAAAAAGTTGAATAGTTTCCAGAATTACAAAACGCCTGGCATATGCCACCTATCTAATTTATGGCTTAATTAACAGCACTTCATAATGGTAATAGCAATTGCTATAACAAAGTATTGAGGAGTAAAGGGGCATGGTAAACTCTAACACCAAAAACAAGTTAAACAACGCTACAATAAGGACCCACTTGCTGTCCCATTACAACTTACAAGATTTTCACTTGCCTGGTACTTGACAACATCTAGCTACGCCTCCTTTTTTGAATATACATGAAAAAATTACAAGTTAGAGTAGAAAGAACAGTTTAGACACCAAGAACCAGTTGTTGAATAATAAGATCATCCTTGAGGACTGTGATAAAGGGAAAGGAACCTTAGCATGGCTTGGATTGAAAATTCATATAGTAGTGTGTCTCACACGTGGCCACTCTGGTGCTTTGATTCATAAAAATATCAATCCAGTAATGAAAGAGGCCCTGGCTGTATATATAAAAATGTTGCAAACAACAATGGAATTTAACTTCACTAATGGAACTGTAAAAATCTTTAACATCAAAATCGAAAGGAGAATCATCGTAACACATAGCATATCTTTTCGCCTGACGATTAAACCTTTAAGCAAGCTACTAAAAAATCCAGATGGTCGACAATAAGATAATCCTTGAGAACTGTAAAAAAAAAGGGGATAGGAACCTAAGTATGGCCCTGGCTGTATATATAAAAATGTTGCAAACAAAAATGGAATTTAACTTCACTAATGGAACTGTAAAAATCTTTAACATCAAAATCGAAAGGAAAATCATCGTAACACATAGCATATCAAAAAAGCCAGAGTGACCAACAAAACCCGAACAAAAATGTCGACCACCGTGGATTAGTTCAAGTTGTATATCAGCTCAGATGCTGAATAAAGTCGATGCCTATAGGTTGTTCATAACTCCTTCAGAGATATTAATATCAGAATATAGTTTTTTTAGATTAATGTGCATCTTTATAAGTTTCTTTATAACTGCAAAAAGGTCAAACGGAAAACTAACATCCTGATGAAAAAACTGACATTAAAGACGCAGAAGAGCAGGAAAAATAAAAAAAATATTTTGAACAGGGGAGACAAATTCAATTCTGCATGCTAGGATGAGAGAAGAATTGGTAGTGAATATATACGCCGTATCAAGAAAATCTCTAAAACAGCCTATGACGAAAAACAATATCACTGCCATTAGCCACCTGGCTATGCCAGTGATAGCATGTAATATTAACATTGCTAACTGGTCACAAATGTATGTAAACGGACTGAACACTAAAACGTGAGAAAATCTTGGCTCTATACATAATAACATACAAAAATTAGAGTGTGTCTAATCTATATCTGGCCAGAGAAGCAAGAGGTCTGGGTGTCTAAAAAATTGATCATCAGCACCATGCCATTGTCGTGAGCACGATATACCTGATAAGCTCCCAAAATACAAATCTGAAAGTAGTGCTCCAACATCAGGAAAGAAGAGCCATCAAAACTACGTGCATCATGAAGATGGCAAAACACTTTAGCCAAGACTGTCTTCTAAATATTACAGAATCTTAAAACAACAAACCTTTGCAAAAAGAGTCTCCAAAAGTATATCAAGAACTTCCACTGCAAAAAAAAAATGGGAAAATAGGACTACAGCATGCCAAATAAATTCAATAAGGACTATATTCATAAGAAAGGTTTTATCGACTCGCTAAAAAGGATTGCTCCACTATAATAAAGAGATGATTATATTGGCTGCCTAAGATCAAGTTTTAATGACCAGTTCTTTTCAGAAGGTGAGTGGTCTTAGCAATTACAAATCCAAGTACTGCCATTCAGAAGTAGAACGTGTGCGCTCCCTAACATCTAACTATAACGTTCTGCTAGAAGACGATGACTATATAATGCTACACAATTGAGTGTTAGAATAAGATTTTGTCTTTCGATTCTATAATATCTATTGGTAAAGGTAAAACTCTGGAGGGAAGAAGAGATACTTCGTTTGTATTAGTCTTTTGTAAATTGAATATAAGCCATATCTCACTAGATACTTGACAAAATAAAAATTAAACAACAATTTATTTGGTTTATTTCATAGCGCAAACGTAATTGGACGATGGTGCATGTTAAAACCAAATCCCTTACATTTGAAAGCGTTACAAAATGTTTTATATTAAAGTACATATCTAAATGTTCACATTAACATTACTGTAGATGTCAATCGATGGGAAAGGTAGATTGAATCTGCTGATGATGATGTTACTTTTCGAGCTGCGAAACAAATGCAGAGAATTTAATATCAGGTAAGCATATTGGTAGTGAAGTTAAATTCAAGTGGGCCATCTACTGTGGTTAGAAGCTAAGAAAAAACCGTTCTTCACCCATGGAGTATTGTTGCTCTGGGGAAAATGGCTTACCATACAAACGTCCTCGTGTATGTCTGTCCTGTGAGTTGCATGCGTTAAAAAAGAAAGAAAGAGTTCATCATGGCGGCCGTTATGTTTTGTAGTGAATGTAGTCTCGCGAGATCACGCGCGCGTACCTTATAAAAATAGGACACTTGTCGGTGGCAAGGAAGAAAGAAATCATTTGACATTTGGGAAACGGCAAAATCAATTACGAGAATTTGTGTAAGCAGTGATTTTTGCCTGTTGATCGATCGCATGAAATTAATATTTTTTTTGTTTCTGTTCTTTAATAGATCGGCTGAAAAGGTCAGGAAAACTGTCGGTATTAATTTTATAACCAGAATCGTCTACCTTGTCGTGAGCACGATATACCTGATGAGCTCCCCAAATACAAATCTGAAAATAGTGCTCCAACATCAGGAAAGAAGAGCCATCAAAACTACGGGCACCATGAAGATGGCAAAACACTTTAGCCAAGACTGTCTTCTAAATATCTAAACAGTGATTGAGATGGGTAGTTGAGTTTAAGGGAAATTTCTGACAAGACGCCAATCTTCAGATTACATAGCAACTACAGAGGATGCATAAGGGTTGGATGAAGACAAATTATACACAACTATATCATGTGCTTTCATCCATATCAAGCCTCTTGGAATCTATAAGCCGACATCTATGTTTATCTACTATCAAGTTAAAATGACGTAAGAAATCGGCACATTGTATAGGGAAATTTGCTAGTACAATAATATATATGAAACTTCGATGTAAATATCTGTGGAAGCATGCTGGATGGCTTGAAAAGACACCACACTATTTTTAATATCTGGTCCTGGTTTAGTTTAAATGGAAATATCTTAATGCAAGGGTACATCATCTACAGACTGATGAAACCCAAGTTCTCTCAGTAGGTATTCAAGTTCAAGTTTCAGGAATGATGAACCCCACATTTCACACAACAAGCGTTTCCCCAATGTGAGTTCACCTACGAATTTGAAACTTTGATGTGAAAATATTGAAACACAACGATAAGATTTTAATTTTTTTGCTGTCACAAGTCACAACAAACATCTATATCTTTCCTACGTCACTTGATAACCAGTGATAGTTTACTTCCTGATCCTGAGAAGGTAAAAGCCATAAAAGAGATGCCATGCCCGATAGATGTTAAAGGATTGCAACGATTGGTTAAATTCGTGAATTACCTGGCAAAATTCCTGCCACACATATCTGACGTGATGGCTCCAATTCAAAATTTAGCCATGGACGTGGTCCCAAATTCGTGAAGAGCTTTTGTGAAAATTAAAAACTTAGTGAGTTAGGCACCAGTATTAAGATACTATGACCCCAACAAATCTTTGGTCATTCAATGTGAAGTAAGTGAGAAGGCTATGGGGGCTCCAGTACTGCAAAAGTCAACCCCTAGCCTATATCAACTGCGCGCTGACTTACACAGAAACCCAACATGCACAAATTGAAAAAAAACTGCTAGCAGTAGTCTATGCTAGTGAGAGGTTTCATTAGTATACTTTTGGTCGATGGATAACAGTACTGACCGATCATAGGCTATTAGAACGATCATGAACAAAAAAATGGGGAAATGCCCAAAACAACTGCAAAACATGCTAATACGACTACAGGCTTATGATGCTACCGTTCTATACCATCCGGGTAAGGAGATGTTCCTTGCAGACACACTATCAAGAGCATGTATCCATGGAGTGAACAGCATTATATACATGGGGTCAATGCGTTTTGGGATCAGCCCAGTTAACAGGTATTATCCCCCCTAACATGACCCTGATATAAATAGGAACGCACATGGAATATTAGCAGTAGATAGTAAAATTTGGAGGAAGCTTAGTAGTCAGTCAGACTTGATCAGAGATAGAGTTAAATGTATATACACTGTATATATATTTGGGAGCAGATGCACATGGACGAGCTTGAAGAGATGATCACATAGAAACCATTAGAACACACCTACACACCCGTTAGAGCAAGACAACACAGACAAGGTTATATAGCAAATATTTAAGAAGGCACGACAAAACATCAGAAGTGAAAGGAATTATATTTTTATCTGCAAAAGCTTGATTTGATTATTGTTATTTTGAGGCAGTAACAGCCGAGGGATACCATGGACTAAGCAGTTTGTGATGCCCTGAAACAAGCATTCACTCTCATGTAAATCAATGACTCATCGAAAGAAAACTGAATTTGAAAGATGCTTCTGACTTAGCTCTGTTATGTCACTTGCATCGATGGGAGTTATCCCCCTTTGTTCAATATTTAAAATGTAAACTCTCGGACGTGAACGTGAATAAACGAGACTTGGGCGGTCGGCCATTTTGGGTCCCAACGATGATTTGTCTTGTCCTGTTGTTAATGATATAACTATATCAAAAACATGGTGTCAGAACAATGGATTTACTAACGAATGTGAGCAAAATACGGGGAAAGACTTATACTAAATACCGAGCCGAAGAGATGTTAAAAAAAAAAGAAAGTGAAATTCCGTAAGAACTCCAGTATGAATAGCCATGTGAGCCCACCAGAACCCTTTCCGTTCGACCAACCCGAGTAATAGAAAAATGGATACGACAGTTCAACCGTTACTGTACAGTGTCAAGCCTTGATGAAAAACCAAGTCCTTGTCAGGTGGACACCTTAATATATTGTATGGGTGATAAAGCTGAAGACATTTTTGCCACATTCAAACTTGCATCCGAGGAAGCCCAAAACTTCAATATAGTAGTAGCAAAGTTCAATGACCATTTCAAAGGTGACACGAACATAATTTACGAATGGGCCAGATTCAACCGAAGGTGTCAAGAAGAAGGAGAGTCCATTGATTCATTCATCCTGAATCTCCATACACTAGTTAACCATGAAGTCCTTTCTAACTAATATTCCTGGTGAAGCAAGTGCAAAAGAGATCCAGACAATTGCACTTAAGGGAACAATGAGGATACTAAAAATAGCGCTCGGTTGGTTTCAATAAAAAGCAGGGGAATGTTGGCGGCTGATTTGGCTGCCCCATACCCAGCGTTACAATCTTCAAAGGAAGAAAACTATTTAAAAAAAAAAAGCTAAAAACTGCAATTTCTGAGACCTTCACAAGGAATTAATTCGTAACAGAATTATAGTTGGGTGCACACAGAGCAACATCAATAGACTGTGGGTTTAGTGAATTCTTAATGGGTCGATGCTTGAGGACAAATGTCTCGACCCCCCCCCCGGATCTACTAAACTCCAGATGGCCCGATCTTGACAGTTTTAGATAGAGGGAAAAGAACCAGAAGGCCCAACAACGACCCACGCACTGCCTATAACAGAAAGCTAAAGAGTTACAATCACTCGAAAATGGAACACGAGTATGGGTCAGAAGCTCCAACCTTCCAATCAAGGAAGGCATCTTTGTTGGAACCGCAAACACACCAGGTTCCTATATTCTACAGACCAAAGAAGAAGGGATAATAATCCAAGGCAATAAACAACACATCATACCCAAACCACCAGAAATAGTCGAGGCTCACAAATCGGAGTCCCATGAAGACAGTCATCCACCAAGGGAAGAAACCGTCAGAACAACATGCCCCACTCTCACCTCTCAAGAGTATACAACAACCAAATCTGGACGTCAGTCAAGACCACCTATCAAGCTAGATCTATAATATATATAAATTTTAAAAAATATTATATTAAAAAAATAGAAAGAGAGAGATCATATAGGTTGAGGATATCAAACATTATTAAATGAAAAAGAAAAAAGATGTTATATCACTTGCATTGGTGGGAGTTACCGCCCTTTGTTCAATGTTTAAAATGAAAACTCTAAGACATGAACATGAATGAACGAGACTCGGGCGGTCAGCCATTTTGGGTCTCAACGATGATTTGTCTTGTCCTGTTGTTAATGATAGAAACGTAACGAAACAGCTCGTTCTCCAGAAATGGTTCAGAAACAAAATGAACCTTGTATTAACGTATAAAGTTTCAACTCTACAGTTTTAAATATTTCCAAGACATTCAAACAAAAAAAATGAAAGTAAACAAAATTTCTGGAAGCAGACACCATCAAAGCCACACAAATGAAAGACAGAATTGGAAGGGAATACCTCAGGAGAACAAGAAAACTTCTAGAAACTAAATTATATAGCAGAAACCTAATAAAAGGTATAAATACATGGGCAGTATCTCTAATAAGATACCCAGGATCGTTCATAGGATGAACTAAAGAACTGAGACCCATCGATCAGAAGACCAGGAAACTCATGACCATGAACAATGCAATACACCCAAAGGACGATATTGTCCGACTCTATGTGAAAAGAAAAAAAGGCAGGAGATGGCTAGTTTGTATAGAAGATTGTGTGCATGACATAAAAAAGAATTTGAAAAATACGTAACAGGGAAAGGATAAAACACAAGAAAAAAATAAATGCAGACTCTGTGGACAAAGAGACGAAACGATATAGTAAGCAAACTGGCCTAAAAGGCATAGAAGAACAGACACGACTAAGTGGGAAGGGCAGTACACTGGGAATTATGTAAGCAACTACAGCTCGAATGCACAGACTAGTAGTACACATATAAGCCGGAAATAGTACTTGAAAACGAGCATCACAAAATTCTATGGGACATGGATACAAACTGATAAACTCATCCAAGCAAGAAGACCAGATGTCATAATGATTAACAAGAAAGAAAAATCCTGTCAAATCGTGGACTTTGTTGTTCCAGCTGACCACAGGACGAATATCAAAGAAAAGGAGAAATGGAGCAAATACGCAGAGCTGCCCAGAGAGCTAAAAGGGATATGGAAGATGAAGAAAATCAAAGTAATACCTATAACACTAGGAGCACTGAGAACAATCCCGAAAAACTTAGAAAAAAGAATGGGAGAAATTGGAATCAGAGGAATGGCTGGAAAAATACAATGAACAACAATAATTAAAACAGCCGAAATATTAAGGAAAACCCTTGAATGTGGAGACTAACATACATGAACCAAAAGCGTAGACCAGACAAATTGCCACAGAGACAAAACATGAAGTGCTACATAAAACCAACAACATTGAAGGTGCATACCTATAAGTTCTACAACCTCACCCCCATCCCCCCATTACCACATCACTGCTCCAACCAAAAAGAGTGAAACAAAATAGCCAAGTAGTCAAGGAGGAAGGCAAGACCGAGGAGCGAGCACTGACCAGACCTCCACTGTATAAGTGTGAAGAGAACAGAGACCTTAGAGAGGCTTATTGCAACTCAAATTCCAGTAAAGACCAATGGCAATTGCCAACAAGAAATCAATGGCTAACAGCTGTTGCGATAATGCAAATTTATTTTCAAATGGTATCGAAAGAGGTGAAGAATACTGGAAAATATGAGAAGACTTGTCACTCAGCTTCCAAGAAACACCAAAGGTTGTATTCAATGAGATCTTTGATAACCTGTGTGAAGGCTGATTGAGAGCTAATAATAATAATAATAATAATAATAATAATAATAATAATAATAAAAATAAAATAGTAATAATAATAATAATAAAAATAATAAAATAATAATACTAATAAAAATAATAAAATAATAATAATAATAATAATAATAATAGAAATAATAAAATAGTAATAATAATAAAAATAATAATGAAAAATAATAATAATTAAAAAATAATAGTAATAATAATAATAAAAAAATAATAGTAATAATAAAAATAATAGTAATAATAATAATAGTAATAATAATAAAAAATAATAGTAATAATAATAGTAATAATAATAAAAATAGAAATAATAATAATAATAATAATAATAATAAAAATAATGATAATACTACTAATAAAAATAATACTACTAATAAAATAATAATAATAATAACAATAATAATAGTAATAATAATGAAATAATACTAATAATAATAATGATTATGATAATAAAAATAAAATAATAATAATAAAATAATAATAATAATAATAATACTAAAATAATAATAATAATAATAACAATAATGATAATAATAATAAAAATAATAATAATAATAATAATAATAATAAAAATAATAACAACAATAATAATAATAATAATAATAATAAAAATAATAAAAAATAATAATAAAATAATAATAATAATAACTACAATAATAACTACAATAATAATAAAAAATAATAATAATAAAAATAATAATAATAATAATAATAATAAAATAATAATAATAATAATAGTAATAATAATAATGATAAAAAATGATAATAATAATAATAATAATAATAAAAATAAAATAATAATAAAAATAAAAATAATATAAATAATAATAATAATAAAAATAATAATAATATAATAATAATAATAATAATAATAATAAAAATAATAATAACAATAAAAAATAATAATGAAATAATAATAATAATAATAATATTAATAATAATAATAATTATAATAATAATAATAATAGAAGAAGAAGAAGAAGAAGAAGAAGAAGAAGAAAAAATTAGAATCAAGATGAAGCCTGCCTAACATACCAAAATGAACAATGGAAACAGATGACATTTTAAGGAAAATCATGAAATGTATCTAAAAAGTTGCTTTCATTTCTATTGTTAAAAATTTATTCGGGATTTTTAACAATAAAATCATATTTTTATTCAACACAATACATAATAATAAAAGAAAAACCAAAAACAACTTGGAATGACACAAAAGTAAAAAAAAACATATAATTTTATGCGAAATTGCTTTTCCGGCCGCCATCTTTAAATGTGGCTCCCACCCGTCAAACTTGTCTTGTTTAAATTACCTCATAGTTTCTTTGTTAAAAAAAAACAAATTGGCAAACAAAAAGTAAGTAATTGAATTGCTTTTACATGTTATTTTAAAAAAAAATGTCGAAAAAAGAAAAAAATAGGCCGAAGAGGGGGGGGGGCGACTCTCCAAGGCGAGCAGGCAAACGTCAGGATTGCAAAAAAGAAATATTCTTATAGGGACCCCCCTCCATCCCCTAATCGGGTCTAGTAACAATAGTAAGAAAAATGTTTGCCGGAGCAAGCAAACAGCCTGGTCTAGTCGCCAACTAAAATTCGACTCGCCAGAAAGGAAAAAAAAATACATTTCTTAAGGTTTTAATTACTTCCTACAAACCTCCTACCCTTTTGACGCGAATATAATCGTCATGCTTTCTTTACTCCTATTGGTTCCTTTATCCCCCCCCCCCCAACAGATGGACCCGCCCAACATAATTGTTTTTCTTTGCTTTCGATATAAAAAATAGTCAGCATACAAATGGAGAATGATGGTATTTATTTGCTCCCCCACTGAGCAAATTAGGCACAAGGCCGTTTTTAATGTGAGGTAAAAACCAGCTCCCCAAAAAGGGGGCACTCTGGTTATCAAAAATAATAATTGTCCCAGTATAGAGGGTTTTTATTTAAATGCTGCCCACATCAGCATTATGTGGCACAAGGCCGGAAAGTGGGAACCCCGCAGGCTCCCCTAAAGGAGGGGCACTCCTGCAATTTTAAAAATTGCCTGAGTAACCCCGTCGGCATTCCCCGGTCGGGGCGCCTCAGGCAGCAAGCAATAAACTTGCCCCACCGGAAAGCCCGGTGGCAAGGCCTGGGAGGGTGGACCTCCTAGGTATTACCCAGGCGATTGTCCCAGTATAGAGGGTTTTTATTTAAATGCTGCCCACATCAGCATTATGTGGCACAAGGCCGGAAAGTGGGAACCCCGCAGGCTCCCCTAAAGGAGGGGCACTCCTGCAATTTTAAAAATTGCCTGAGTAACCCCGTCGGCATTCCCCGGTCGGGGCGCCTCAGGCAGCAAGCAATAAACTTGCCCCACCGGAAAGCCCGGTGGCAAGGCCTGGGAGGGTGGACCTCCTAGGTATTACCCAGGCGGTTCCCAGTATAGAGGGTTTCCCCTCCATTGACTGGTACAAATTATCTTAAGTGCAGCATCTGCCGGAACAGATACTACACTTTGAGATATTAAATCTTTTATTCATGTTAAAAAAAATACAGTAAAATTAACGGTGAACAAAAAACTTAGGCACATGGCCAACTCAAAAGGGGGGATTTTGGGGGTCGTTGGTCATCCTTGTCACTCCAGAACTAAACAAAGTCAAAAGTTTCTCCCAGCTAGTATCTTCTTTCACCATAATACCGCATTCACCCTTTCATATTGTGGGACTTCCTAGTAACTCCCAATTTTTAAAACATTTTTTATTGACGAGTAAAAACAAAAAAGATAACAATAAAATGGTACAATAATTCATTTGTGTCGAGGGCGGGGGAAGAAAAAATAAAAAGGTGATTAGTAGGACCCTCCCAACCCCGTCTAGTTGATAGACTGCCCGTTCCACTAGGTTTGTAAAAGGAACCTCGCTTCTGCGGGTCAGTCTCTAGGTGGGGATGCCCTCTAGATGGGGGTGAATGGAGAAAAGAAAATTTTTGTGGGTAAGGGATGGAGGTTAGTTTGTATTTCTTTTTCTCCAAGATGGGTAAAATTTAGAGGAAGGGGTGAAAACAAAAATTGCAGGTAAGAGGGGATGGGGATCTTGGAGGCTTCCTAATCGGGGAGGGATGGAACACACACTCAGCTAGCTGAGAGACTACTTGTTTAATTTAACTTTACAGAACTGTGCGTTCCACACCTAGGCGGGGAACACGTATTCAAATTTGGCTCCTCTTCGTACACACAGACTTGCCACATGTATCCATCTTCTGTCAAATGCCGCGCGATGCAGCCTTCTTCTATCACATCTGATCTTCACCCATAGTTGGTGTTTAAAGAACGCGATCAGATCTTGATCAGAAAAAGACAACACCCCCCGGCAACCTTGCAGACGCGACGTC
Source organism: Euprymna scolopes (assembly GCF_053919585.1). Lineage (NCBI taxonomy): Eukaryota > Metazoa > Mollusca > Cephalopoda > Sepiida > Sepiolidae > Euprymna > Euprymna scolopes. Next base: position 48,529,978 of record NC_136526.1, on the reverse strand, counting down.
CAAATCACCATTCTCGCCACGGCCAGAATCGTAACGTAGACCATTTGTCTTTCCCGGTCCCACGGTGGCCTCACGTTGTCCACAACATTGGATACAGTAATTGGGCGAGGATGCTCAGGATCGATGCGAGCCGTCACCCCACTGACATACGACCAGTACTGGCGGAGTTCGCGGCAATCGAAGAAAGCGTGATCCGTAGTTTCCACAGCCGTTGTCCCACAACGGGGACAATCAGGCGACTCCAGAAACCCAGAACTGCATTGTATGTTGTTGAGTGGAAGTGCATTTCGGGCCAATCGCCAGGTCAGAGAGAACTCCGAATTGTTCAGATGACTCGAACCTGGCGCCCAGCTCCACGCGGAGCGGATCTCACTCTGCTGCCACCCCAAACGCGCGCATAGCGGGTCGTCAGCGGCCCCCTTCACTAGATCCCTGTGGAGTTCCCTACGGGTAGCAGTCACAAGGTCACTGGACCTTGGTAGTCGTTTTAGCGCGGCTCGGCACTCTTTCATGTAGGCAGATTCTCCCCGCGGCCTGCGACGGCTCTCGATGGAAGGATCGAGAACGAGGTCGGGGAAGGCGGCAGTAACCACGGGGTGCCACGGTTGGTCCTCCTGCATATAGTGGCTCAGGAAGGCCAGCCTCTCAGCATCTCGATGACACTTCAAGTCCGGCATTCCCAAGCCTCCCTCACACGGACGTTGAATACAGACCTGTCTGCTCACCCAGTGTCTTCCTCTGTCCCAAAGGAGCGAGGACAAGAGTTCGACAAGAGCTTTTAGGTGTTGTGCAGGCAGGGGAAGTACGGCCAGTCGGTAAAGGATGAGAGGAAAGACGTAAGTGGCGCACGCCTCAGCTCTACCCTTTAAGGAAAGTTTCCTAGGAAGCCACGAATTGACTGCAGCCTCCACCTTTGACCGTACCTCCAACCAATTCTTGTCAAGCTGGAGACCCGGTCCGAACCACACGCCGAGGATTCGGACCGGGCCATCTGTCCAGCTGAAGGGCGCAGGGAGGTTTGCGTTGCCACTCCATGCGCCCAACCGCAGTCCTACGGACTTGTTGCGGTTTATCTTGGCCCCTGTAATTCTTTCGTACTGTGTGAGTGCCTCCGACACGACCTCGATGTCTCTGAAGCCCGACACGAAGATCGTGACATCATCGGCGAAAGCGGATACCTTGGCAGCTGAGCCGCCAGGCAGAGCCATTCCGCGCAGGGCCGAATTTGCCTCCCCATGTCTCAGCTTGCGGAGAAGAGGCTCCAAAGCCAGGACATAGAGCAGGGGCGACAGCGGACAACCCTGACGAACCGACCGAGAGATAACAAAGGGTTTCGAGCGCTTTCCGTTGACTTGCACGACAGCCATGGGCTGTCGATACATTATGGAGATCCACTTGCAAAAGTCCGGTTTAAAACCGGCGGCCTCTAAGACAGATGCCAGGAAACGATGGTCGACCCTATCGAAAGCTTTGGACTGATCTAAGTTTATCAGCGCGGCTTCCGTGTCGTCATCTATTCCCCCCTCTAGGATCATGCGGATCAGGTGCAAGTTGTTCTGAATCGATCTCCCCTTCACAGCGTAGTTCTGTTCCGGTTCAACCAACTCGTCGATAACAACCTGCAGCCGATTCGACAGGACCTTGGCCAAAATCTTCAACTCTGTGTTTAGCAGAGTTATGGGCCTGTAGTCGTCTAACTCTTCCCCTCCATGCCCGTCACCTTTCTTCAGCAATGTGATCACTCCCTTGGTCACCTGCCCTGGGATGGATCCCTGAGCAAACCAATGGTTGAACATATCCGTCAGAAGAGGCAGAAACATGGGCGACAGCCTCAAGTACAGTTCGTATGGCAGACCATCAAGTCCTGGCGATCTGTCACAGCTGACCTGCTTCAGCGCAGTAAAGACCTCCTGCTCCGTCACCCGGCCCTCGCAACCAGCCGCTCTAGCCGCCTCGAGGCGGGGAGAGTCGGCCAAATAGTCGCTAAACTCAAGAACCGGAAGATCAGGCTGCTGCGTAAAACGCTCCTCGAAATGTTCTCGAAACCCCTCGCAGATCTCCCGAGTCGATTCCAGGGTGCGTCCATTCGGATGTTTGATTTTTGCAATGTATTTGTCCGAGCCACGCCTAGAAACCTCACGGCGCACGTCTGCATCAGAATTGACTGCTTCGTTGCCTATCTTTCTAAGCCTAGCTCTAACTACTTGGCCTTCGTAACGCTCGCTAGTCTCGCGTAGAAGGTCCTGCTTAGCTAGTTCCTGACTAACCCTATCACCCTCCCCCGTAGCCTGGGCTAGTTTCTGCTCTAGCTTCTTCTTCGTCTTGGCCTTATCTAGTGCGAGGCGCTGGGCATACTTGACGGAGAAGCTTCTGATCTTGGCTTTGAGACCTAACCACCACTTACTCCCGGTAACCGCCCCCACTAGTGCCTTTTTAATCAATTCTCTTAACTGATCTTGGAAGTCTTGTATCTCCAGAAGGGAGGTGTTTAACTTCCAGTACCCCGCTAACTTAGGCCTATTTCCTAGCTTCAGCCGGGCCATAACTAATTTATGGTCCGTCTGGCCTAGCCAAGTGAACGTGGGACAAGATAAGAAGTCTACTTCGCCTCTTCTAACTAACATCCTGTCCAAATAAGTATTTGGATAGGAGGAAACACTATTGGTCCACGTCCACATCTCCCGCCCTGGATGCTCGACCCGAAACCTGTCGACCAGACCGCATCTAGCCATCAGATCAGCCAGGCTGGACTCGCACCTCTCCGATCCTCTAGCTCCGCCTCCTACCTTATCTATGTCGGGGTCTAAGATGGAATTCCAATCCCCCATTAGCACTACCCGCTTCCGACAATCTACAAACGCGTCAAGCTGACTGAAGAATGAGACCCTCTCACGAGCGGTGCTGGGCGCATGAACCGCAATCACCCGAAACACAGAATCTTTTACGGCAACATCGGCCACAACCAGCCTACCCACCGCATCTCTATGGACAACGTTGACCGTCGCCGACAGGGTACGTTTAACCAGCACGGAAACTCCCTTCCCCCGCGGGCTGCCATATGCTGAGAAAACCTCAAAGTCTCGGGCCAGCACCTGACAGTCCACAGAGGAAACGAAATGCGTCTCCTGAATCGCAGCGACATCCACTCCCAGGGACAAGAGGTCGTGCCGGAGGCGAGCCGCCCGGCCCGATGATCTCAAGCCCCTCGCATTCAGACTAGCCAAATTCAAAGCCATGGTACCTACCTTAAGGTGTGTTACACTCAGCTCCGAAGTCAGCCGGGGAAAGGACACCGACGTTGTGTGCAATGCTCAAGGTGGTCAGGTTTTTCATGTCCTGACCTTCTCTCACAATGCCGCCGACATCCAAAGGGTAAGTCAATTTAAGGGCCCTATAGAGTGACGGATGGACCAACACTGGGACCCTTCCCTTGCATTGTTTTGCGAGTTCCTCAAGGGAAGGGTCATTTTTCCTAATCAGTTCAATTCCCGGACCAGCCCCTTCAGCGGCTTCCAGCATTGTCCACACGTTGGTTTTGCAGGCCTCAGGAAGCCTGACGAAAGTTGTTAGCCGTGGGGCGTCCGGGAAGTTAGAGGGGACATTAACGTCTTTTCCCCCTATCTGTTGGCAGTCCAGCAGAGGTTTTAAATTTTTTCTCTGCCGGTGTGGTACGCCCATTGCCACAGACAGGGGGTCTACAGAATAAAGTTCCTCTCTCGTTTCGAGGGCGAGAGTCCCTGTTGGAGTGAGTCCGTAAGTGGGAGAATCTGAAGGGTCTCTCCCCCTCCCGGGTTCATTCTTTTCTTTCTGGGATGGCGGCTCAATTTGCATTGGTGTGGGGACGAGTGTCTGTGTGGTGTCTGGTGTTAGTGTTGGTGCGGTGTCTGGTGTTGGTGTGATGTCTGGTGTTGGTGCGGTGTCTGGTGTTGGTGTTGGTGCGTTGTCTGGTGTTGGTGTTGGTGCAGTGTCTGGTGTTGGTTCAGTGTCTGGTGTTGGTGCGGTGTCTGATGTTGGTGCGGTGTCTGATGTTGGTGTTGGTGTTAGTGCGGTGTCTAGTGTTGGTGCAGTATGTGGTATGGGGGTGGAAGTGGGTTGTGTTGTTGTTAGAGGTGGTGTATGCTCACAGGGAGTGGGGGCTGCCTTTTCTTCCCCTTTCCTTTTCTTTTTTATTCTTTTGAATGAACCGGGGAGTGGTGAGGTTGAGTTCCTCTCCCTCTCACTAGCAGATTCATCCTCAGAGGAGCAGTGTTTTCTTCGCTTGATCCCCGTCTCAATTGGTGTGGGGACCGTTGGTTGTTGCTGCTCCTCTAATTGTTGTTTCTCCGGTTGATGCTGTTGCTTTTCTGGTTGCTGCAGCCGTTTTTGTTGCTGCTGTTCTGGCTGTTGCTGCTGCTGCTGCTGTTTTTGTTGTTGCTGCTGTTTTCGTGGCATTGGTTGTGGAATTGGCCGCGGCAGCTGATGTTGTTGCTGCGGCTGGTTCAACGGCTGGTTTGGCTGCTGCTGCTGTGTCTGCTGCCAATGCTGTTGCTGCGGCTGTTGTGGAGGCTGCTGTTGTTGTTGCTGCCTCGGTTGTTGGGTTGGTTGTGGGACGGTGGCAGATGGGATTGTGGGCTTCCGTTTCCGCCTCATTACCGTGATCCATTCCTCCCCTTTGGGCTCCTGCACAGTTTTGGGTTTCCTCGGTGCTGGGGTTGGTGCTCTGGTTGCAGGAGTTGTGACAGCCTGTTTGGACACTGGTGCTGTCTCAGAGGTTGGGACCGCCTTTAGTGTCACTTGAGTAGGATTTGACCTTTGAGGGCAGCTCTTGGCCATGTGACCCTGTTTTTGGCAAAACCAGCAGTGCGGACGACGCCCCTCCACTACTACTGTCATAGTTGCCTCCTTAAATGTCAGCTGTGCTGGTATCGCCTGGAAGCCTTCTTTCTTTAGCCTCATGGCCACAGTGTAGCTGCCCAAGTGCATGCCGGTTTTCGACCGCACTGGGGTTATTTTTTCCACCTCGCCGAACTGTGTGAAGAAGGATCCCAGGATTTCTGCTGATATTTGCATAGGTACATTGAATACCTGCACCTTGTCCTGCCCTGGTATTCGGGCTTTAGTTTTGTTCTCCCATACTTATTTTCCTGTAGGGAGAGTCTCTCCGCATCTTCCTTGGTGGGTAGGAGGATGTCCCACATGGCGTAGCTCCTCTGGTACAGGTATAATACCGGGATGTTTAGCTTGTGTAGGAGCCCTGCCATGTCTTCCTTTTTCATCCCTAGAAGGCGGTTTTCCGGCATATCCGAGATGATGAGGGAGAGCACTCTGTCTTCGATTGCCTCCCAAGCGCCTGGCACTGGTTTAATTTCTGCCCCCTCTATGTATTGTCTGTACTTGGTCAAGTACAAGTCTCTATACTCTTGAGGGGACAGTTGCTTCTCTACAGTCTTCCCCCATGCCGACCCTCTTGTTGGTGTTGGATCTTTGGTGAGGTTGGACTGTTTTTGCTGTTCCTTGGCGGAAGGGTTGCTATTTTGAGGCGCATTTCCCTTTCCGCTTTCCTTTGGGACCGACTCTCCCTGCTCTATACTTCTTCCAGGAAATACTTCCCTTTTTGGGGAGTCGGCCTCCTGGGGAGCGTTGTCCTCTTTATTGTCCTTGGGAGCTTTTGCCCCTTTTGTTTTGGGGAGGTCTAGGCTGTATGCCCCCTCGTTTTCTTGATTTGCTCCCCTTTTGGGGCAGTAGCCCTCCTGGGGAGCACTGTCTCTCTTATCGTCCTTTGGGGCTACTGCCTCTTGATTTTTGTAGTCAGAGCGGGATGCCCTGTCCAACATTGTTTTTTCTCCCCTTTGTGGGGAGTCGCCCTCTTGGGGAGCACTGTCTCCCTTATCGTCCTTTGGGGCTACTGCCTCTTGATTTTTGTTGCCGGAACGAGATGCCCCGTCCAACATTGTTTTTTCTCCCCTTTTTGGGGAGTCGCCCTCTTGGGGAGCAGTTTTTCTTGTGGTAGCCTCCTGGCTGGGGGTATCTGTATTGGTGGTCCCCGGGCTGGGGGTGTCCATTTTTGAATAAAAGCTCTCTCTTCCCTGTATAAATTCACCAAAATGAGTGACGTGGAGTCGACGTCCAAATTGGGAGCCGACTTTGGCGCCAAAAAGAAGTGGCGCCAAAGGCGGCAAGAGGGGAGATAGAACTGAGAGAGGGAGTGGGAAGTTAGTGGAGGGAAGAGAGAAAGTGTTTCCGACCCTCCCTCGCGGGAAGGTCGTAAATTATCAGCTCGGATCCCCCCCCGTGGGGGAGGGGGGAGAGCAGAGAAAGACAGACAAAGTGGGGGTGCGGACAGAACGCTACCCAACAAGCTCGCCGGCCACGAGAATGTGTCGCCAGAACAACACTGCCTATCGCTGTGTATGTATCAGAGAACAGATACTACACTTTGATCTTGTCACCCGTGCCGCACAGGGCGGCGGGCCAGTGGGGGCGTCTCCAACAGTTGATACAAATGGAGAATGATAATCTTATAGAATTCTCTCCAGTTGTGTAGTTTTTTTTTAAATTTTCTTTTTATTTAGTTTATTTGCGACTTCCTAGAAAACAAATTCGACATTTAAACCGTGGCAAATACGTTGTTTGTTTATTAACGTACCCTAACCTAAACTCTAACGGACAGAAGTACAAAAAAAAAAAAAAATAAATAAAAATGCAGTTGGAGTGATTCAGATTAAATGCATCTCCCCCTTCTCGTACGACCTATTTTTTTCTCAAATTTATTTCTTTATTTACATGTAAACTAAGCATTGCATTTACTAACAAAAACATTGTATCAATTAAAGCACAATTATATGAATTATAATACAATTATATGAATTATAATACAATTATATGAATTATAATACAATTATATGAATTATAATACAAATTTATGAATTATAAAACAATTTTATGAATTATAATACAATTATATGAATTATTATACAATACAATTATATCAATTAAAGTAAAATTATATGAATTATAATACAATTATATGAATTATAATACAATTGTATAAATTATAAACCAATTTTATTAATTATAATACAATATGAATTATTATACAATACAATTATATGAATTATAATACAATCACATGAATTATAATACAATCGTATGTGAAGTAAATTACAGTTATATGAATTATAATACAATCGTATAAATTATAATATAATCATATGAATTATAATACAATCATAAATTATAAAACAATTATATGAATTATAATACAATGATATGAATTATATTATGAAATATATTTGCGCTTCAAATAACATTTTGTTTGTAAATTTTTAGATGCAGTTATAAGCTATAGATTCTGTATTATTAGGACTACAGTTGTCATCTTGCATGTTATTTTCACAAGGTTTTAGAGAAATATTATCTTTAACCTTTATGTGTAACTTTTTGGCCATGAGAATCTTTCTGTTGAACTCGGAACACTGTACTGAATTTCGATCAGAACCCTTTATTAAATCAATAGATTAGTATGCTCTGGTTCAGTCAGCCATAGGCGGAAAAGGCTTAAGTAATTTACAATTGCATTTTTTGGTAGGGTGCATACTGTGAATTGAACATTTAATCACGAGAAGACTGTTTGATTAGACTGAATTTTACATAGCATTTATAAGAACTTACTTTTCTCTTTTGAAAGTAAAATACTGAACTAAACTACTATAGATAAAATGATTAAAATTTTCTATAAGAAAACGAACACATGGTAATTGGCATGGTGAGATGATGCAGAAAAGTTTCCGATTAAGAATATAATCGACATTTAATGAGTAAAAATTTTACTCCGTTAATGTTTTTTATATATGGTTTATGTTCTTGATATGATCTTAAACTCTATCCGATGGTGAGGCCATAGTTTGCGAGCTTTGGGGAGTGTGGAGCCACCCTTAAATTGCCATTGCTCCCAGGCCCACTCTGGCTTGGAGTGGTAGTAGCTGTTAGAGTCCCAACTATGAGTTACATAGAAATCGACTTAAAAAAAAAATTCTATTTAAAAATGTTTCTTCAAAATCATTGGATTTAACTAACGTAAAAAGGGTTGATATTAACAAAAACAACCAAACCAAACAAACAATGGTTTAAAATATAAAGGCATTAGTTTGCATATAACCAGATAGGCTGCATAAAGAAGGGTGAATTAGGGAGGGCTGCAGGTCCAGTGTTTGGCAGTTGAAAGACAACATCAAAGTTATGAGTTGGTGCAAATTATAATAGCAGTGCAATTAGCTATCTTGGTGAGAAAGTAACGTTATCGTGGCTAGTTGGGACAATTGTCCTTTCCAGGTGCACTATGGTCAATATGTTTGTTTTTAGTTGATCAGGTTTACAACTTTATACATGTATTCCGAGAAATAAAGGTAATATCAGATGATATGTCAAATTATAAAATTAATTAGTATTTTCTTTAAATCGACTCTGATGTATTTTCTGCAAGATTTGAAACCAACTTTGAAATTTGATTTTCTCCATTGATTTATTTGGTTATGTTTAGTGAGCAGAATACTATCTGTTGGACGATCAGGAAATTCAGCTTTTGGGGGATTACAAAACTTTTCTTTATGGTCACGTTTATTGCACACCTGGCACTTGTGGTTTTTGAATGGACAAAAAAAACCCACTAGTGCCATTCACCACAAGGTCAAAACATAAACTATGGAGTTTTCTTTGAGCTAGAATGAATGTGACTTACTTGCGATTCTTACAAATATAGATTGTTGTTGGAGAAAACTATTGGCTTTTCTTAACTTTAAGAACCTGTTGTCTTCTTTTGTCCAATCCTGGACTGTGATGCTTTGTTTCTTTCACGTCTGGAATGTGTTTTTTAATTAGTTTGAGGATTGTTGATTGCTACGAAGTTTAAACATTTTGGTCTTTATAATCGTTTGATAATTTACTCTCTCATACTCGTGATTCACAGGCCCAGCATAGGTGATAAAATTGTCTTACTGTTTTTTTTTAGCTTCTTAGAAACAATTGTATACGATGTTTAAAAGCAATTGCTGTTCTACAAAGGTGTTAGGAATTCATGATGAAAAGCCTCAAGCCATTGTAAAAATTATGAATTGAAAATATACTTGGTTTCAGCATTGTAAGTAAATTCTGAAACTGCATTCAAAAAGTCAATTTCTGACTCCTTAGTATTGTGACTATAATTTTAATTTTGTAGGGTTCCAAGAAGGCTTGACAGCCATGATGCAGGTGTTATTAAAATCGTGTTTTACGTATCAATCCTATGCCATTATTGCAAGAAGATGAAAGAAGTACAATGACATAGTTAAAGTAGGCGAGATACCTCTGCTTTTTACGGAAAAGGAGTAAGTACCCTTTTGATTGTGTTATTTCTTTCAAACATTTTACTAATACAAAGTTGTAACATCACAAATAAAATTAAGTGTTTGAAACGTATTAGATTTTAATACTATTTTTAAACCTATATATAGGATACTGATTAGTTTAATAAATTGCTGGTACAGTGAAAGTGGCTCAAATTGATTGTGACATTTTTACAAGTTATTTTGTACATTTGCTTCAAGTCATGTTAAATCCTAGAAGTTTGAATAATGGTCAGAAAGGTTTCTTATAACTTTCCAAGGAATGTATCATTCATTTAGCAATACATCTTACCTATTTTTCGTCTCATTTTACTCCAAACTGGAGGTCATCCTCTTTAAATTCTATCATTGTCTTGGATATGTATGCATTTGTTTTGTCTACATGTTGAGGATAAAAGGATAGAGCAGTAAATATTTATCTAAGACACAATTGCATCAGGACTTTCATTTATGAAAATCTGGAATAATAAAAATCCTAAGGATTGACACCTTTCATTCGCATTAGTCTCATATATATATATATATATATATATATATATATATATATATATATATATATATATATATATACTTTTTTTTTTTTTACGGTAATTCTTGGCCTGAAGACGTAATCCCCCAACGTGGGTGATTACAGAAACATGTATGCACATATGTAGCCATTAATGTTTGTATAAATAAATTTAATATACCTGCTCTGTTCACTCATTGAGCACTCTTTGGTAGACACATGTTGTTTCATTGGATGTACTTCTAGGAAACTAAACTCTACTGGCTATATATATATATATATATATATATATATATATATATATATATATATATAAGCACATAATTTACTCACATAAACTTAATATACAAAGGTATAGATTTATGCGTAAACTAAGTATTTACTTCAGAAGTGCTCAATACGTAGGTAGAGCTAGTTAGTACTATATATATATATATATATATATATATATATAGGGTTATTATACATGCGACTGGGGAATACTTGTGAATTTACTCCTCCCATGAATTTCATACTCCCATGAAGCCGGTTACACCGTGAATAGAGTTGGTGCTGACTGCACACACACATACATAGGGTTATCACCTGAGATTATTGTTTCTTTAACAATGATTTGATTATACAGAATAGAACGATAAAAGTGTCATGCTACAGAAAACAAAACTACAGCTCTATTTTATAATTTTACTAGCGGGTGTACCCGGCGTTGCCCGAGTGTTTGTTTCCGGGACGGGGGGGGGGGTTAAAAAATGTTATGGTAGGTAAGTAGGAAGGATCAAACCCGGAGTCATGAGTAAAAGTAGGAAAATAAAGTGAAAAAAAACAAAAAAAAAAACATCTGCAACGTTAACAGTTCGGCCACCAAGAAAAGTCCATTCCAGTTGTTTAGGGAAAAAAAAAAAAAAACGACTACGGTAGGTCGGCGCGAACGTGAAAATATAATGTGAATTGTCCAGCACGCTAACCACTACGCCACAGAGCACTGCAGCTTAATTTAGTGATTTTAAACAACTTCACATGAAAGAACTACGAAGCCAAACTGGTGTTCTCTTCTCAACTGTTCCTTGTGAACGATCCCCAAATGGTGTTAAGTGGTGGCAGGGGGAGAAGGAATTTATTAGAGAGAAAATATTTTACCACTTCCATTGATCTTAACCGATTTTGGCCGTGACTTCTCAGCAGAAAAAGTATAGAAATCTAAGATTATCGAGGAATTTGAGAAATAATAAGCCTATAACACACCTCAGATATTGTTCTGCCGTTCGTGCATATTATATTTGCATGAAATATCTTGATTTTTAATCCTATTAATGTCAAAATCAGACAGGAAAAAATGAGTTCATTTTATTTATATAGAGATTAATTCAGGTAACTTTATTATGTAGTACAGCTGGTATCTATTCAATGTAGCCGCCTTCACCCTCAATCCCTGCCTCAATGTGTATCTGGAACTGGAAGCATGGCTTTTCCACAAGTGCTGACAAGCACTCAGCAAATACATGAGTGTAGCAGTGGCTGGCTTTTGTGTTGTAGCCATGTTGATGAAGTTCGCAATGTATCATCAAATGAATTAGTCCAGTAGTTTCAGGTCGGTAGAAGAGGAGGGCAAGTGAGAGAAAGGTACAAAGTTGTAGCACTCCTTATGAAGCAAAGACTGGGTCTCTTTGGACTTGTGGGCCAGCGCCAAGTCTTGCTGCCACATATATGGTCTGCCAGCAGCTACCTGATTGTAGCAGTGGGATCACCACACTCATCAGCACATCCAGGTATACACTGGTGTTTACATACAAGACGACTTTGAGATGTGAGGTGACATGATGTGGGCCCTCACTTTGAACCACACCAATGACCATAACTCTGTAAACATTGTCTTCATCACCCTGCACATGTCCCTGTTATTGATGGTAATGCAGCAATGCATTTTGATAATCCTGGCATGCATTTTGATAATCCTGGCATGCATTTTGATCCTGGCATGCATTTTGATAATCCTGGCATGCATTTTGATCCTGGCATGCATTTTGATAATCCTGGCATGCATTTTGATAATCCTGGCATGCATTTTGATCCTGGCATGCATTTTGATAATCCTGGCATGCATTTTGATCCTGGCATGCATTTTGATAATCCTGGCATGCATTTTGATAATCCTGGCATGCATTTTGATCCTGGCAATGATCCTGTTGTCGTAATTCTAATCGGTAGAGAGTATGAGTTGTACAGCAGCATATCTCCGATCTCGCTCGTTGAACATTGTGCAACTTTCAGACATGATAGAAGGCAGTCATAATGGTACAACTATTAGATGGTCCGCAACAAAAAAGAAAACCGGTTTTCATCAAATGGAAATTGAATCATGTCTTTTCTCAGGTGAAAATTTTATCGTTCCACTCTGTATTAAATCATTTTTAATAATAGTGTTGGAACTAATCTTTGTATATAAAAATCGTTATGCTAGATATTATCAAAGGCTTTCGATATATATTATGTGCTGCTGCCATATCTTCATCGGCTTTGAAAATGAAAGATGTATGGATTCAAAGATGGATATTAACATATTAAACTCCTAGGCCTAACGTTTACAGAGAACATGAACTGGAACAAGGCTGCTGCAAGGAAGGTTGGCTCCCTCTACCATGCTAGAAAACTACTTACGCCTGAAAGTATACTGTACCTCTATAAGGCCACCATTCGCCCATGTATGGAGTACTGTTGTAACCTTTGGGCTGGGGTATCTGCTGCTTGTCTCTCGCTCCTGGACAGGGTTTAAAAGAGAGTCACCAACCTGATAGGTCCTGAACTGTCATCTAGGCTTCAGCCTCTGTCCCATCGACAAGATGTTGCATCCCTCTGCTTGTTCTACAAATACTTTAATGGTGAATGCTCTGACGAACTGCAAACACTTGTACCTCCTCGACGTAACTACCCCCGACAAACCCGACAAGCTGCTAAGTCTCATCCCTTTACAGTAGAGATCCCTAGGTGCAAGAAAGCCTTTTACTCCAATAGTTTCTTCCCCAGAGCTGCAGGTCTTTGGAACTCCCTTCCGGGATTCTGCTTTCCCAACTGCACTGATATGCAGAAGTTTAAGTGTAATGTGAACAAACATCTTTCTACTCATCTCCCTTCATAATGCCCCTGCAAATTAAGTCCCTGATAGTAGCCCCCTGCTTCAAAGTGGCACTGTGCCTTGTTTGGGGAGAAAAATTGAATAAAAAAAATATTGGAAGTAGAACAAAGTGTCCTTAATCCGTACTGTTCAGAAAGAAGTTAGAACAAAGTAATGAACTATCATCATTGCTTTTAAGGTTTTCCTTAGCATTTATTTATTTAAAAACAATATTCAATATGAACTTGGCCCAAAAATCATTTTTATTACAATTACAATAGCCATTTATATGTAAGATAATCGACCCAATGTTTATTATATTAGGTTAATAGACTTTGTCTCTTGCAATTTCTTGCAGCGTGGACTGTAGACATTCATCACACAAAAAACTGAGTCAACAGTATTGTGAACAACTTTTTTAAAACATGATCACTTTAACGGTTCATAAATAAGATAAAAAGCAATAAAATAATCATTAAATCTGTATATTGCTTTTCACAAAAAAAAATCATTTTCATTAAAAATAAAAATTTTGCAACCAATGTAATATATGAAAATAAATGATAATCAACTTGTATATCTATATAAGCAAAACTAATTTTAAGTCATTAAAATAAAATATGACTTATGTTTCCTGAATGATTTATTAAATAAAAAAAATACTTCTCATCAAATATGCTAATGCATATATAAATTTATGATTTATGCCAAAAGATTTTTCAATTTCATTTAAAACTGTTTTTTTTTTTTAGCCGGCAATTTTTTAACACCTTAGATATTTCCATTTTCTTTGAAAATAAGTATTTACATGTATAAGCTAAACTGATTTTAATAAAGTAATTGAATCACCCAAATAAAATATGACTTACGTTTCCTAAGTTTTTTCTTTAATACCAAAAAATACATCTCATCACATATGATAATGCATTTATAAATTTATTATTTATGTCAGAACATTTTTGAATTTCATTTAAAACTGTTTTAATTTTTTTATCTGTCAATTACTTAACAATTTTTTGACAAAGGTATTAATGTGTAATGTTGTTTTTTAACTGCCAGATAATAATGTTACATTAACTTGCAATCTCAATTGTTTCTTCCAAAAACAATTTATTCTTTTATGATTCAAGTGAAAGAAATTACCTAATTTAGTACAATTAAATATGACTATTTATTTATGAAAAATATTTTGGAATATGTAAATTATTTTATTTTGGAACTCATTAATTTTGAAGTTTTTTGTGAATATTTAGTTTAATAGTGTTTCTAAAAATAGATAAATATTGCGACAAATATTCTCATTATATTTCGAATAATTAGACTTCTCAACAACTGGACATCATTTCAATTTTGTTTATAGCCTTGTCTATACCTTAGCTCTTTTTACACAAACAAGCAACACTTGGTCATTCATATGCGAAATCATACTAGAGGGAGAGAACTTGAATGTCTACTAGACACTATCCTCGAGTGTCTAAGGTCTCTCTATAAAGGGGTTTGTCAGAAATATCTGGCATGAGGATACTTTTCCATAGAAGTAAACCCTGACCAAATATTCAAAATCACATAGTATTCGCAGCCCAAATAAGATCTACTCATTACGGCTACCCCAGAGCTTTTCCGAGGAATGGTGCACCTTCTCCAAGTGATATTACCTCAAGTAATAACACGAAGCTGGATACTCCACCAGACTAGATAAATTCTTGTCCTGGAATCCAGTAAGACCATGAAACCAACATGAAAGATATACTACAACGTATAAAAATGGTTAATTGGGGAGAGGAAAATTATGTTCCTAATTTCTTTACTAACTCAGTGTTTGAGAGATAACGAACTTTAATGGAACATTCGAATATCTGTGTATCTCATATAGAGTTCAAGTGTTAGCCCCATGTCGTGGGCCCCTTGATTTCTGAGAACTTCGACTGAAGTAAAATAAAAAAAAGAAAAATAACATATTCTTGTGAAGTATGTGGTTATTCTTTTGTAAGAAAACAGTATATGCTGACACATATGCGCACACATACCGAGAGAAACCACATTCTTGTGAAGTGTGTGGCATTTCTTTTACAAGAAAAGTAGATAAGATTATACATTTGCGAACACATACTCTTGTGAAGTATGTGGCTCTTCTTTTACAAGGAAACCAGACTTAGTCATTCATATCCGAACACAGCGAAAAAAAAAAGCGACCATAATAGAGGTCAGTGTACCCAATGATACAGGGCTTAACAGAGCTGAGAGGGAAAAGATAACAAAGTATCAAGGACTTATGTATGATATGAAACGAAATTGGAAATTAAAAGACGTTTCAATTATACCAGTCATCATAGGAGCAACTGAGCTTATGAAAAAGAACTTTAAAAAGTACATAGCAAGCATACCCGGTGAACCAAGTGCAAGTGAAATACAAAAAATTGCACTGAAAGAGACGGTTAGAATCCTGAAAATATCTCTTGGTTGGACTCACTAAAATAGGGGTAAATGTCAGACATCTGGTTGGATGTCCCATCCCCTAGAAGAAATAGGTTAAGAAAAATGAAAAAAAAAGAGGAAATAGACTTCAAGTGTTAGCCCCAGGTCATGGGCCCCTTGAATTTTGAGAATTTCGACTGAATTAAAATAAAACCAAAGAGGAAAACCATATTCTTGTGAAGTATATGCGTGGTCTTTTACAAGTAAACAAAGCTTGGTTATTCATATGCGAACACATACTGGGCAAACTGTAATAGAGGTCAGTGTACCCAATGATACAGGGCTTAACAGAGCTGAGAGGGAAAAGATAACAAAGTATCAAGGACTTATGTATGATACGAAACGAAATTGGAAATTAAAAGACGTTTCAATTATACCAGTCATCATAGGAGCAACTGGGCTTATGAAAAAGAACTTTAAAAAGTACATAGCAAGCATACCCGGTGAACCAAGTGCAAGTGAAATACAAGCAATAGCACTGAAAGAGACGGCTAGAATCCTGAAAAGATCTCTTGGTTGGACTCACTAAAATAGGGGTAAATGTCAGACATCTGGTTGGATGTCCCATCCCCTAGAAGAAATAGGTTAAGAAAAATGAAAAAAAAGAGGAAATATACTTCAAGTGTTAGCTCCAGGTCGTTGGCCCCTTGAATTTTGAGAATTTCGACTGAATTAAAATAAAACCAAAGAGGAAAACCATATTCTTGTTAAGTATATGCGTGGTCTTTTACAAGTAAACAAAGCTTGGTTATTCATATGCGAACACATACTGGGCAAACTGTAATAGAGGTCAGTGTACCCAATGATACAGGGCTTAACAGAGCTGAGAGGGAAAAGATAACAAATTATCAAGGACTTATGTATGATATGAAACGAAATTGGAAATTAAAAGACGTTTCAATTATACCAGTCATCATAGGAGCAACTGGGCTTATGAAAAAGAACTTTAAAAAGTACATAGCAAGCATACCTGGTGAACCAAGTGCAAGTGAAATACAAACGATTGCACTGAAAGGGACGGCTAGAATCCTGAAAAGATCTCTTGGTTGGACTCACTAAAATAGGGGTAAATGTCAGACATCTGGTTGGATGTCCCATCCCCTAGAAGAAATAGGTTAAGAAAAATGAAAAAAAAGAGGAAATATACTTCAAGTGTTAGCTCCAGGTCGTTGGCCCCTTGAATTTTGAGAATTTCGACTGAATTAAAATAAAACCAAAGAGGAAAACCATATTCTTGTGAAGTATATGCGTGGTCTTTTACAAGTAAACAAAGCTTGGTTATTCATATGCGAACACATACTGGGCAAACTGTAATAGAGGTCAGTGTACCCAATGATACAGGGCTTAACAGAGCTGAGAGGGAAAAGATAACAAAGTATCAAGGACTTATGTATGATACGAAACGAAATTGGAAATTAAAAGACGTTTCAATTATACCAGTCATCATAGGAGCAACTGGGCTTATGAAAAAGAACTTTAAAAAGTACATAGCAAGCATACCCGGTGAACCAAGTGCAAGTGAAATACAAGCAATAGCACTGAAAGAGACGGCTAGAATCCTGAAAAGATCTCTTGGTTGGACTCACTAAAATAGGGGTAAATGTCAGACATCTGGTTGGATGTCCCATCCCCTAGAAGAAATAGGTTAAGAAAAATGAAAAAAAAGAGGAAATATACTTCAAGTGTTAGCTCCAGGTCGTTGGCCCCTTGAATTTTGAGAATTTCGACTGAATTAAAATAAAACCAAAGAGGAAAACCATATTCTTGTTAAGTATATGCGTGGTCTTTTACAAGTAAACAAAGCTTGGTTATTCATATGCGAACACATACTGGGCAAACTGTAATAGAGGTCAGTGTACCCAATGATACAGGGCTTAACAGAGCTGAGAGGGAAAAGATAACAAAGTATCAAGGACTTATGTATGATACGAAACGAAATTGGAAATTAAAAGACGTTTCAATTATACCAGTCATCATAGGAGCAACTGGGCTTATGAAAAAGAACTTTAAAAAGTACATAGCAAGCATACCCGGTGAACCAAGTGCAAGTGAAATACAAGCAATAGCACTGAAAGAGACGGCTAGAATCCTGAAAAGATCTCTTGGTTGGACTCACTAAAATAGGGGTAAATGTCAGACATCTGGTTGGATGTCCCATCCCCTAGAAGAAATAGGTTAAGAAAAATGAAAAAAAAGAGGAAATATACTTCAAGTGTTAGCTCCAGGTCGTTGGCCCCTTGAATTTTGAGAATTTCGACTGAATTAAAATAAAACCAAAGAGGAAAACCATATTCTTGTTAAGTATATGCGTGGTCTTTTACAAGTAAACAAAGCTTGGTTATTCATATGCGAACACATACTGGGCAAACTGTAATAGAGGTCAGTGTACCCAATGATACAGGGCTTAACAGAGCTGAGAGGGAAAAGATAACAAATTATCAAGGACTTATGTATGATATGAAACGAAATTGGAAATTAAAAGACGTTTCAATTATACCAGTCATCATAGGAGCAACTGGGCTTATGAAAAAGAACTTTAAAAAGTACATAGCAAGCATACCTGGTGAACCAAGTGCAAGTGAAATACAAACGATTGCACTGAAAGGGACGGCTAGAATCCTGAAAAGATCTCTTGGTTGGACTCACTAAAATAGGGGTAAATGTCAGACATCTGGTTGGATGTCCCATCCCCTAGAAGAAATAGGTTAAGAAAAATGAAAAAAAAGAGGAAATATACTTCAAGTGTTAGCTCCAGGTCGTTGGCCCCTTGAATTTTGAGAATTTCGACTGAATTAAAATAAAACCAAAGAGGAAAACCATATTCTTGTGAAGTATATGCGTGGTCTTTTACAAGTAAACAAAGCTTGGTTATTCATATGCGAACACATACTGGGCAAACTGTAATAGAGGTCAGTGTACCCAATGATACAGGGCTTAACAGAGCTGAGAGGGAAAAGATAACAAAGTATCAAGGACTTATGTATGATACGAAACGAAATTGGAAATTAAAAGACGTTTCAATTATACCAGTCATCATAGGAGCAACTGGGCTTATGAAAAAGAACTTTAAAAAGTACATAGCAAGCATACCCGGTGAACCAAGTGCAAGTGAAATACAAGCAATAGCACTGAAAGAGACGGCTAGAATCCTGAAAAGATCTCTTGGTTGGACTCACTAAAATAGGGGTAAATGTCAGACATCTGGTTGGATGTCCCATCCCCTAGAAGAAATAGGTTAAGAAAAATGAAAAAAAAGAGGAAATATACTTCAAGTGTTAGCTCCAGGTCGTTGGCCCCTTGAATTTTGAGAATTTCGACTGAATTAAAATAAAACCAAAGAGGAAAACCATATTCTTGTTAAGTATATGCGTGGTCTTTTACAAGTAAACAAAGCTTGGTTATTCATATGCGAACACATACTGGGCAAACTGTAATAGAGGTCAGTGTACCCAATGATACAGGGCTTAACAGAGCTGAGAGGGAAAAGATAACAAATTATCAAGGACTTATGTATGATATGAAACGAAATTGGAAATTAAAAGACGTTTCAATTATACCAGTCATCATAGGAGCAACTGGGCTTATGAAAAAGAACTTTAAAAAGTACATAGCAAGCATACCTGGTGAACCAAGTGCAAGTGAAATACAAACGATTGCACTGAAAGGGACGGCTAGAATCCTGAAAAGATCTCTTGGTTGGACTCACTAAAATAGGGGTAAATGTCAGACATCTGGTTGGATGTCCCATCCCCTAGAAGAAATAGGTTAAGAAAAATGAAAAAAAAGAGGAAATATACTTCAAGTGTTAGCTCCAGGTCGTTGGCCCCTTGAATTTTGAGAATTTCGACTGAATTAAAATAAAACCAAAGAGGAAAACCATATTCTTGTGAAGTATATGCGTGGTCTTTTACAAGTAAACAAAGCTTGGTTATTCATATGCGAACACATACTGGGCAAACTGTAATAGAGGTCAGTGTACCCAATGATACAGGGCTTAACAGAGCTGAGAGGGAAAAGATAACAAATTATCAAGGACTTATGTATGATATGAAACGAAATTGGAAATTAAAAGACGTTTCAATTATACCAGTCATCATAGGAGCAACTGGGCTTATGAAAAAGAACTTTAAAAAGTACATAGCAAGCATACCTGGTGAACCAAGTGCAAGTGAAATACAAACGATTGCACTGAAAGGGACGGCTAGAATCCTGAAAAGATCTCTTGGTTGGACTCACTAAAATAGGGGTAAATGTCAGACATCTGGTTGGATGTCCCATCCCCTAGAAGAAAAAGTTTAAGAAAAAAAAAGAGAAAAAAACACATTCTTGTGAAACATATGGCTATTCTTTTATACAAAAGCAACACCTGTTACAACATTTACGAACTCATACTGGAGAAAAACCATATTCTTGTAAGGTATGTGGGTGTTCCTTTAGAAGAAAAAATAATACGTCACGGTATAGGTGAAAAAATACTAAAAAGGAATAACATTCTTGTTTAGTATTTTTGTCATCTTAAAAGACATCCAATAATGCATGTGTTTACTTATTGTAAACAAAATTATAAAGTTTTTACTTTTTACACACATACACTATTTTAGTATATTCAAATAGTGCATAAAAAGTTTTTATCTGTTTAAGTATGTAGTTCTTACAGTAAAACGAATCCAATAGTCTGATGCTAAAATGCAAAATATTCAACAACTATGAGAGGCAGTAACTGCTTTTTATGTAGTTAGGAGATTCAGAGTTCCTATCCTGTTGCGGATACCACCTGATGAAGGCCAGCAGAATAGTTGGCCGAAACATCATGAAACAATAACTAAAAAGATGAGGATAATAGTGTGCAATAAATAAAATTAAAAAATAATACTCATCTCAATAAGTTATTCCAATTAAGTAATAAATGTAGATAAATTTAGAAAAAAATTCTTGATTTTATAAAAAAATATTGTAATTTTAATATTTTATAAAATTTGAGTCTAATCTTACGGACTTTACAGAAACTAATCTTTATTTAATGATAAGAAAAGTTAATTTCTGAAATCTTATATCTTTAGTATACTTTTATACTTTAACACAAAGTAAAATAATTCAAAAATGCTTAAAAGAAAAGGTTAACTTTTACTTTTTGTATATAAATTATTCTTTACACAATATTTTCAAAATAAAATTAATTATTTTTACGATATACTCGGAAAATAGAAAATAATGTCATATTACTGATATTAAATAGAAAATAATATTTAATTCAATTTTATTTAATCTGTGTGCGAAACATAGTTTTATTATATTTATTGTGGAAAATGTTTTTAAGAAAAATTCGATTTTAAAATAAGACAATATATGTTCATACTTATATTTTTAGAATTACATATCTGAATTCATGAAATATACAAATACATATGACACATATGCAAATTATTAAGAATGAAAATTTGGTTACTTTAAGGGCATGTCAGCAATTTGCGAGTAATTCTGGTAATTTTAATATATCCTTCAATTACTTATAATATTTAAACATAACATTTTTTTAATCAAGAGAATCGGGAACGAATTGCTTGATTCATTACATTTATTGATAAACACTAAAAATGAGTAAATATTGCAACACATATTCTCATATTTCGAATTACAAAATTAAATTCATTTACAACTGGACATTATTTCAATTTTGGTTATAGCCTTGTCTGTACCTTAGCATAGAAAAATATTTTTTGTAAAGAAAATTTATAAAATAAACATAATTTCTGTAATTTTTTTGCAGGACACTCAGCAAGCAATAAAAGGAAAAACAAATGCAAATTGCATAAAGTTTAAAGCCGGAAAAGGAAGCAACTTATATCCTTCTGAACTATTCTTTATCAAATCAAATTTTATTATTGTAGAATAATCAAAAGAACTGTAGTAGTCAATAACACACAACAAGAACAATAATAATAATAATAATAATAATAATAATAATAATAACAGCAACCCTTACCAAGGGTCCAGCTTATGCACAAGACTGACACCAGATTGAGCTGGACTGAGGGCTTGTATTTATGTACAAGCATATTCAATCAGGTGATTCAGCCAATCATAATCCAAAGAATAGACTGGCCCATGTGTGCACAATGGAATCTCCCATTGTGCCATAAATAGTTCTCCTCTTTCATGAGAGGTAACTTTAGTCTTTGCCAAGTTATCCACAACTTGAATGCTGACCGAAAGTCCACTACACAATCCAATATGGCGCTACGAACAGGATTCGAGACAGAAGATTGGGAAGACTATTTCCTCAGTTTTTCCTTCAAAAAAGTTGCAGCATAGCTCTTGGCGGAATCGGCAGCAATGCCTGCTTTGAGTGCTGACCGAAAGTCCACTACACAATCCAATAATTATAATATATTGAAAACATTTACGGTCTATGCATTGTTTCTTAATGTTTTGCTTATTAAATAAGACACTAGTTATTAAAATCGTCACAAATGCATATGACTAATGTACTTTTTAATAACGCCAGTATTTCAGGCATCACCCCACAAAACAAACGAGATAGCAATATACAGCTGATAATAAAAACCAATTTGATATTTTGCGCTGCAAACACGGTTAATTTTATAGAATCATCTATTTAAATACTCAAAAAATGATCGCCATTTCATCGAATTCTAGACATCTGTATACATTTCGTTTTTACATTAAGTATAAATATCATCTTATAAGATAACTAAACATTCACTAAATATATTATTCCCTTATTAACATCTATTTTGGTAAAGTCTATGGACTGATTAGTAAGCTGGAACACTAAAGAATGCAAAATCCTTTCTCTCTCACATACGCACATATATAATCAATTACTCCTGATCTGAAATGGAACACGTACATCAAGTCTGTTGCCAAGGTCGCTGGAAAGATGGTGGGATCCTTCTACCGCTCCAGAAGATATCTCACTACGGATGCAATTCTCTATCTATATAAAAGCCAAGTACGTCCAAGGATGGAGTACTGTTGCCATATCTGGGCGGGAGCTGCTAAGGACAGCCTATCCTGCCTTGACAGAGTACAAAATAGACTTCGTGGCTTAGTGGGGGATGCCCTTTTCTCCACCCTGCAACCTCTCTCCCACAGAAGAGACGTTGCGAGCCTGTCCTTGTTTTATCGTTATTTCCATGGCAGATGCTCGTCTGAACTCCAATCTCTGGCCCCCCCTCGCCAATCTTTCACGAAAAACACCCGTCTAGCTGTGCCTAAATCAAAACGCAGATTCCATGAACAAAGCTTCTTTCTTAGAACTGCACGCCTGTGGAACTCTGTTCCGTCTGCCTGCTTCCCTCCGGACTACAACTTGGTTGTCTTCAAGTCCAATGTTAACAAATTCCTAATGAACCGCCCCCTTAAGTAAACATTTCAGCAAATCTCATCACTAACGTAATGTACTTGCAATAACCCTTATCCCTGAGTGGCTTCCGGGCCTTGATAAGTGGTGATCACTCTGTAAAAAAAAAAAATTACCTTTAATATCCTATTAGGTTTATATTGAAACATGAGAAAAATATAAATGATCGTCAACGATCTATTAAATTTTACATCCATTAAAACTAAACAGAAAATTAAAAAAACACTGAGACAAATTGAAATAAAAACTCAAATATCAAACTTTAAAAATGAACTCTAACTATGAAACACTATTGAAACAATTTTCTTGTGAAGTATGTGGCTCTTTTTACAAGAAGAAGCAACACTTGGTCATTCATATGCAAACGCATACTGCAGAGAAACCATATTCTTGTGAAGTATGTGGCATTTCTTTTACAAGAAAAGCAGATAAGCTTAGACATTTGCGAACGCATACTGGAGAGAAACCATATTCTTGTGACGTATGTGGCTCTTCTTTTACAACTAAACAAAGCTTGGTCAATCATATCTGCACACATACTGGAGAAAAACCATATTCTTGTGAAGTATGTGCTTGGTCTTTTACACTTAAACACAGCTTGGTAATTCATATGCGAACTCATACTGGAGAAAAACCATATTCTTGTGAAGTATGTGGTCATTCTTTTATAAGGAAACAGTATTTGTTGAGACATATGCGAACACATACTGGAGAGAAACCATATTCTTGTGAAATATGTGGCACTTCTTTTACAACAAAAGCAGATAAGCTTATACATTTGCGAACACATACTGGAGTGAAACCATATTCTTGTGAAGTATGTAGCTCCTCTTTTACAACTAAACAAAGCTTGGTCATTCATATCCGAACACATACTGGAGAAAAACCATATAGTTGTGAAGTATGTGCTTGGTCTTTTACAACTAAACACAGCTTGGTTATTCATATGCGAACACATACTGGGCAAAAACCTTATTCTTGTGAAGTATGTGGCTCTTCTTTTACACAGAAGCAACATATGTTACAGCATATGCAAACACACACTGGAGAGAGACCACATTCTTGTGAAATTTGTGGCTATTCTTTTATACAAAAGCAACACCTGTTGCAACATTTACGAACTCATACTGGAGAACAACCATATTCTTGTGAAGTATGTTGTTGTTCTTTTAGAAGAAAAGATAATATGTTACGGCATAGGCGAAAACATACTAAAAAGGAATAACATTCTTGTTCAGCATTTTTGTCATCTTAAAAGACATCCAATATAATGCATGTACAGTGATGATCATATTTATTGGCACGGTAAAATAAAAGTTAAATTTTGTCTAATAAATTCTAAAAAAGGGATTAAATTAAAGAAAATAACAAAGTATATTATGTATTTTTAACTGGCCTTTCCGGTGCAGCAATCGGATTTTAGAAAAAAATAAATAACAAAGGAACAACAAACATAATTGCAAAAAACTTAACTTTTATTTTACCGTGCCAATAAATATGATCATCACTGTATATACTTATTGTTAACAAAATTATAATGTTTTTACGTTTACACAGATACACTATTTTCAAATAGTGCATAAAAAGTTGTAATCTGTTTAAGTATGTATTTCTTACAGTCAAACGAATCCAATAGTCTGATGCTAAAATGCAACGTATTCAAATTATTTTGCAGCATCTGACTGTTTTACACATATGTGAGTACATATTCCCATAAACAGTTTGCTTTTTCTTATGAAGCTAACAGATCGAAATTCTATATATATATATATATATATATATATATATATATATATATATATATATCATATTCAATTCTAATAACAGTATTTTTTATTTATTTTCCAAAATGTAATTTAGATTTACAAGGCGATCTCCTCCAAATGTAAAACAACGCGCACCCCCCCATATATATATATATATATATATATATATATATATATATATATATATATATATATATACGTTATGAAGCTAACAGATCGAAATTCTATCTAATGTGCTTAGATCAAGGACTCATAAAGATAAATGTGCTTCTCGATCTGAACCAATTAGAGCGACTTTCAATCTGCTAGTCACATTACGTGCTGCTTGATGACAATTGATCGCTACAGAAACATGTATGCCATATGTAGTTGATAACGTTCGTATGAATAAAAATATTATAAGCACGTTTTAGATATTTATCAAGTGAACGTGTGTGTCTGTGTATGTTTCTGTCTGTGTACATTTCCCTACGCAATAAATCCAATATGTTGCAAAATATGATGAGACTAGAGAGAAATTCCTTTCATGTATTTATCCATTTACATTTGGGGTTAAATGCTGTAGCTTAAATGAAAGGATTCTTGGTTAGTACTAAAATGCTGTAGAAGTATGTTTCGTTTTTGCAATAAAAACTCATGGCAGAAAAACATAATCTTGGGTTAAAAAAAATATTTCAAATTTACAATTGAAATTTACGAAAAAATATTCATTAATCATAGACGTTATTTTGAAAAAAAAACTTTAAAATTTCCTTGCGAATATACTATTTGAATAATACAAAATAGTTTCGAATTGTACAAGGAAAGGTTTCAATCCTAAAATGACTCAAAATATTTTATCTTTTTTATAAAAAATATTGATGCATAGGTTAGAACATATATAGAAGAAAAAATTCTAATCTGACAATCATACATTTTATAATAATATTTAATACAGTATTTTTTAAAATTTTTATCCATTTACATTTGGGGTTAAATGCTGTAGCTTTAATGAAATGATCCTTGGTTAGTACTAAAATGCTGTAGAAGTATGTTTCGTTTTTGCAATAAAAACTCATGGTATGAAAACATAATCTTGGGTTAAAAACAAAATATTTCACATTTACAATTGAAATTTACGAAAAAAAATATTCGTTAATTATAGGCGTTATTTTGAAAAAAAAACTTTAAATACAGTATTTTTTAAAATGAAATACAAATGAAGATATATATTTTTTAATTCCTGGTTTTATACAAAAATATTGTAATTTTTACATTTTAAAAAATTTGCGTCTAATCTCTTGGACTACTACGAAACTTATTTTTATTTAATGAGAAGAAAAGTTGGTTTCTGAAATCATATATCTTTATTATACCTGTACACTTTAACACAAACATGAAATCTATAAATATAAAAGCGAAAATTGTGTATGTATGTGCGTTTGCTTTTTCTGTATGTCTACAAAAGGCTTCTTTCGGAGAAGCGGTCGTTCGCTTCACAACATTTTAAAACTTTTTATATCACATATAAATCGTAATATCTCACAGTTAACAACGAAGCTCGCCTGTCTATTTAATTTGCTCGATTTCGGGAAGATAAATATTCAATATTTGTCGCTCACCACATGTGGGTAGTCTTTTTCCTATAACATCTAGGGGTGGGGAAGCGTTCATCAGTAAATGAATACTATCCCGCAGTCAAACTTGACCTCATTAACTCATTAAAACGAGCACCTGCTAAATCCAAGTAATTAAATAAATTCAAACGTGTTTCCGTAAGCATGTTGTGGTGGGTCAATGGTTAACGTCACACTTTTTTTTCACAACTTTGCCTCAACGGTTCGGGTTCGATCCTCATACTTTTTTTTAACCCCCCGACACACAGCTCCAAACACCCGGGCAACGCTGGGTACCCCCGCTAGTAATACATAAATGTTAAAAGGTGTAATTTTGCTTTTTGTTTATAAATGTGTCTTTTTCCTTTCAGATATTTATAATGTTTCCAACATAAAACGCAGTATTTTTTTAAAAAATAAACTTAATTACTTTTATAGTGTACTGGAAATGTGCATAGTACTGATATTGAATAGAAAATAAATATTTGTTTCCGTTTTATTTAATTTTGGGGGAAAATATATAGTTGTTTGATTATATTTATTGTGGAAAATGTTTTAAGACAAAATCGATTGTAAAATACGGTAATCTTTAAAGTGATCTTCCTAGAATATTTGTAATTCTGAATCTAATTGTTTAACGAAATAAAGATTCTAATTAGTATTTACAAAGATTATATCAATGAAAATTTATAAAATGTTGTTGACTCCTGATGTGGGTATGAGACGAATGGATTCGCCAATCATTTTTATAACACCCTGCTGTGCTAAACAATCAATGAAAACATTTCAAAATTATTATAAAAATTGTCGAATTTTGGATTTAATCAATTCGCCGTAAACTACGCCACGGAACGCATTTGATTCTTGGCCGCCATCTTGGTTACTGATCTGAACTATGCCGCCATCTTTGTTCAACACAATGTCTCAAAACTTAACAGGTTATGCGCCCAGCCACTGTCTTTTCTTTGACGGATCGGAATCTAAATTCGAATTGTAGGAGGTAAAATAGAAAATAAATATTTGTTTCTGTTTAATTTAATTTTTGGGGAAAATATATAGTTGTTTGATTATATTTATTGTGGAAAATGTTTTAAGACAAAATCGATTGTAAAATACGGTAATCTTTAAAGTGATCTTCCTAGAATATGTGTAATTCTGAATCTAATTGATTAACGAAATAAAGATTTTAATTAGTATTTACAAAGATCATACCAATGAAAATTAAAAAGGTATTTTCCGTTATTACATTTTCTGTTAAATTACTTTTTATTTATAATCACAACATTTGTAGCGTGTTGGTTTCTTTTTTATGTGAGGTCAGTTTTTTAATAGATAAAATTATGCGTTTTATTTTTTTTTTAATTTTCAAAAATTATTTGATGTAAAAATTTCATTAAAAATTATTGCTTTGTTATGAGAGTTGTATTCTATATTTTTATAGCGTACTCTAAAACAAAATTAAACTAATATCATTTAAGAAAATAAGTTACTTCTAACTCATTTTGATATTTTACCACAATTGGCTAGTTTTAAAAGGATATTTGGTAATCTACGAGAACAAATTTGCTGCAGTCAAAAAAAGATAAAAATAGATTGAAATAGAAAATGATTGTAAAAAAAAAACTGGTGCAAGAGGGCTAGAAAATTAAAGAAATAATTTTTTAAACTAATGAAATTTTTCATAGTTTTTAAATAGCATTGGCAAACTTGTATTTGCAATATGAACAAGTTAAACACATTAGACACATTACAATCAGAAAGAATTCTTTATTATCATAAAACTGATGAAGTTTTTTTTTTCAAGAAAAAGTAAGTATACCAATCTTATTCTGAGATCGAGAAAGTAAAACGTAATAAGGAAATTTTACTTGTCCGAAGAAGTTAAATGTGTGTTTGAATAGGCAATTTTAGTTAAAAGAATTAGTATATTGCGTTTGATTGACTTTGTATGTTTTTCCATTTGTTTGTCAATCCCGACTTGTAAGATTGCGAATATTCATTTCCTATATGATCCAACCTTTCTAATTTTAGGTGTTCATCGTCTCTTTTTTTTTGTAACAGTTTAAATTCATGACTAGTTTTTAAATCCGGAAAACGTGCCAACAATATCCTCGTACTATTTATTAGATCATAGGACGAAATATGAGATTATAACTCGTTCACAAGAAAGAGACATATAACTTATATATTCATTAAAAAAAAAGCACTGACGTGAGGAAATACATGTACCTTTATTTGGATAGCGTTTATGAAAAAAAAAAAAAAAAAAGAAAAATTATTCGATAATAAAGGACTATAATCAGATTGTGACACATTAAACTCAGCAGATGATATGTGAGTGTGACCACTTCTTGAACACCATTATCGCCGTTATGTGTTTTTAGAATTGGCAATTTTAATTAAAACGTTGGGCATATGACGTTGGATTAACTATGTATGTTTTTCCATTTGTTTCTCAATCCCCGTCTTGTAAAACTGCGTAAGTTGATGTTCTATCTGATCCAACCTTTTTAGATTTAGGTGTTTTTCTCTCTTTTTGTAACAGTTTAAATTTATGACTGTATGTTTAAATGTAGAAATACAACACTAGATTATAGACATTAACTCGAAGAATATGATTTAATGTTCCTATTTACAATGCCTCCCCACGGGACAGAGTCCGACACCAGGGTCCTTTTTTAATGTGGAACAAAAATTAAAATTGTCTCAATCGTGAAGGATTTCTCCTCCACTGACAGAGAACAAGAAATTGAAGTGTAGATCAGAAGAACAGATGGTATTTATTTGCTCCCCCACCGAGCAAATTAGGCACAAGGCCGATTTTTAATGTGAGGAGTGAAGGGAGGAGGAAGGGGAAAAGGGGACCAGCTCCCGATAGGTGGGAAATGGGAGCGGGTTAAAGGTCAGGCATGTGGCGTTGCCCCAACATCTGGTCTTTGCTAGTCATCGCTTGCAGTATCTGCCGGAACAGATACTACACTTTGATCTTGTCCCGAAGTCCAAGAATTAATGTTGCAAACAGTATATTACGTCACAATATTCATTGTTTGTTTTGCTGGGTTTTTTTTGGGGGGGGGTCACTTAAAAGATATATTTGAAATTGTAAAGTATCTTATTGACAATTTCTAAGATGTTCCCCAATAAACGAACTGTATATACCGGCATTTGGTTTGTAATGTAATTTCTGGTACCATGTTATTTCATTTAAGAAGAGTTGATGATTTAAAGCTGAAGACAAGACTATTTGCTAAATCGAAGTCTTCTGAGTTGGGAAAAACTGAGGGCAATCTTTATTGCGACTCCTTTTGTCTGTTCTTATTTTTATGTCTCTATCTATTTTCTCTGGTAATAAAGCTAATTTTATTTCAAAGGTTACCGTTTAGGTGTATCAGAATTTTTTACACCCCTAACACGAAACTGCAAATAAAATATAAAAAAAAAAACTCGTAATTTCTTTTTTAAAGGTGGGTTGTTTATTTTCTTGATGGATTATACTTCCAAAATAACCTATTAAAGTTTTATAAAAAGTAACAGAAATATTTTTTTTAAAAATAGTAATGAAATTAATTGAATTTTACGAGTTCAGAATTTTCAATTTTTAAACGTTAAAAATCTATCAAAATTTTTCTATTGATTCTATTTTTACGATATTTCCAGGGTCAATGTGAAATTTTATGCTCTATACACCGAATATAATATTTTAGACAAACGTTTTCTTTTAAATTCACGCCCCCTATTAAAAAGTAGATAATTTATGTACCAAAGTTTTATATATCACAAATTGAAGATAAAAGATCAATAAATAATATATTCTAATTTAAAACAAAAAAAGTAGTGTTTGTTAGAAATTTTACTTGTAAAGTCCGAAGTTTAAAACCTTTTAAAAAAAAACACGTTGTTAGTGTGTTTTTTGGGTTTTTTTAATGAAACCTTGGTCCTTGCTCCTTTAATTGAAAAAAAAATTAGGGCTTGCACTACATTTTTTCCAGTAGTTATAAGCTTTGAAAGATAGCGGGTGGAATTATTCAATAGTTTTCACGAAATTTCTGACACTGTTACTGTATCGCTTCCCATATCTTTTTTTCGGTAATCTTGAAGATTCGCCTTCCTTTGTTTATAAAGCCATTTGGCAGAAGTGACGTCCGACATATTTTTAGCTACGAATGACCAACAAAACCGTATAGGATTAACCTTTTTTATGAAGTTTTCTTTAAACAGTCTTTATTTGAACTTAATGGACTTTTCTTAGATTTATGAACTATTTCAGTCCATTAATATTTTATGAACGTTTACCTAACTTTTATTATAAAAGTTAAGTAAACGTCGATATCGAAATTTTGAAATTAAAGTTAGTTTTATTAAAAAAAAAAACGAGCTGTGTCATTTCAAACTTAAGTCACGTTAGAAAAAAATCTCATTACAAAAGTCTCATTTAAAAAAAAAATTGTATTTTTTTATTATAAATTGGTTTATCATTTTATTGTTGAAGAAAATTTCAAAGTGATAAATGAAGAAAAAAATATCTCGAAAAGAAAAAAAAACACCTCTTCTTTTTTTAAAAAATAAAACTAACTTTAATTTTAAAATTTCGATGTTTAGAAAACAGTCCATAATATATATTTCATTATAAAATTTCTATTTGTCTTTGATAAAAAGAATAAAACAGTTAATAAATAAAAAAAAAACTGTTCATTAAGTTCATATAAAGACTGTTTGAACGAAACTTCTAAAACAAAAAAGGTTCATTCTATACGGTTTTGGTTATCCGTAGCCAAAATATGTAAGATGTCACTTCCGCCAAATGGCTTTGTAAACAAAGGAAGACGAAACTTCAAGATTACATTTTTTTCTTTAATCAATTAGGCGACGATTTTGCTTTAAATGCGTCTGTTGTGCCCCAGTGAGCGTCAAATGGTTTAAGTCTATCCAGATCGTCAAGCATGTATGCTTACAGCCATGCGTTTAAGAGATTCATCTTATTTGTGTATCCTGTGTTGAGTTGTGGTTTTGCTTGGAACACGTGCAGTAATGTAAATATAAGACTGTGTTGCTGTGCAATATCTGCTCAGTCATTTTACAAACAAACAAATCTCAGTCCTTAGATTTTCTCACAACGGGACGTATTCTCGTTTTCTTGTCATTTGTTATGGCAAAGTGAGATGAAACTCCAGAATACCATATTCTATTTTCGACCAAAGTAAACGACTCTCTTTTTATGCTTTATACTTCAAGGACGATCTCTAGTAAATTAGACATTAATTCAAGATAATGATTATACAATTATATGATAGTTGTCTGTCAATCATTAATGTAACGAATTGGTTCCGGTTCTAAACGAGATTAAATTTTCCCACACTAAAGTGCAAAGGCATTGAAATATATATTTTTTTCTATTTCATTCTATCTTGTTGCGATTATTATTTTAAGAGTATGTAATATTTGCTGTTATCTCGTTTGAATAAGACACAACACAAATACTAAGTTGAAGGATTATTTTATTTTCTGTTAACACTGCAAAAATGGTAAGATGACATGAGTATAGCAGTTGTCAAAACATGTGTACTGGATGTCGACTCAGTGAACTCTGCCTCGTTCTCGTTGAAAAGGCACCAGCATGCTCTACTTGGATGGTAGCAGCAGGCTGGTAGGGGATGAGTCAGTAAGCAAGGAGACTAGGTGTAAGGAAGGGTTAAGGAGTAAGAATTGTCTTTTACACTGTACGGAAGAAGAAGGTTTAATATAGTGCTGAAGAGGATGGTAGTAGTGGTTTTGGATTTGTAACCTAAATCTTTGGTCAGTACAAGTATATAATTGTGCGGTAAGTATTCTCCTATATTTCTTCTTATATGTTTTGCGCATTGAGACAAACAAGCCATTAAAGTTCTTCTCCATCATATGTTAATCGCAAAATGTGAATGTTTACAGACATTGTTTTAGTTATCTATTATTTAAAACTCATCTGTCTGTTTAGTGTGTGTGTGTGTGTATGTTTTTATGTCTCTCTAAAACTTTTGACACACGCGACCAACATTGACAAAATGGGTATTGTTTGATTGGCTGATAAATATTCAAAAATTGGTCTAAAATATTCATTCTTTTACTGTCAACAGGGCCGTTTTCTATAAAGGGGGGGGTCACTCTTTTTTGTAAAGTCATTCACACCTCGCAACATAAATGTATGCATAAAACGTTATTTTAGAATGTCCCTGACGTCACAAGTCACGTGGGTTAGACAACTAAACGGTTTCCTTTTTTTCACCTCCTTTTTCTTTTTGCATTGCAGGTTCGAGCCTGCCTGCTTGATTACTAATTTTTGTTCTCGCACAGGTACACACTGCTATTTTTTGCTTAGGAGTTAGTTACCTTTTTTTTTCAGGGCTTTGTTGATCAATTATTTTTATTTTTTACACTCGTATTGGATAGTTGCTGCTATTTTAATGTTTTTTTTGGGGGGGGGGAACTATTTTTTAGGACTTCGTTGATCAATACCCTTACCATAAAACCTCTCCACACCTGTGCAATGCCGGGTACCCCCGCTAATTCATTATAAATTGCACTATCCCTTTGTCTTCAGTTTAGCTGTGATTTTCTTATCTCATAAAGTGATTATTTCTGTTCAAATTAGTTGTATCGCTTAAAGCAAGTCATTGTATTTTCTAATTATTTTCTAAATCTTAGATCTTATCTTGTTCACACTATATGAAAGTCTGTACATTTTTAAATTGGTGTTTTTTTGTGTTGACATTCAATGTGTCAATTTTACAAGATCTTCACGATTCCTTATTCCTTTAAAAATGTTCATATCGACAATGGAGAGTTATGTTTACAAGCTTTTTCCGATGACATGTTCGAACACGTGGTTGTAAATGCGTCTTAATATTAAAGTTACAAGCTAGATGAAGATAAAATGAAGCGTCTTACCATAAGAAGAGGTGCTTAGTTGATAGAGGCACATAAGTAGAAATCAGGATGACTGGAGAAAGAGATGACACAAAGAGATAGAAATCTGAGAAAGCAAGCATGTTTATTTCGCCAGGACGCCATTACAGTAAACGGAAGTCCTTCAAACAACCATGCAGTAAATGTCCTTGTTATATATATATAACAGCATGTGTTTCACACAAAATAAAGAAAATCTCCCGGTCACAGTATTACTTGAGAGCCTAAGCAATTAAAAATATTAATAGCGCGTTCAAAGCATTCTTAACAGTGAAAGATAATTATTTAGGTCAGCTGAAGTACTTCGTGCACATCTTTGTTCGCTGAATCCTATTTCCAAACACTAAACAGATGCATGTTTCCTACCAAGTGTCGTTACTGAATGTGTGAAATATTTGATTGAGGCGATGAGGATCGCTCCTTATATTGACAAGTATTTGTATCCTGAGGACCATCTACATGGAACGATATAAATATGTTCGAAATCTACCATTCTTGTTGCACGAGCTATTACTCGAAAGGCCGCTTCACTTGAGAATTAAAGCGTAGTGATAAAAATTTCAGCCGTGGCCACTAAAGCAAGTCTTGACTCAATTTCTACATGTGTGATGTGTCCGTCCCAGCGAGCGATTGGGCTCCCCACAGGAGATAAGGCCAAAACTCCTAAAAAGCTGGAGAGCCTGGCAGATATGATTTCCTAATTCTTTAATTATCGTTTGTGTGCCTGGGCGATGGTAACAGACCTTGCTGAGAGAAAGATTGGATTTATAAATTTCATTTTTTTTATGGAAAGGCGACAACTCAATGTCACTTGGAGAAGAGGTAACCAAAACAT
The DNA here is from genome assembly GCF_053919585.1 of Euprymna scolopes. Taxonomy (NCBI): domain Eukaryota; kingdom Metazoa; phylum Mollusca; class Cephalopoda; order Sepiida; family Sepiolidae; genus Euprymna; species Euprymna scolopes. Next base: position 48,496,008 of record NC_136526.1, on the reverse strand, counting down.
AATTTACCCCAAACTGAGGTTACAAGCTTGAACTTTCCGTTGTGAGAACGGCGCCTGCAATCCACAGGTGGGAAAAATGGGGCCTCCCCTGGGGGTGACGTAATTCATCGCGATTGGTCCTGGAAGCGGCCCTGGCCTACCTCTCACCTCACTATATGACCAGGTCCGCAGCATCGAGGCTGTAGAATTGAGAGAGAATCGAACTGAGTCTTGGAGCAAAGGTAAGCATAGTCGAAGAGTCGCACCCCCCTCTTCCTGCACCATTCCACCGCTATACCAAGAGAAATTAATCTATTTGGGACTCATCCGGGTCTATCAAAATCAACGTTAAACTACGGACAATTTTATATAACTATATATATTTGTATATCTTATCATGAATTTAATCAGTAGAATAGAGAATCGAGTTTGTCTTTCTTTTGTGTGCATGAGATTGATTCCCTTCTAGCCTGACAGATCGAGAAAGCAGCAGCGTATCAATGTGATCGTGAAATTAAGACCAACAAAATCAATTGACGCGTCTTTCCACACTTAGATACCTTGCGAAGGATGAAGCATGGATCACATTTGGTTTCGTGACCGAGGATTGACTCTTATATGACCAAGGGATCCCCTGGGAAGGAATCGCTTCTCGGCCTCATATTTGGCACCGTGTAACCAGGATAAAGACCCTGAGCAAGCATGAAACACAAAATTGGGTCTAATCACCAAACGACCATCATAAGTAGCTTCACGGGATCACATTTGGTGGCCATTTAACCAGGATAGACCCTGAGTGATCAGGAAAAATTTGAAAAAAAGAAGACCATGAAATGGAGAAAGAGACTGTAAAAATATAAAATATAATAGAAAGAGAAAAAAAGACTGAAAAAAAAAACACGGGCACAAGGTAGAACAAAAAGAGATTTTTTTAAGAGACTGAAACAAAAAATAATAGAAAGATAGAAAAAGAGACCGAAAAAAAAAAGAATATATAGAGAGAAAGAGAGAGACTGCAATAATAATAAAAAAAAAAAAAAAAAAAACGCTCAAAGAAATAGAATTTTTTAATCTCCAAGATCAAAGATCACAAACTTTTCTTAAACTGAGAGACGCCGAGAATATGGAAGTGAAGTCCTTAAACATGAAACGAAAACGAAACCAAATCGAACACCTTCTTGTTTTATCGTGAAACAATATATATATATATATATATATATATATATATATATATATATATATATATATATATATATATATATATATATATATATGAACTTTTATTTTTTAAATTTCCATAAATATTTTTTTAATATTTAAAATATGTTCATATGGAAATATTTTATTTCCAAAAAGTAATTTAAACTTTCATAGTTAACATGTCTATAAATAATTTTCGGTAAAACTTGCAGAGAATGCTCTGTTTTACGGTTGTTATAAAAATGGAACGAAAATTTAAATTTCGTTCCGTTTTAAATTCGGTACATTTTTACATTACGTCCAGCTGACCAACTCATTCAACATGTCAACTTTTAGACGTTTTCGGGTATGCTGATAAAGTTGGGGAGGTGTCTATTCCGAAAGCCGTTCTTAACATGGGAAGGTTGGGGGTGTCTATTCCGAAAGCCGTTCTCAACATGGGAAGGTTGGGGGTGTCTATTCCGAAAGCCGTTCTCAACATGGGAAGGTTGGGGGTGTCTATTCCGAAAGCCGTTCTTAACATGGGAAGGTTGGGGGTGTCTATTCCGAAAGCCGTTCTCAACATGGGAAGGTTGGGGGTGTCTATTCCGAAAGCCGTTCTCAACATGGGAAGGTTGGGGGTGTCTATTCCGAAAGCCGTTCTCAACATGGGGAGGTTGGGGGTGTCTATTCCGAAAGCCGTTCTCAACATGGGAAGGTTGGGGGTGTCTATTCCGAAAGCCGTTCTCAACATGGGGAGGTTGGGGGTGTCTATTCCGAAAGCCGTTCTCAACATGGGAAGGTTGGGGGTGTCTATTCCGAAAGCCGTTCTCAACATGGGAAGGTTGGGGGTGTCTATTCCGAAAGCCGTTCTCAACATGGGAAGGTTGGGGGTGTCTATTCTGAAAGCCGTTCTCAACATGGGAAGGTTGGGGGTGTCTATTCCGAAAGCCGTTCTCAACATGGGAAGGTTGGGGGTGTCTATTCCGAAAGCCGTTCTTAACATGGGGAGGTTGGGGATGTCTATTCCGAAAGCCGCTCTTAACATGGGGAGGTTGGGGGTGTCTATTCCGAAAGCCGTTCTCAACATGGGAAGGTTGGGGGTGTCTATTCCGAAAGCCGTTCTCAACATGGGAAGGTTGGGGGTGTCTATTCCGAAAGCCGTTCTTAACATGGGAAGGTTGGGGGTGTCTATTCCGAAAGCCGTTCTCAACATGGGAAGGTTGGGGGTGTCTATTCCGAAAGCCGTTCTCAACATGGGAAGGTTGGGGGTGTCTATTCCGAAAGCCGTTCTCAACATGGGAAGGTTGGGGGTGTCTATTCCGAAAGCCGTTCTCAACATGGGAAGGTTGGGGGTGTCTATTCCGAAAGCCGTTCTCAACATGGGAAGGTTGGGGGTGTCTATTCCGAAAGCCGTTCTCAACATGGGAAGGTTGGGGGTGTCTATTCCGAAAGCCGTTCTCAACATGGGAAGGTTGGGGGTGTCTATTCCGAAAGCCGTTCTCAACATGGGAAGGTTGGGGGTGTCTATTCCGAAAGCCGTTCTCAACATGGGAAGGTTGGGGGTGTCTATTCCGAAAGCCGTTCTCAACATGGGAAGGTTGGGGGTGTCTATTCCGAAAGCCGTTCTCAACATGGGGAGGTTGGGGGTGTCTATTACGAAAGCCGTTCTCAACATGGGAAGGTTGGGGGTGTCTATTCCGAAAGCCGTTCTCAACATGGGAAGGTTGGGGGTGTCTATTCCGAAAGCCGTTCTCAACATGGGAAGGTTGGGGGTGTCTATTCCGAAAGCCGTCTTCAACATGGGAAGGTTGGGGGTGTCTATTCCGAAAGCCGTTCTCAACATGGGAAGGTTGGGGGTGTCTATTCCGAAAGCAGTTCTCAACATGGGGAGGTTGGGGGTGTCTATTACGAAAGCCGTTCTCAACATGGGAAGGTTGGGGGTGTCTATTCCGAAAGCCGTTCTCAACATGGGAAGGTTGGGGGTGTCTATTCCGAAAGCCGTTCTCAACATGGGAAGGTTGGGGGTGTCTATTCCGAAAGCCGTTCTCAACATGGGGAGGTTGGGGGTGTCTATTACGAAAGCCGTTCTCAACATGGGAAGGTTGGGGGTGTCTATTCCGAAAGCCGTTCTCAACATGGGAAGGTTGGGGGTGTCTATTCCGAAAGCCGTTCTCAACATGGGAAGGTTGGGGGTGTCTATTCCGAAAGCCGTTCTCAACATGGGGAGGTTGGGGGTGTCTATTACGAAAGCCGTTCTCAACATGGGAAGGTTGGGGGTGTCTATTCCGAAAGCCGTTCTCAACATGGGAAGGTTGGGGGTGTCTATTCCGAAAGCCGTCTTCAACATGGGAAGGTTGGGGGTGTCTATTCCGAAAGCCGTTCTCAACATGGGAAGGTTGGGGGTGTCTATTCCGAAAGCAGTTCTCAACATGGGGAGGTTGGGGGTGTCTATTCCGAAAGCCGTTCTGAACATGGGAAGGTTGGGGGTGTCTATTCCGAAAGCCGTTCTGAACATGGGAAGGTTGGGGGTGTCTATTCAAAAAGCCGTTCTCAACATGGGAAGGTTGGGGGTGTCTATTCCGAAAGCCGTTCTCAACATGGGAAGGTTGGGGGTGTCTATTCCGAAAGCAGTTCTCAACATGGGAAGGTTGGGGGTGTCTTTTCCGAAAGCCGTTCTCAACATGGGAAGGTTGGGGGTGTCTATTCCGAAAGCCGTCTTCAACATGGGAAGGTTGGGGGTGTCTATTCCGAAAGCCGTCTTCAACATGGGAAGGTTGGGGGTGTCTATTCCGAAAGCCGTTCTCAACATGGGAAGGTTGGGGGTGTCTATTCCGAAAGCCGTTCTCAACATGGGAAGGTTGGGGGTGTCTATTCCGAAAGCCGTTCTCAACATGGGAAGGTTGGGGGTGTCTATTCCGAAAGCCGTTCTCAACATGGGAAGGTTGGGGGTGTCTATTCCGAAAGCCGTTCTTAATACGGAGATGGTGGGGTGTTTATTCATTGTAAGCATACCCTAAAACCTATAAAAGTCGACATTTCAAATATGAACGATGAGTTGGACTTAAGGATACCAAATTGACTTCTTTTGTTTAAAAATTAAATTATTTGGCACTTCTGCATAACAACGACGTGAGACAACTGAGACGAGTTATCGACCCCTGTTCTTTGAATGAGAAATGCCCTCTAGACTCTACTGGTCATTCTGTGAACCTTAAATATAAACACGTGTCTCGGAGAATAGTAACGAAATAAATAACACAAAAACATGAAAAGCAAAACATTTTGTTGTATAAAAAAAGTATAATTTTAATGTTTTAATATTAATTCTTTTAAATGAGTAATTTATAACTAAAATAACATAATAAATATGTTAAAAACATGTTTTTAGGATAGTTTTTTTTTTTTTTTACAATTAGATTGTATAAAGTGTAGCCACATGCGATTTTTAAAACCTGAAGCATTTACAGATTTTAAATTGTATTTTTGATCTGAGGTGTTTTCATTGATTGAGATTGTCGGACTGACTTCCTCATCTTGGTTGTTATCGTCACAACGTTTCGGCCGTTTTGCCCTCCGGCCTTCATCAGGTGTTTTGTATCGAACTGGCGAACCGTTTGTTAGAAGTCTCGAACCCAACTCTTTATTATTATTACGGGGGTACCGTGTTCGGACACCAGCTAGGCCCTGGGACATAGTTGCTGATTCTCTGTTTTGAATGTTACTTTTTACTGCCTTCGTTCAGGATTGAACTCAGCACCTTTGGGTAACTGTAAACATTTACAGCTTGGTTTTAGAAATATTTTTGTAAAATATTAATCAATACTCTGCTCAATGAATTTCGGTTCGTTACTTACGGGAAATTGTGTTTTTGTAAACCGCTCATGAAACCTCAAGTTATTAGATCAATTAAGAAGCATTAAAAACTACGTAACACACAAAAAATGAACCACATTTAAAAACGTTTCGCAATGTGACAAGTCACTTTGCACTCGTAGTGTGCACGCAAGAACCGAAATTCCATAAACAAATACAATGATGCGTTGTGACATTTACTTTTTACTTACGGAAACTAATAAAATGATAATTTTTAAAAATAAATGTGAGTTCTCTTTGGTCTGTGGGCATGCGTAATCAGACGACTTACGCCATTATAGTTGATTTTACAAAGGAAATAATCCTTTATAAAAATATTAATATTTCCAAAACTATTAATTTGCGACGAATAAGGTTTTCAGATTCTTTTTCAGCACATCGAAATCTAGAGGAAAAATATTTTATTTTCTACTAATTCGAGTTCACGCTTTTTCTAAAATTTTACTGTTTTTTTTTTTTTTTTTTTTTTTGGATCAAGTAAAGATTAGATACCCCGTAACAGACGACAAAAATAAGCGAACAATTCAAGAGGCACTGTTCGTTCGACCTTGACATTGCCGTTAGGTGTTTCTAAACTTGTAAACAGGTCAAATAGCAGACATATTCGAATGTTCGCGAGCAAGATTTTTTAAAAATATATTTACAAAACTTTTAAAGATTTAAAAGAAAAAAAAATATATATTTACAAAACATTTTCTTTAATATTAAATATTTACAAATCTTTTAAGGATAAAAAAAAGCATTTTTCTATTTACACAAAACTTTTTAATGTAAGTAATAAAACGAACGTATTTAAACAAAATATATTTAAATAAATGGGTGTCTTTCTGAGTACGTTTTTTTATATATTTACAGGACTTTTAATAACACTATTAATAATAATAATAATAATAATAATAATAATAATAATAATAATAATAATAATATAAATGGTAAATTTTTACGACGTGCCCAGGCATATTATAAACACTCCAACCTCCCTATGTTAAGAATGGCTTTCGGAAAAAAACACCCCTAACTTCAAAAGCCGTTCTTAACATAGAGGTTGGGCGGTGTTTATTCCGAAAGCCGTTCTTAACATGGGGTGGTTGGTTGGGATGTTTATACTACGGTGGGAGCAGGTCGTAAAATAATACCACATAAATAAATAAACCGAGGTTATAACTGAGAATTTCGGATGATGTCAATTAAAAAATATATAATTAAAAAAAAAATGAAATAAAATTATTATAACCAAACTTTTTATGGCAGAAACAAATATAAAATAACTGACTTGTTCGGATTTTTGTGACCAAGATTAATTTTTATGTAAAGTGTGTGTGTGTGTGTGTGTGTGTGTGTGTGTGTGTGTGTTTATCTTTCTTCGTGTGTTTTTAATACAATTCAATATTTATTTAAAGTGCGATGTATATAGGTGGTCAGTGAAGCACTAAGCAGAGATCCTTCTACCCCGAGGCAATTTTTATGCATAGTAAAATCACAAATATAAACAATGGAGATTAAAAAAAATATATTTTATTCACATATCTGTTATAACGTTTATTTTTATAAACATGAAGTTTAGCATCACAAGATACAAATCTTTTTATTTTTATTTAAAAAAAAAAAACTTGCTATTTGCTTACTTCTCTATAAAGGCAAATTAAGTGAAAGTTTAGCGTCCAAAAATTCCAGTTTCCGATGTTTTGCAATTAATATAGGTCATTCATTTTATTTTTATTATAATTATAATTATTGTTAGTTTTATTAAAAGTCCTGTAAATATATAAAAAAACGTACTCAGAAAGACACCAATTTATTTAAATATATTTTGTTTCAATACGTTCGTTTTTACTTACATTAAAAAGTTTTGCAAATATTTAATATAAAAGAAAATGTTTTCTAAATATTTATTTTTACTTTTAAATCTTTAAAAGTTTTGTAAATATATTTTAAAAAAATCTTGCTCGCGAACATTCGAATATGTCTGCTATTTGTCACGACAATGTCAAGGTCGAACGAACAGTGCCTCTTGAATTGTTCGCTTATTTTTGTCGTCTGCTACAGGGTATCTAATCTTTACTTGATCCGTTTTTTTTTTGTTTTTTTTTTAATTAGAAAGTTTTTAAATGTGGTTCGGAAGGCATACGGTGTTTATCGGTATATTTGAAAAAGACGAATGACGGCGTGCTCATTACACGACACGGTAATATATATTTAGTGGGTTTGTAACAGTATTTTATTTTGTATAGTTTTTTTTTTAGTTTGAACTCATTTTCCTAAACTTAACGTATTCAACAGAGACCTCGCCGCCATTTGTATTTTTCAAATAAAACACTTTAAACACTGTATGTTTTTTTTTAAACCGAATAAACATTTTAGATTAAATAAAAACACTAAACACCTATCCAGTGAGGTAGAAAATTAACTTATCTTACCTTTGATAACATTTATTTGTTATATATTTGTTTTTTGTTTTGTTTTTTGACAACTTTTTCGAATCTATGTGTATAGTAAAATAAACCCCAATTTTCCATTATAAAAATAATGGGTTTAATTTGAGGTCGTTAATTAATGCATACTTAAAATGTCATTAAATATTATTGATTTATTCAATTTAAGCAAATCTTTTTTAATAGAAAATGTTATTTTTGAATAATGTCAAGCTGCTTCAGTAAAATCTGGTCTTCAACTTTTAGTTCGACATGTAAGGAAAAATATACACTGTCGGAATTATTTTACCAACAAGAAAAGGGGGGGGTAAGAAAAGACAGTAAGGGCTTGCAACGTAATGGTGACGTTGCATACAAGCCGTCTTTTCTTTCCTTGTAAAGGTGACAATTAACTGGTAACGTTTGCCGAATAACAGTAACGCTGTAATCAGTCTAAGAGACGTCAACCGACTAGCAAGCTAGCATTAACCCGTAGTGAGACAACTGTTTTATACATACTAATTCTCAGTGGCGAGAATTCCAACGTGATTTCCAACGAGATTAGAATGTCTATTTAACTTAGTAGGAAACAGACACACAGTTTTTCAGTAACGGCAAAACAGCAGTTCAGTGTCTTTTCTTCCCTCCGACCCACCGCCGGTAAGTCAAATCAATTTCAGTTCTTACAATACATAAATATTTTATAAATATAAATGTATATATTTTTAATAATTATATTTTTTTGTGTTAATCTCAAATTCTGACAAAATTAAAACAAAAATATTTCTCCGATCATTCATTTGAAAGGGTTTGTATTACTGTACACATAGATTCGAAAAAGTTGTCAAAAAACAAATATATAACAAATAAATGTTATCAAAGGCAAGATAAGTTACTTTTCTACCAAACTGGATATATTTTTTGTCTTTTTATTCAATGCAACATATTTATTCAGCTCGAAAAACATACAGTGTTTACCGATGTATTCGAAAATTCAAGATGGCGTCTCACACCTTCTTTAACACCGTAAGTATGGAAAAAGGTGTTATAAATAAAAAAAAAACTATACAAAATACTATTAAAAACCCGCCGAATATATGTCAACCTATGTCACGGTAACATATATTGAGCGAGTTTTTAACAGTATTTTATCCGTATTTTTATTTATAACATCTTTTCCCAAACTTACCGTGTTAAAGAGAGAGTCAGACGCCATCTTGAATGTTCCAATACATCGGTAAACACTGTATGGTTTTCGAGCTGAATAAACATGTTACATTGAATAAAAACACGAAAAATATATCCAGTTTGGTAGAAAAGTAACTTATCTTGCCTTTGATAACATTTATTTGTTATATATTTGTTTTTTGACAACTTTTTCGAATCTATGTGTACAATAATACAACCCCCCCCAAAAAAAAAAAAAACAAACATTCCTCTCCCGTTGTTTCATACTCATTAAACCTTCGTAGAGTTAACACAAATTGCTGACGTCATCGATTCGTGTGCATCCATCATCTTATTAAATTTGTTTATGTGAAATTTTTAGTATTTTAATATTTTAGTATTTTAATATTTTAGTATTTTAATATTTTAGTATTTTAATATTTTAGTATTTTAATACTAAATCAAATTTTTTAGAATAAACCAGATTTTTCATTAACAAACATTTATTTGTTTAATTCATATTACTATGTTTTTTTAGCCTTAAAGATTGACGATATAATATAAACTTGCGAGGAAAACAATTCATGTGCGAACATTTTTACACGAGGAACAAAAGAATGATCGCACCGTAATGCATTTACCTAAATTCATTGCTCTTTAGCAGCTATTATTATTATTATTATTATTATTATTATTATTATTATTATTATTATTTTTATTATTTTTTTTTTTTTTTAATAATTTTACGTTTAAATCGTGGTTTTCATCTTTAATTTAGATTCTTTTATGTTTCCATATATTTTATATAATGAATTGGACACAAAAAGTTTGTATCACTTTACTAAAAAAAAAAAGCAATTTTTTGGTTTGCAAGACGAAAGGAAAAGTAATGATTCTTGTTTTTGGCTTAGTTTTCATACTGAATTTTCTGGAATGAAAGGTAAGATTTTTGTATTACTTTAAAAATTTTCATTTAATAACTTTTTCAACACTTGTAAAGATTTAAATGA
>NC_136526.1:48446386-48471386 GCF_053919585.1 Euprymna scolopes | reverse complement strand
ATAAAATGCAACAAAAACGATAACAGATCTTATTTTGCACTTTAACATATTATATTAATTCATTAATCTGGTATGTACTATACCTATACTGTAAAAATGTTAATGTTGTGAAGAACAATAAATATGTTTTAACATGAATGTTGGTGAACTCTATGTAGCTTTTTCAACTATTATGGAACCACGTGGGGAAGAAAATATTTATTAACACTTCATTTTTTTATTTCCATTATGAAAATAAAGTATAATTTGTTCTTTAATATGTCGCAATAAACATCTCTATTGACTGGGTCTGCAATAGTGGATACAATTATTTTTCTAAAATATCTCTTATTTACGAATAAGGTTTTTTTTGCTAAATCAATTAACTATGAAAATAATAAACAAACTGAATATCAATGTAAATACTAAAACAGTATTTTTTTATTTGCAGATGTTCCTGCTTGAATGTGATTGCTGAATTCTACTAGATCATTACTTTCTTTACGATTTACTGGTGAAAAATGTATAATTGTAAAGTATGTGACTATCCTTGTTCTTATAAATCAAAGTTAGTGCTACATATGAGAACTCACACTGGAGAAAAACCATATTCATGTGAAATATGTGAATATGCCTTTTCTTGTAAATCAAGTTTAGTGAAACATATGAGAATACACACTGGTGAAAAGCCATATTCTTGTAATGTATGTGAATATTCCTGTACTGAAAAATATAAATTAATTACACATATTAGAACGCACACTGGTGAGAAGCCATATTCGTGTGAGGTTTGTGAATATTCTTGTTCTATTAAAGCAAATTTAGCGAAACATATGAGAACTCACTCTGGGGAAAAACCATATTCTTGTGACATCTGTGAATATTCTTGTTCTGTTAAATCAAATCTGGTTACACATATGAGAACTCACACTGGCGAAAAGCCATATTCTTGTAACATCTGTGAATATTCCTGTACGGCAAAGTATAAATTATTGAAACACATAAGAACTCACACTGGTGAAAAACCGTATTCTTGTGAAATATGTGGATATTCTTGTTCTGTTAAATCAAATTTAGTTATGCATATGAGAACTCACACCGATGAAAAGCCATATGCTTGTAAAATGTGTGAATATTCTTGCTCTGTTCAATCAAGTTTAGTTACACATATGAGAACTCACACTGGGGAAAAACCATATTCGTGTCAAATGTGTAAATATTCTTGTTCTCAAAAATCCGCCTTAGTAAAACATATGAGAACTCACACTGGAGAAAAGCCATATTCTTGCCAAGTCTGTAAATATTCTTGTTCTGATGGATCAAGTTTAGTGACTCATATGAGAACTCATACTGGTGTTCGACCATATTCTTGTGAATTATGTGCATATTCTTGTACTACTAAATCGAATTTAGTGATTCATATGAGAAGTCACAGTCTTGAAAAGCCATATTCTTGTGAAAAATGTAAATATTCTTGTTCTGTAAAATCAAGTTTAGTGAAACATCAAAAAACTCACAAATCTACAAGAGAATAAAACTAAACACCATGGCTTAATATTTGAAGATATTATGAACAAGTACGTCCAAGGATGGAATACTGTTGCCATATCTGGGCAGGAGCTGCTAAAAACAGCCTATCCTGCCTTGACAGAGTACAAAATAGACTTCGTGGCTTAGTGGGTGATGCCCTTTTCTTTACCCTGCAACCTCTCTCCCACAGAAGAGACGTTGCGAGCCTATACTTGTTTTATCGTTATTTCCATGGCAGGTGCTCGTCTGAACTCCAATCTCTGGTCCCCCCTCCCCGATCTTTCACGAAAAACACCCGTCTAGCTGAATCCACTGTGAAAAATTTCCCCCACTCTATATCTGTGCCTAAATCAAAACGCGGATTCCATGAACAAAGCTTCTTTCTTAGAACTGCACGCCTGTGGAACTCTGTTCCGTCTGCCTGCTTCCCACCAGACTACAACTTGGATGTCTTCAAGCCTAATGTTAACAAATTCCTGATGAACCGCCCCCTTAAGTAAACACTTCATCAAACCTCCACACTAGCATAATGTACTTGCAATAACCCTTATCCCTGAGTGGCTTCCGGGCCTTAATAAGTGGTGATCACTGTGTAAAAAAAACAAAAAACTTGATGTATAAATATTTTTCCAAAATTGCTAGTATAAGCCGAAAATGGTTTATAGAACATAATACAAGACAAGAAATATTTGAATGTATAAACAACTTGATTTATAAAAATCTGTTTTAAAATCAGTGAATTCTGCATTAAATTCCTCAAAATGGTTGACAAAATACAAATCAAACTAAATTTTACATTAATAGATTTAGCATTAAATGACAAAAAAGTCTGTTTATATATCATAAAAAAAATAACAAAACGTGACTGAAACTTGAGACAAAACTTTTCCAATATTATTGGATTAAACATTAAATAACTACAACCTTATGTATATTCCATAGAACAAAACAAGCAAACCATATTTGTGGATCTTCTTTTATTCAGAAAAACCTTAGTTCAACACATGCAAAAATCAACTGAAGATAAGTTACATTACTTGATCAATTTACAATGTTTTTTTTTATATATAGCATCATTGTTCAATATCGGGTACAAACCTCATAACAATTTGATTTTTTTCTTTTTTCTATTTTTTATTATGTCAATGTCTAAACAAGAAGCTACAACGTGTCAAAATGACGTATTAATAGCAAACACTAGTGAAAATATTTTTATGAAGTGTGCGCCCCATCTTTTAGCCCCCAAAATATCTCAATTCTATAAGCAATTCGTAAAGATACAACCGGTTGCAAGAAATGTAAAATGATTATAAAATATTTGTCTGTACAGTTACTATAAAATCCCTAATCAGACTTCATGCATTAGGTTAAAGACAAAGTTGGTTGGTTGTTTTTGTTCTACAGCATATCAACCCTTTTCAGGTTATTTAATGCCGAATCCAAAGATTTTATTTTTAATAGAATATATTTGTTGTTTTCAAGTCGGTTTTTATTTAACCCATAGTTGGAACCCTAACAGGTACTACCACTCTGGGTCAGAGTGGACTGGGAGCAATGGTAATTAAAGGGTGGTTCCACACTCCCCAAAGCCCACAAGCTGGGGCCTCATCACTGGATATAGTTTAAGGTCATATCCAGAACCCCCATTGAGGGACCTTTACCCTCTGCAGGGGGGGGGGGCAGTCAGTGTATTCTAATGCCCCACCGACAGGGCTGGTTAAAGACAAAGAACACACTGTACGTACCTAAGCAAAGGTGTAAATGAGAAGAGAAACGAAAAAAAAGCCACGATTCTCACTGAAAATAATGAGTCAACAAACACCAAGCTTTCAAGAATGAATATTACACCACATCAATTGAAATCTCAAAGCAAACGATTTCACATTTTGTTCAGAAATATCTTTAACAAAAACAATTACATATTTGTCATTCTCATTTGATTATTGTGTCCATTCTATTATGTAAACATACACAAATATATACACCTGCCGTTTATTTACTAGTGTATAATTATACAAGTTTAATGACTTTTTTTGTAAAGTAGCTTTAGTGACACTTATGCAAAATTCATATTTTTGTAAATTGTTTTTGTTCTTGTGAATTAAGTTTAGGTACATATGCAAAAATCATATTTTTGTAATTTGCTTTTGTTCTTGTGAATTAGGTTTATTTTCACATATATAAAAATCATATTTTTATGAATTGCATTTGTTTTTATGAATTAAGTTCAATGACATGCAAAAATGATATTTTTGTAAATTGCTTTTCTTGTGAAGTAAGTTTATTTACACACATGCAAATATCATATTTATATAAATTGCTTCTATTCTTATGAACTAGGTTTATTAATATATGAAAAAAATATTTTTAAAAATTGCTTTTGTTCTTGTAAATTAGGTTTATTAACACACATGCAAAAATCATATTTTTATAAATTTCTTTTGTTTTTGTGAATTAGGTTTATTAACACACATGCAAAAATCATATTTTGATAAATTGCTTTTGTTTTTGTGAATTAGGTTTATAAACACATGCAAAAATCATATTTTTATAAATTTCTTTTGTTTGTATAAACTGCGTTTATTAACACACATGTAAAAATCATATTTTTATGAATTGTTTTTTGTTTTTGTAAATTACTTTTATTAACACATGCAAAAATAATATTTTTGTAAATTGCTTTTGTTTTTGTGAATTAGTTTTATTAACACACATGCAAAAATATTTTTGTAGATTGTTTTTGTTAATTAAGTTTATTTGCAGATATGCAAAAATCATATTTTTATGAATTGTTTTTGTTAATTAGTTTTATTTGCAGATATGCAAAAATCATACTTTTATAAATTGCTTTTGTTTTTATGAATTAGGTTTATTAATACACATGCAAAAATCATATTTTAATGAATTGCTTTTGTTTTTGTGAATTAGGTTCATTTACAGATATGCAAAAATCATATTCTTATAAATTGCTTTTGTTTTTTGTTATTAGGTTTATTAACACACATGAAAAACTCATATTTTTAATAAATTGCTTTTGTTTTTGTGAATTAGGTTTATAAACACACGTGCAAAAATCATATTTTTAATAAATTGCTTTTGTTTTTGTGAATTAGGTTTATTAACACACATGCAAAATCATATTTTTATAAATTGCTTTTGTTTTTAGTATTTAGGTTTATAAACACACATGCAAAATCATATTTTTATAAATTGCTTTTGTTTTTGTGAATTAGGTTTATAAACACACATGAAAAAATCATATTTTTATAAATTGCTTTTGTTTTTGTGTTAATTAGTTTTATTAACACACATGCAAAAATCATATTTTTGTGAATTAGGTTTATTAGCACACATGCAAAATCATATTTTTATGAATTGCTTTTGTTTTTGTGAATGAGGTTTATTAACACACATGCAAAAATAATATTTTTATAAATTGCTTGTTTTGGTGAATTAGGTTTATAAACACACATGAAAAAATCATATTTTTATAAATTGCTTTTGTTTTTGTGAATTAGGTTTATAAACACACATGCAAAAATCATACTTTTATAAATTGTGTTTGTTTTTATTAATTAAGTTCATAAATTGCTTTTGTTTTTGTGAATTAGGTTAATAAACACACATGTAAAAATCATATTTTTTATGCATTGCTTTTGTGTTTGTGAATGAGGTTTATTAACATACATGCAAAAATCATATTTTTATAAATTGCTTTTCCTTTTATGAATTAGGTTTATTAACACATGCAAAATCATTTTTTTATGAATTGCTTTTTTTTGTGAATTAGGTTTATAAACACACATGCAAAAATCATATTTTTATAAATTGCTTTTGTTTTTGTGAATGAGGTTTATTAACACACATGCAAAATCATATTTTTATGAATTGATTTTGTTTTTGTGAATAAGGTTTATAAACACACATGCAAAAATCATATTTTTATAAATTGCTTTTGTTTTTGTGAATTAGGTTTATTAACACACATGCAAAATCATATTTTTATGAATTTCTTTTTTTGTGAATGAGGTTTATTAACACACATGCAAAATCATATTTTTATGAATTGCTTTTGTTTTTGTGAATAGGTTTATAAACACACATGCAAAAATCATATTTTTATAAATTGCTTTTGTTTTTGTGAATGAGGTTTATTAACACACATATAAAAATCATATTTTTATGAATTGCTTTTGTTTTTGTGAATTAGGTTTATTAACACACATGTAAAAATCATATTTTTATGAGTTGCTTTTGTTGTTGTGAATTAGTTTTATTAACACACATGCAAAAATCATATTTTTATGAATTGATTTTGTTTTTGTGAATTTTATTAAAACACATGCAAAAATCCTACTTTTATAAATTGTGTTCGTTTTTATGAATTAGGTTCATAAATTGCTTTTGTTTTTGTGAATTAGGTTTATAAACGCACATGCAAAAATCATAATTTTTTAAATTGCTTTTGTTTTTGTGAATTAGGTTTATAAACACATATGCAAAAATCATATTTTTATAAATTGCTTTTGTTTTTATGAATTAGGTTTATAAACACATATGCAAAAATCATATTTTTATGAATTGATTTTGTTTTTGTGGATTAGGTTTATAAACACATATGCAAAAATCATATTTTTATAAATTGCTTTTGTTTTTGTGAATTAGGTTTATAAACGCACATGCAAAAATCATAATTTTTTAAATTGCTTTTGTTTTTGTGAATTAGGTTTATAAACACATATGCAAAAATCATATTTTTATAAATTGCTTTTGTTTTTATGAATTAGGTTTATAAACACATATGCAAAAATCATATTTTTATAAATTGCTTTTGTTTTTGTGGATTAGGTTTATAAACACATATGCAAAAATCATATTTTTATAAATTGCTTTTGTTTTTGTGAATTAGGTTTATAAACGCACATGCAAAAATCATAATTTTTTAAATTGCTTTTGTTTTTGTGAATTAGGTTTATAAACACATATGCAAAAATCATATTTTTATAAATTGCTTTTGTTTTTATGAATTAGGTTTATAAACACATGTAAAAATCATATTTTTATAAATTGCTTTTGTTTTTGTGAATTAGGTTTATAAAGACATATGCAAAAATCATATTTTTATAAATTGCTTTTGTTTTTATGAATTAGATTTATAAACACACATGCAAGAACCATATTTTTATAAATTGCTTTTGTTTTTGTGGATTAGGTTTATAAACACATATGCAAAAATCATATTTTTATAAGTTGCTTTTGTTTTTGTGAATTAGGTTTATAAACACATATGCAAAAATCATTTTTTATAAATTGTTTTGTTAATTAGGTTTATAAACACACATGCAAAAATCATATTTTTATAAATTCCTTTTGTTCTTTTGAATTAGGTTTAGTTTCACATGCAAAATTTTTACGTTTGTAAATTGCTTTTGCTCTTCTGAATTATAGGAAAAAATTGCACAACTGAATAAAGTCATTCTTGTATAATGTTCTCAGAATCTACATTAAGTGATACTTTAAACAAATACCTGTATTATATGTGGATATACTTCTGAATAAATTTATTCATCTTTCTCTTTACTTTTGTTATAATAAAATGACAGTGTTTTCTAGAATGTGAATATGCTAGGTACAGTCACTTGTAATTCCCCCTGTCTCTTTCTAATTCCCAAAGTTCATGAATGAATATACAAGCAAATATAGCAAGAGATGTAGGTCTAAATAAATAATAAATATGCTTGAGCCTTCAATTAATTTTTTTTACAGGATATGTTTTTACAAAACCATATGTTTTGTTATTGAAAATGTTCAACATAGTTTACAGAACTTATGAAACTCTTGCACAATTGAAGATTATAATTGACACGTGAAATAATTTTAGTCGCTAGTGGACAGAATTCACTCTGGTTGGTAGAAGCTTGTAATGTTGAATGCTTTTCTTACCCCACCATGCATGACAAAAAAAATGCCAGTCTTAAAAATGAGAATTATAATATCCTGTTTAATTTCCTTTTTTGTACTTTCATATAAAAAATTAACTCATTTTTTTTTGATTTTACATGAATATAATTTAAATAATATGTAAAACATTGCTATATCGGAATTTCACAAAATAAGAACCTTACGTTTAATTATTTTTATAGAGAGCATCCATTCAAAACCTAGTACAAAGGTAACATAACTTTTTATTAATGTTTCATCTTATCGTTATCTACGTCAGTTTCCCTCTCTCCTATATATATATATATATATATATATATATATATATATATATATAAATATATATATATATATATATATATATATAAATATATATATATATATATATATATATATAAATATATATATATATATAAATATATATATATATATATAAATATATATATATATAGATATATACATACTATATATATAAATATATATACAGATATATTCATACTGATACATATATATACATACAGTATATATATAAATATATGCATACAGTATATATATATAAATATATATAGATATATACATACAGTATATATATATAAATATATATACATACGGTATATATATATAAATATATATATAGATATATACATACATCATATATATAAATATATATATAGATATATGCATACAGTATATATATATATATATATATATATATATATATAAATATATATATGATGATGATGATTGCAACGTCTTGTCAGACGAGTGCCACTCCCTCAGACACTGAAAGTTCATGAGCCCGAAAATGACATATAGTCCTGCCGGCGAATTCACATGCTCAAGAAGACATGACACTAAAGACGGTCATTTGTATACATATATATACACGCACGCACACATACATATGTAAAGATATCACAAACATATATACATGCATACATACACAATACACATGCACACATACATATACATACACACACATGCAAACATACAAAAGACGGTCATTGGTATACATACATATGATGATTGCAACGTCTTGTCAGACGAGTGCCACTCCCTCAGACATTTAAAATCCATGAGCCCAAATGGCTGAGGTAGTATCTATACAAATATGATGTTACAGAGTCTTAGCTTTGTACGACAGCTAAGTCTCTCTCTCGGTTCAAAATGTTGAGATCCAGCAACAAGAAAGAGCAAGATAGCCAGCAACAAATTAAACTACAGACCAGTTTAATGCAGGTAATGGTCTTCCGCTTTATGGTTTTTTAAATCAGAGATTTGCTTCTCCTAGAAAGGTTACCTCCACCACGGCTTATGGGAGCCCTCTCCACCCCAATACACATATACACACACACAAATATGCATGATGCTAGTTGGCCGTTGACCCAGAAAAGAGTTGATTCGCCCTTTGGAAGGTCTTGTTTTTAATCCTTAAGGTAGACTAGCCGCCCTCCTCACCAAACAAGTCTGGTGGGGGAACCAGTTTAGTCGCCGGTGACCCGACCATGAGGCAGGTAGTACTGGGTTACATGGTACCAGTAGCATATGACATGACCTGACACCAATACATAGATATTTACATACAGTATATATATGTAGATATATACATACAGTATATATATAGAGAGATATATGCATACAGTATATATATATATATATATAGATATATGCATACAGTATCTATATATAGATATATGCATACAGTATATATATAGATATATACATACAGTATATATATATATAGATATATATATGTACATATACATATAGGAGATATATATATATATATATATATATATATATATATATATATATACAGGAGATATATAATAAATATATATATATACATACATACAGGAGATATATATATATATATACATACATACAGGATATATATATATATATATATATATACATACATACAGGAGATATATATACAAGAATAAAAAAGCATTGGAAATGCAAAAGGATATAGGGATGGTATGCCAAAAAGTATACAAACAAGATAGCTATGAATGGCTAGGCACATGGAAATAGAATTGCCTCCAAAGTATAGCCCTATAGCTTTTCTCCAATCTTCATTCCGTGCCATCATTACGGTTGTAAAAAGCTATAGGGCTATACTTTGGATGCAATTCTATTTCCATGTGCCTAGCCATTCATAGCTATCTTGTTTGCATACTTTTTGGCATACCATCCCTATATCCTTTTGCATTTCCAATGCTTTTTTATTCTTGTTAATTAGTATTTTTACTTACAGTCTTATTTTTAAACTTACATTCATGATAGTATTGTCTTTTTTAGGAGACGGCTCATTGCCGCCTCCATTAGTAGCAGGTCGCTTCCTGCTGGGTTTTAGGTCTTTGGGTTTTAGGCCTTAGGAGCTGCCTCTTGGTCCTCCATCGGTTCTGTATTACATAGAGAGTGCTACCGCCTCTCTGATAAAACAGAGTATTATAAAGTTCTAAAATATTCATACCTTCACTATTAAATTTTTCTTGGTTCATTCTTTGGCGTTTTGGCAAAGATTTGGCAGTTTTTGATATTTATATTTATAATAGTTTGTGCATGAATCAGCTTTTTTCCCCTTGGGATCCCTGTTATACCGTGCTTTTGAGGCAGCCTTCTTTTTTTCTGGTTCTTTGTTATAAAGAGCACATGAAGCAGCCTTTTTCCCTCGGAATCCCTGTTATACCATGCTTTTGAGTCAGCACGTGAGGCAGCCTTCTTTGCCTCAGGATTTGCATGATACTTAATTTTTATTATTTCAGCATTTTTCTGATAGTATTCTTTTTGCTCAGATAATACCTTGACTTTGTTTTTTTCATAGTCTATATTTCTCTGAGCTTTTTTACTACGTGCTGATTTTGGCATTTTTTATTAAATGTAAACATATAACACTTATGTGTATCTTACTATAATATCACTTATCTTATAGCAAGACAACTTTCGTAGAATTGAGATACTGCCCCGTCACCAATAGTTAAAGTGTGGAACGGTATATACACCAATAGTGTAGTTGTTATCTTTATATGAAGTCCTAAGCAGTGACAGTGTGAGGTTACTTGGTTAATTTATTGTAGTTTATTTTAGAAAACTTACTTGTTTTTATTAGTAGATTGTGTATAGTAGCCACAATATCGAGTTATTTTTGTGGCTAGGGCTTGGATTTTGATTCTTTTTGGTCAGCTTCCAGTGAGTTCTTAGAAGATGACTTTCTTGCAGTTTCTTTTGCGGTTAATTTAACTTATTTCCTTTGGCGTTTGGTGAGTTCTTAGAAGAACTGGTCTGATCTACTTTTCTTAGCGAGCGAAGAGATTCAGCTGCATTTAACAATGGTTGCTATAGTGTATTTTTGCGCATGCGTGAGAATTTCAAGTTTCCTCCTTATTTTTCAATAGTTTGACAGTAGTCATGTGTCTTTCTGCCAAGAGCGACAGACGTCAGTGTTAGCAGTGATCATCTAGAGGTTAGGACCCCATGTTGTGCCCCTGCTAACCTAGGTTCGAATCCTGGTCACAGCATTGACATTTTGTACATATTTTACAGTCCAAAATCTGAAGAATTATTTGTTTTTATAACATTGTTTTTTGACGTCGTACTTGCTGATAGGTTACTCTTATAACAATTTTGATCAACTGAGATAAAGATTTCGTGGTTTCATTAACGCTGGTGGGTTACTGTTTAAAGAAAAAACCTTAACGTTCACCTCAAATATTCAGCGTCCAAGAAATATAGGCCACTGGCAAACTGGAACGTCTGTGAGCATCCGGTGTATAACTTGGAGCTGTCCCTTTTGAGAGAAGTTTCCAGAATTTGCCATCATATATATACAGTATATCGCATACAGTGCACCAAATGTAACCAATCATACGTTTGTAGCTCAGTGAGACATCTGCATATTACGGTCAAAGAACACATGCAAGCACAAGCCTCTTCTGTTCACAGGCACCTCCACACATGCAGCATTATCAACAAATCCATATAGTAGATATTTTAGCCATTGAACGCAATGTTTGCCACCTTCGTATCAAAGAATCAATCCTGATTGCCAAATTGCATCCCAAGATTAATCGCCGACATGAATTAGGCTCTTCATTCTAAATTTAACTCACACTATCCCACCGTTATATAATAAAAAAATTAAAAATTTAAATAAAGTAAAAATAAATGATTAAATAAAAATAATAAATAAGCAACCTTTATTTAAGATTACTACATATTATTAATAATAATAACAATGTATAACAATTAAATAGTAAGTTATGATGTGTGAGTGAGATGGGTGTGTACATGTAGGCTACATACAGACCAGCACTTATGTATATATAGGTTTGCGTGGGTGCGTGGATATGTACTCTTGCATGTGTATACAGTTTATTCACTTGGTTGAAACATAGTACGTGACTACATGTATCTATGCTCATGCAAGTTTGGGTGGCCTAATTGATTTCTTCAAGTAAGCCTAATAATATTAATCGCAAATAACAAACAAGACATAATACATACAAAATATAAATTCAAAAAAAACTTTTGAAATAATTTCTACCCATTTCGTCATAATGCATTGCGTAAATAAATAATTATAGTTAATAGAATAGTACTATGTTATTAAATTAAATATATAAGAATCCATATATATATATATATATATATATATATATAAGATAAATTAAATAATACCCCCAGCATAATAATAATATATAAAAAAATGTAATGCAATATTATACACTTCTTAGATGAAATATCTGGAGTTAGTTAAACTCACTCCTACACAAAAAAAACATCCCCTGAAATAAGCTCATTAAGTAGTCTCCCTTTATTAATTGATTCAAAATCTATTGTTCTAACCGTCTCTTAACTAGAACGCAGAAACATAAACAAACAAATTAATTAATATACAATAATTATGTTTAAATATAAATCATTTATAAGAGAAGGTACCAATGAACATATGTAATTTACGAAATTTCCTCAATATAAAGCCTGTTTTCTTTTTCTGTCGGAAAGACTATTCCGATATTAGTTTGGGTGAGTTCAAGGATAAATGCGCCATACAGTAGATCCAACGTCTCTTCATCTAGTGGAGTCTCACTTAACTCGTTCAACGTGTTTCTAATGCGTGGAATGTAGTCCTTCCACCATGTAGACCATACAGCCGATCCTGTTCTTGATTGTTCCTTACCTCCTAAAAGTATTATTATCTTTGTGTGCATGGAAGAATATATTCTTCTCCCAACACGTAATTCTTTTTGGGAACAGTTGTCTTTGCGGTTTTACCTGTTTCGGCATAATCTGTCAAAGACTGGCAGTATCTTTGTCGCAAACATCACTTCTAGCAGAGACATATGGGATGGTGTATTCTCGTTAGAAGAAGTACTGAAGAAATTGTTGCAACACTTTTTCGGATGCAATGTCCTTTGCCTTCTTCAAAGCCCTCTTCAACGTGTCCACAAATCATTCGGCTTGTCCGTTTGACTTGGGGTGGTAAGTCGGAGTTGTGATGGGATCCACATGGAAGTACTCCATGAACTCTTTTAAGTCCCCGGATTTTAACTGAGTGCAGTTATCTGACACTAAAGACACTTGGAACCATGTAAATAACTCATGAAGAGTTTTATAGTGAAGTCAGTAGTTGGGCTTTTGCACCTAAAGATTCAGGCCACAACTACTCTCTCCCTATATAATAATACCTCTCTCTCCCTATATAATAATACCCCTCTCTCCCTATATAATAATACCTCTCTCTCTCCCTATATAATAATACCCCTCTCTCCCTATATAATAATACCTCTCTCTCCCTATATAATAATACCTCTCTCTCCCTATATAATAATACCTGGTCACATGTTGAGAAAGCCTCTGCTACTTGTTCATCAGTCTACAGTTTTTCCTTAGTTTCTCTTATAAAATCGTCGCTTTAAGCTTCTTTCCTTATATCATACAGAGTAACTGGAGATTATTTCACGGTGTTGCGTATGATTGAACTATAATCTCTCTGATCGTAGCGATGCGATAGCAGTGTCAGAAATTTCGTGAAAACTATTGGATAATTCCACCCGCCATCTTTCAAAGCTTATAACTCCTCGAAAAATGTCATTCAAGCCCTAATTTTTTTTCAAGTAAAGGAGCAAGGACCAAGGTTTCATTAAAAAAAACACAAAAACAAACAACGTGGGTTAAAAAAAAGGTTTTAAACTTCGGACTTTACAGGTAAATTTATAAAAAACAATACTTTTTTTGTTTTTTAATTTGAATATATTATTTATTGATCTTTTATCTTCATTTTGTGATATATAAAACTTTGGTACATAAATTAATTATTTACTTTTTAATAGACATTTGAAAATGGGGGGCGTGAATTAAAAAAACGTTTGTCTAAAATATTATATTCGGTTTATTGGAAAGAGCATAAAATTTCACATTGACCCTAAAAATATCGTAAAAATAGAATCAATAGAAAAATTTTGATAGATTTTTAAAGTTTAAAAATTGAAAAATATTGAACTCGTAACATTCAATTAATTTCATTGCCGTTTTTTTTTTTAAATAAAAAAATATTTCTATTACTTTTAAAACAACTTTAATAGTTTATTTTGGAAGTATAATCCATAAAGAAAATAAACAACCCACCTTTAAAAGAGAAATTACGAATTTTCTTTTATATTTTATTTACTGTTTCGTGTTAGAGGTGTCAAAAATTCCTACAAAAATTCTGATACACCTAGCGCCTCTTTTAGCTTTTTTGAACGCCATCTTGCATTCTGTGGTCCAGTTCAAATCCTTGTCCTTCCTAAGTACCTATTTACAATATCTCCCTACGGGACAGAGTTAGACACCAGGGTCGTTTTTTAACGTGGAGAAAAGGTACAAAAATAAAAATTGTCTCAGTCGTGAAGGATTTCTCCTCCACTGAAAGAGAACGAGAAATAGAAGTGCTGCATCTAAAGAACAGATACTACACTTTTATCTTGGAAGTAGTTCATTTAAAGGTGCACGCAATGTATACATATTAGGAATGAAGGCTTGCAGTGTTGCTATGTCGTTTGGCTCAGGCATATTTGTTATTACTATGGACTCTTTTGCATCGGGCTGTCTACCATTCCTATCTATTATCTGCTCAACTTATTTCATATAGTCGAGGAAAAATTCACATTTGGTGAAGCCGTACTCATCTTTTCGAACACCTGAAAAAGGTGTTTTCTATGTTGCTCTATAGATTCGTTTTTCATCAGAATATCATCCAGGTATCCAATGTAAATATCAACGTCGCTCAACATCATGCCGATTATCTGTTGAAAGATAGCTGGTGCGACTTTGATCCCGAAAGCTAATCTATTGAACTTAAATAGTGCCTTGTGAATGGTAATGCACAAAAGTTTGGAGCTTTCTTTTTCTACAGGAATCTTCGCTCAGATGTATTTTTTAAAGATATTTTCCCTCCATTTAGTTTCGTAAAATCTTCATCGGGGCTAGGTAGGAGGCAATGATGATCCTTATGTGCGGCATTCAACCCAGCTAAGAAGTCTGTGCAGACTCTGATCTTTCTTTACATACACGGTGGGGGTCGCTCACGCACTGTAGTCGACTGGGGTTTAAATTCCTGCTTTGACGAGTCTGTCTAGTTCTATGTCAATCCTTTGTAAAGGCAAATGGTATGCTGCGTTTCTTTTTGAAGACTGGATTGCCATATCTTGTAACTTGAACTTCACTTCCATTTTTTTTACAGCGGATTACTTTGTCTGAAAAAAAAAAGACCCATTGGGGAACGTCTCCTTGAGGGTTTTCTTCAGTTTTCGAACTTCGGCTGTAAGATTGTCGACTTTTTGACAAAAATCACTTATGTTCAAATATGCAAGAGTTCAAATTTTGGATCCAGTTTGTCCCCAAAAAGTTATTAGTATTTTTTAATACAAACGCCTTGAGATTCAGTGTTTTTCCTTTAAAGGTCCGTTAGTGGTAACCTCACCTTCAAATCTTACTCTTTCCACAGTTATTAAACTGTTTTGTTCTCATCATCGATTTTCCGATTTTGCACTAAATATGTTTTTTTGTGATGGACAAATCTGAACTACTCTCAAGTTGAAATCTAGCGTCTTTGTCCCCCATTTTTACCGTCACATACTTCCATACACTTTCGTCCTTCGCTTGAGTCCTTGTTTTTACATAGCTCCTGCAGGGTCCTTTTGCTCTGCAATGTGAGGCGTTGTGTCTGTTGCGTCTGCACCGATCACATTTCCGGGACCGGTAGTGGAAAATCTGTCTGCCAGTGGAGTTCTCCACATTCTTGCCATGGGTAACGGGGTAACTCGGGCTACTTTTAGGATTTTTCCAGAGACTCATCTTTGGCTTTCACTTACCTGTTTAGAGAGTAAGATGGTTTGTTACTGTGTACCTGTCTAATGTGTGCTACAGCTGCCTATAGTATATTTTTAGTCTTGCTTGTCTGAGATGATTCTTTGGAATTTCTCAGCCCATTGTTGAAGAGTTATATTTGGTTCCTTTTCCAATCTTTTTAGTGCCCGGCGTCTGAGTTCAGCATCCTTGGTTAAGACTAAGCTTTGAATTAAAATCAGGAACTTTAAGTTTTTGGCCATCAATAAGGATAGTCCGACGTCATTACAATGTCTATTTATGACTGAAGTAAATGTGGTGTAATCTTGGTCTTCTTTGCAGGTAAAGTTGATGTATCGCCATCTTATATGGAATAAGCTGATTTTTGGATTTTTGAACAGTATACTTCCATCAAATATTTCACTGTCTCTTCGAATGGCAATTCGCTTGTCTATTTAGGGATGTTGTAGTCGATGAACTTATGTCCCGCAGCTCTAGCAGTGTAAGAAACCTACATTAAAATGCGTGAAAAAATTGAATAATTAAACCTCATATCTTTCCAAGCTTATAACTACTCGAAAAATGTAATTCAAACCTAATTGTTTTGTCAATTAAAAGAACAAAGAAATTAAATAAAAAAATAACAGGTTTAATAGCAAATTATGCAAGAATAACCACATATGTAGATTGACCCCAATGTGAATTTTCATGTCTCACTGAGCTTGAGTTTTAGAACAAGAATATCTACAAAAGTCACACGAATGTAGCTTTTCTCTACTGTTACCAGTGAATTTGACTTTTCAGAATGAGAATAGTCATATATACATGGGGTTTTTCTCACTTGTATCACCAAATATAATTTTTAGAAGATTCTCAGGTTTATCTTCACTGTGAATTCTGATGTATCAGCTGACGCTTGATATCTATATGAGACAGAAATATATTCAAATATTCTGTCGGAATTTTTCTTTACTTCTCAAATGTTGAGTTAGTAAAGACCTTAAAAATATTCCTTTCCCAATTTGAGCAGTTCAATATAATAATATATCTTTCTTGTATTTTATTCTTACTAGACTCTATAAGACTAACACTAATCTGGTGGACTATGCAGCTTTAGAATGTTATTATAAACAGCATAATTTTAAAGCAATATTCTATTTCTCATATAAACAACTTGTTTAGCCATACCGAGTTATTATTTCGGTCTCAAATACTATGTGAGTTTGAATGTTTTTAATATTTTAGTCAGAGTTTACTTGTAAGGAAACGAATCCTCATGCAAGGTTTTCCTGGCAATCGCCTGTACAGGGAGATTTTAAATATTCATGTTCGCTCCTTGGTATGAATTCTCATATGTGTCACTAAATTTGCCTTTACCGAACAAGAATATCCACACACTTCACAAGAATGTGGCTTTTCTCCAGTATGAGTTCTCATATGTGTCACTAAACTGAATTTATTGGAGCAAGAATATTCACATAATTCACAAGAATGTGGCTTTTCCCCAGTGTGAGTTCTCATATGTCTCACTATATTTGATTTATCAGAACAAGCATATCCACAAAGTTCACAAGAATACGGCTTTTCCCCACTATGAGTTCTCATGTGTGTTACTAACTTTGCCTTTACAGAACAAGAATATCCACAGATCTCGCAAGAATGTGGCTTTTCTCCAGTGTGAGTTCGCATGTGTGTCACTAAACTTGACTTCTTAGAAAAAGAATATCCACACACTTCACAAGAATGTGGCTTTTCCCCAGTGTGAGTCCTCATATGTATAACTAAATCGTATTTGACAGAACAGGAATATCCACACACCTCACAAGAATGTGGTTTTTCTCCAGTGTGAGTTCGCATGTGTGTCACTAAACTTGACTTCTTAGAAAAAGAACATCCACACACTTCACAAGAAGGTGGCTTTTCCCCAGTGTGAGTTTTCACATGTGCCACTAAACTTGATTTCTTGAAAGAGGAATAGTCACACATTTCACAAGAATGTGGTTTTTCTCCAGTGTGTATGCTAATATGCTTCACTAAGCTTGATTTCATAGAAAAAGAAGAGCCGCATACTTCACAAGAATGTGGCTTTTCCCCAGTGTGAGTCCTCATATGCCTAACTAAATCATATTTGACTGAACAACAATATCCACACACTTCACAAGAATGCAGCTTTTCCCCAGTGTGAGTTTGCATATGTATCACTAAACTTGATTTATTGGAACAAGAATATTCACATATTTCACAAGAATATGGCTTTTCCCCAGTGTGAATTCTAATATGTTTCACTAAACTTGATTTCATAGAACAAGAATATCCACACACTTTACAGGTGTGTGGCTTTTCCCCAGTGTGTGTTCTCATATGTGACACTAAATGTGATTTTCGAGAACAAGAATATCCACACACTTCACAATAATATGGCTTTTCGCCAGTGTGCGTTCTCACATGTCTCACCAAATCTGATTTGTTAAAACAAGAATACCCACATACTTCACAATAATATGGCTTTTCCCCACTGTGTCCCTGCATGTTTCAGTAAAATTTATATTGAAACAAGAGTATCGACGTATATATGAAAGGGTAGTATTCAGTCATAATTTTTTATACAATTGTCACTCGTCTTCCAGGCAATAATTTTCTATAGATAATGATGATCCACATAGAAAACAATTTTCTGTAGAATTTTTATAGACTACGATCCATTAAAATTCGATGAAGGCGTCCAAATAGAAACATCTGTAAATAAAAATAAAGGAAATTCAATATTGTGTATGTGTTAATATATTAGTATTTTGTTTACTTATTGATAAGGCTATTGGATTAATTGTATCTAAAATGTTACATGATACACACTATAAAGATACCGGATATTTTTGTAAGTTAACCAGTGTTAATAGAAATCAAAAAAGGTTAAAAGTTAAGAATAAAAATATTCATTTTTTAGAAATAATGTTTATTTCTTAAGTATTCACAGAAATCAATAGGATTAATAATTAAGAAAAATATTTTGTTTTTCACAAAATGTTAAAGTCTTCATAGAATGCTACAAAATATAAATGTTAAGAATAAAATATTTCGTTTTATAAATATTGTTAATTTATCAAGTGTTCATAGAAATTAACAACGACTAAATGTTAAGAATAAAAATATTTTGTTTTATAAATAATGTTTATGTATTAAGTGTTCGAAGAAACCAACAAAAATTAAACTTAACATTTTTATGTGCTTTTAATCGTGGTGGAAAAGAAACCATTTATATACATAATAAACACTTTGTCATATTAAACATATGTGGTTCAGACAATAAGATTCTTCACTGTTTAGTAATGCTTTAATCGTTGGTTACATTTCAACCACATTAGATATTTGCATGATAACCATGATAAATGCAGGTATGATCTGTATACCTTGGTTTACCGAGAACCTTTGTACACATTTACTTTTGTTTCAAATCTAATGTCGCACTCTTCTTACCATCGATGCCTAAACTTTGCAAACTCTCTACTGGTGTTGGCAATTCCATTAGTAATGGCATCATCCAGTATGTAGTACACATTGATGTTCTTTCCTAGATAAGGATTTCGCAGATTTAGTATTTTTGCCATTAACATGGAGAGGAATTGCTCGAAACCTCGGTGGAGTTGGATTGTGCTTGACTTCATATATGTTGTAGCTCTGCAGAGCCATTCACAAATATGAAAAAAATCAATCAATTTTCTGCATACTAGAAAGTTTTGTTTTTTCATGACTAATGGAAATTCTGGCGTATCTCTTTCTCATATCCATCGTAGTTTACCATCAATGCTGTGAACGTGCAATCCAAACAGTCATAATATATAGACATTCTAATTCTTCTCTCATGACTTCTGAGCAACATGCTACTGAGTGAAAACAATATTTTGATATATTGAGCTTTATTAGAGGCGTTGCCTTTTATAACTCATACAATTTTGGGAACTATGAGCTCACGAGAAAGCTCAGCAACCCCCATGTCATTGCACTATAGTTTTCCACAATGTTGACTGTAAATTGTTTTGAGGCTGGTGTGAAATGATTTGCAGTCTTTACGATCCACCACTTGCTGAATGTCAGCATCATTTCAGCCCATGAAGATTCTTCTTCATAAAAATGTCTGAATTTTACTTCTGTATAAGCGATATGCATGTTTCTTAGTTGACACGTTTTTGTCACCAATCCATGCACGTTTTTTTCAGTAATCTCATCTGCTTATTATTCTTATTTAAACAATCTCCTCGTTATTTTCGTCCAACTAATCAGAAGCAGAAGGCCAAGATAGTCAATAGAAACACCATGAATGGTTTCATGTAACAATGATGAATTTTCAATATGATTGATGGCTTCAACAGTATCACGTGCATTATATATCTGTGTACGAAATTCAGACTTTTATTTTATTGAAGATCTCTTCCTATGTTTTGGAACTTATGATTTTACTATGCACTGATGACTTTGTGGGAGTTTTCAACTCCCAGCCTAACTCGATTGTCGCCCTTTAACTCAGAAGAGCAACATAGCTAAGTCACGTCCTGTTCCCCATATTTCTTCCTCTTTCGTGCCGGACCTTCGAGCAGTCAAGATGTAACAAACACCGGTCTGGTGGGGCCACGGACCACCACTGCGTTCTTAACTAGCCAGTCAACCACAAGTAACGTTACTCATCTCGCAATGAACTCTCATTCTTTCTATCACTTCTTTATGAATATTTATCTAAATAAATTGCATTTCTTTCACTGATATACAACGGTATATTTTCGTCTTCATTATGCGACCTTTTGCTTTTTCAATTCCTCTACCATTAAATACATCCATCCACACCATCACCCACATGGGGACGGGGTCGTCTATCACACAGCAGACCATCCTGTCCCCAAAAACTTTTTAAAAATTTCAAAAGAGTTTCAAATTGACTCTAAACACTTTACCATGAATTATGATTGACACTAACGACAGAATGAAAGTCACCCATACAATCATTCATAGTTCATTACAGAACTGACCTTTTTATTTTCTTTAGAGCTATTTTGTGTTGGAGCTTAGAAGCTGACAAGTGTTGCATGCGTGTTGCGATCACGAGATACTCAATATCATAATCCTATCCGATATAGCTTCAGGAGGTGATGGTAGGGTGTTGGTAATATCGGACTGAATGGCAAACTGTACTCTTGATTGTAGTGACTCTTATTAAATTTTGAGCCTGGAGAGAGATGGGTGCCTCCAGGCCATTTTAACCCAATACATATTGCATGAAATACTGAAGTGTCCTTATGACCCCCAAAAATTAAGGGACTCATCTAATTCAATTTTACTAGAACAGTAAAGCATAATCACCCTGTCAAGTACAATCTGAACATTCATTTAGGGACCCTTTAATCATCCCTTCACTAACGCACAAAATCAGGGCTATATCTATACACAGAATGCACAATTGTTCACATCTTTGTCCATGAACGGCCATCAACACAAAGACAGGGAGCAGGTCTTCAACCTGTTTTTACATAGCACTAATACCAGGTAAGATGCTGTACACAGCTCAATGAGGCTGATTTATCCTCCTCAAGAGACAGATTATTATATATGGAGAGAGAGAAAGAAAGAGTAATCTTTTTATGGCAGTTTACACTCATTAAGCCCAGACATTACAATAGGCATCGGGTTATCATGGAGATGCATCTGACGAGGACTTATCCAACACACACCCTCTGCGACCAATATTTGGTCCAGGTTTGCTTATGGAATATTCACACCTCAACATCTGAAAAGCTGTTGCTTATCTACCACCTGGGGATTCGGTAGGTGTGATATGGTCGCTACACCATACACACACATATATATATGTATATATATATATGTGTGTATATATATCTCTTGATGTAATGTTAACCTTTGTTATAACGAATAAGTTTTAAAATGATAATCAATAAAGTTTTTATTTACCACACTTGTTTCTGTTTTAATAAAGTACATATATATACACATGACATCAATATGCAAAATTATCAAAAGTATCGAATTTTTCTTAAAAAAAGGTGCTTCATTAATGTCCAAAATGTTTTGGTTTTAAAAACTACACTAAGATTTTATACATTTTATTTTTTAGTGTTTCATTTTATTTTTATTATATATTTCTCAATTTGTTCTCAATCTAAGTTTTTTTTTAAAGTATCCGTTCATCCCTAATTCACCAGTAGAAAAACGTTTTCAATTACTAATTATCAAATATATTAACAAATAGTTTAAAGAAATACCCTTCTCTACTTCAAAGAAGGTGGACTTTCTCAACCCTGCTAGGAATCATATACGTCTACAGAGCTAACGTTCACACACGAATACAGTATTGTTACTACATCAGGGCTGGTGCCACTACTACAGCTATTTTCGTGGTAGACAAGGTTCAAATATTCGCACATGCATTTAGTACTATTGTCAGAAATTTTAGTTTTTTTTTATTTTGACTCCTTTTCATATATTTATTAATTGATAGTAACAATAAATTCATTTTCATTCAGATATCATATTAGTGTGCTACTATAATCGATCTCATTCAAGTGCTAAGAAGTGATACTATAATCAATCTCTTTCTGGAAGTAGGAGAGAAAAGAAAAAAGGATAGGTGACAAAAGAAACTTGACATGAGATTGTCGCTTAGGGTGTGACAAATGACAGGATCAAACAATGAATATTTAGTTTTGTAGTGAAGCCAATTCTACTACTCCTACTATTACAGTATACTCTCCCCCATTTTTCTTTCTCTCTATCCTTCTCTTTTACTTCCTTCTTTTCGCTCTATGCGACCAGAGGTTTTAGCCAATCAAGACGAAGGACAGTTCTAGAGGGAAAGAAGGGAAGATATAAAATATTCGAGGTGAAATACGGCTGAAACCAACATAGATAGACGAGTTGTTCCAGAGTCATTACACAAAATGAAAAAATCCTGAACTTTTTAGGACTTGATACAACTTAAAGGCTTACTGAAACTTTGGATGCTGAAACGTATATAAAAACAATTTCCTTTTTAAAATGCCTTGTTTCTTTGTCATTATTATCCCCAGGTCTGTTTCTAGATCATTCTAACACTCCCATCTTCTTATTAATTTCGACAACTCCCCAACAGGGTTACCAATCAAAATAGTCAGCTACCCACCAAAAGTTACATATATGGTAACTCTCATATTTTTTTACGATGGTTGGTAGTGTTTTTGACGACTGGGTCTTAAAAAAGTTGGCAGTGACTTTTAGCAATGATAAGGTTGGTTGGTTGCTTGTTTTTGTTTTACAGTATATCAACCCTTTTCAGGTTATTTAATGCCGAATCCAGTGATTTTGAAGAAAATTTTTTTAATAGAATATATTTGTTGTTTTATTTTTTTTCAAGTCAATTTCTACTTCACCCATAGTTGGGACCCTAACAAGTACTACCACTCTGGGTCAGAGTGAGTCTGCAAGCATGGAAATTAGGGGGTGGTTCCACACTCCCCAAAGCCCACCAGCTGGGGTCTCACCATCGGATATAGTTTAAGGTCATATCCAGGACTCAATGATAAGGTGATTCAGATTTATACTGTTGTTAGAGTTGAGTTGGAGAACATGAGAAATTGAAGTATTGCCAGATTGTTAGAAATTTGGGGGATGAATTGATGGCAGCTGACTTACATGGCTTCAACAGAACGTACATAGTCTGTGTGTTATATGTCTGCATGCTCATACAGTAAGAGAAACATGGAGCATGGAGAGAATTATAAAGGACTAGCGAGGGGTACCTGGCGTTGCTCAGGTGTTTGGAGGTGTGTGTGGAAAATCCGGGGGTGGGGGTGGGTAAAAAAAAATGTTTTGGTAGGTAAGTATGACGATCGAACCAGAACAGTTGAGGCTGAGTTGTAAATTAAAGTGTGAAAAAAAAATGCGACGTTAACGATTGCCTCATCGCGAGATGCTAACGGAAACACGTTTGAATTTATTTAATTACTTGGATTTGGCAGGTGCCCGTTTTAACGACTTAATGAGGTCAAATTTGACTGTGGGATAGTATTTCATTTACTGCGGGAACGCTTCCCAAGATGTTATAGGAAAAAGACTAACCCACATGCGGCGAGTGACAAATGTTGAATATTTATCTTCCCAAAGTCAAGCAAATTAAATAGACAGGCGAGCTTCGTTGTTAACTGTGAGATATTACGATTTATATGTGATATAAAAAGTTTTAAAAAGTTGTTAGGCGACCGACCGCTTCTCTGTAAAAAGCCTTTTGTAGACATACAGAAAAAGCGAACACACATACATACATTTTCGCTTTTATATTTATAGATTTTATTTCTTTTCATATATAACTGCACATCTACTTCTGCTTACAATTTATTTCTTTTTCTGATGTAACTTAACCGTTCATCTTTGAACGCTGAATTATGTATACTTTATAAAAGTTAGTGATGCTCATTCTAAAACCTAAAATGTTGGATAAAACATAAAAAATAAAGGGAATTCTATAGCGACATAATAGTTTAATGTAGACAGAAACATATATTCAATCATGTTAAAACAATAAAATAACAATAAAACAGATTTTTGTGCTCAGTTATCTGTGAAAAAAAAACTTATTCTGACGGTAAAGGTAATTAATGAATGGTTGCATAAGCTTCGAGGGGTAGCAAAGGATGCCCCATGCGACTCCCTCCCACTCAGGTCGAGTAACAAAGTAAGTTATCACAGAGAACAACGAGTAACTAAGGTTGTTCAACCATTTGCCAGTACTTTGTAAACAGTTTGATTGGCTGTCAAAATCCAACTTTGACCAATCAGAAAAGACTTACCGTGGGAGCCGGTCACCTGCTAAATTTATGTTTAACTAGAGAGGAGCCAAGCTGATAGAGAGATTGGGTCGATTGTGCCCTGCGCACGCCACATAAATCTCTGTCAGTTGAGAATCCAACTCTAAAACCAAGGAGAGCAACCAACTTTAACCCTAGCCAGTTTGGCCACGGTTCTTGACTAACACCAAGAGATGAGAACAACTACAACTTCACCGGTCTACCATCGGCCTATACTGACTTCCACACGAGACCACTGGTCAAATCCCCAGACTAAGGATCAACAAATCAATTGAAGGCACTATTACTAGATGCTGCTACTACGTACACCAGGATACAAGAGCAGCTTGCCTAAGAGGAGAGAAGATTGGTTGGTTGTTTTTGTTTTACAGCAT